>NC_134419.1:80419402-80719402 GCF_030867145.1 Opisthocomus hoazin | reverse complement strand
CTTCTATTACAGGGAAAAAAAAAATTCCAACCAGAGATTCAGGTACTCACCATTTCTGTGGGCAAATGGTGTTGACCCAATGCACCCTCACAGACTGCTTCCACCACACATGAATACTTCATCTCATCAGAGCATCTAGCCTCTGGGCCAGTAAGTGGGCTGGTATTTCTCCTTTGCCAGATGCTGCCATGGGGTGTGTTAAACAGCTCTGAAATTGGGGGGTCCGGCCTGAGTCTTCCTGCAGGGAAGCTGTGGTTGCACGTGCCTATGCAAACTTGGAGGCAGGAGCACGAGTGCTGCCATCAGATGTGGGCAATGCGAAACTCCAGCTGCCCTCCCAGAGAAACCTCTGCTGCAAGGTCCCACTGGCTGCACTGGTCTGGAGTCATTGCTACAAAAGAAAGGTAGTAAAAGCTGGTGAAAGCTAGCAGGGAAGAACCACGTGCACCACAGGCAGGTGCAGAGTATGTGGCCTTGAGAGAACCTGGACAGTGAGTGCTCCTTGGGCTTGACAGGTAGGGAGAGCCTTCAGGCACAGAAAAGGGGGAAAGGGTCAGTAAGAACCCTGAGGAGAAATCAATTTCAGAGCAGAGTAAAATTTAAAACGCCAGGTAGGAATCCGTCTTAGCAATTCTGAGTTGTGGGGTTTTTTTTTAAATAAGGTATTAAAAAACCCATCAGCAAGTGAACTCTCTGAACAGCTTTGGAATTAAGTGTATTTATATTGCTTTTTCAATGTCCTATACTTGATAATGCCATTCCAGTCGCATATCTCTAAAAGGACTGTAAGAACATAGTTCACTAGATTATTTATAAAAAAACATATGGTAAGGCTACATTTTGTTCTGCCTTCAGTAGGGGAGAAGCTGAAGAGAATGCATAAGCATTTAGTTTAAATTAGAAATTAAGCAGACATCATGGTGATTTATGCATAGAGACTATTACAAATTACATTACAAATCTAGAAACTATAACTCAGATCACATAAGCAAATATGCTTTTGCTGAGTCCTGTTTATCACAGAAACAGAAAAGGGCTGAGGATGGAAGGGACCTCTGGAGAGCTCCGGTCCAGCCACCTGCTCAAAGCAGGGGCAGCCACAGTAGATTGTCCAGGATCATGTCCAGTCAAGTTCTGAAAGTCTTCAGAGATGGAGACTCCACAGCCTCTAAGGGCAATCTGTTCCTGTGCTTGACAACTCTTACTGTAAGTATTTTTCTTATTTTGAATAATTTAAAATTTTTTTAATCTAAGAATAAAAAAATAGATACTGCTTCAAATTAATAGTAAGAGCATAAATCCAGTTTCTTATGGGGCTACATTTAACCTTTTCATGCCTGGGGAGGTTCAAGGAAGGCACTTGTGAAACCTAATGGCAGACTTTGCTTGAGAACCCTGTTACTGGGCTGCAGTGATTAATCTCATTTACCTGCTCGCAATACAGGCTCACATTCTTTTAGAACCTGTTGAAATTTGAGTGTAGGAAATAGGTTTTCTATTCAGTGAAACTTCTGGAAATTCAGACAAATACTTTCCTCCTGCTGCCTGACTACACCAAAACCATTCAGAGTGTTACATCACAAGTGGGAGCAGAGGAGTTGTTGCTCCTGTGCAGTACCATATCATAAAGATATTGTAAAATACCTACATATAACCTGTTCAGAAGCTTCTACAGGAGGATACTTTGTCTAAAAAATAGCCTGAACATCCAAGAGCCAATGCAAAAACTCATCAGTAAAGTGGGTTTTCCAGTTGCTCATGCTGTGTCACTGAAGCATTCATTTCTAGGTGGTCAGATGCGAGTGTGCCTGTACAGAGTACTTCAGATGTTGGCACCTGTGTTTTTTAAACTTATTTCTCTGTCCATTTCAATTTTTTTTTTAGCTGCAGTTTTATTTTCTTACAGTTACTGAAAGCCAGCAATTACACATTAGAAGTCTTCTCAGAAAACACTGAACTACCAAAATGGGAAAATTTTGTCCTTGCCCTTTTGAGTGTCTTGGAGGAATTATTTCGCTCTCTTGCTCATTAGAAGAACAGGAGTGGAGATTTACTTTTGTCAAAATTAAAAAAGCTGTATACAAAACAGCTGTTCTACACTGGGAAAAATACCAGTATACTTACAGGAATTTCAGTAACCAGCAATATATAACAAAGCTGGTAGCTAAACAAAACATGTTTTATTAACTATGAATAAGAAACTAATTCAAATTAAAAAAAATAAAAGCACATATGGAGCATCAGAACAGGAAATAATTTGTTAGCAGGCTGTATTTACTTAAGACATGTTAACAATATGTTACAGTTTGGGGCCTCATCTGAGCAGGTAAGACTGTTTAATTTATGACAGCACAGTGCTTTGCAAAGCACAGTTAAACCCAGTTCCTTGGGCATTGCATAAAAGCAGTTAAGTAAAAGGCAATGATTTCATACTTTTACTGATTGTGACTGAAATTACTTTGCTGTCACGATGAAAGTTTTTCCGTAAATTTTTTGAGTTTTTCACCCACTTGCTTTCATGTGATACTAATCTCTTAACACTCCAGCAAAAGAAATCGTTAACAATCAGCAATAAAGTCAATAAGCATTGAAAGAGCTGACTATGTCATTATAATGAGCAAAAGAACACTTCAATGTTTTTTTTTTCCCTCAGAAATTTTATATTTAGCAAATGACCAGTGTGAATTGCTATCCAGTACACTCACCTGGCAGTTCAAAGTAAAAAAACTGTTCACATCAGATGTCTTATATAAGAGGATTTTTCTGTTATGAAACCCTCATTCAGAGGAAAGAGGACTTAATCATGCAAGAAATCCTACTATCTTGGGGGGGACCATGTACATGAGCAACTTCAGTCTTAACAACCACTATTAAAAAACATTTGTTATTAGATGTATGAAATGCATTTGGTCTATTTTGCAGTCCCAGAAGACAGTATATGGCATTTGCCCTAAACTTGGTATTAGACTGAGACCAAATCTTTGAAGAAATTAAGGTCAGAATACAAATTGCAGCTTTGCATTTGTCACATTTACATTTACTGTAAATATGATAAAGAAATTGACATCTTGTCCATGACTAGCTTCATCAGAGCCTAAAAACCAACATTCAAACAGAGTCGCACCATCATCTTAAGAGTAAATGGGTTTTGAGAGTGATTTTGTATAGTTTTTCTAGATTTTTATTTCTGTAACGCTGGCTGTCAAACGCTTACTGAATTTCTGCCTCGTAGTCATAAAAGAGACTGTCATGCAGTGAAGAGTCTAACCTGGCAGTCACACCAGCGTGTGTGGCATGTGCTGATTTTGCCCACTGACGAGCAGTGGGGGCATCAAGGACAGGATTGCTTTCCAGCCCAGAGAGGCAGAGGCGTCCCAGAGATGCCCGGCCAGGCAGCCGGGGCTAGCCGTGCCCCATGTCATCCTCCCATGCGCTGATGGGGCATGAAAGGTTGTAAGGTGACCACGGGGCATGCCAGACCCAAACAGCAACAGGGCCCATGGTGTGGTCCTGCATTTGGACTGTGCGGCGCAGTCGTTGGGATGACCGGCCTCTGGATGGAGCAGATGCACCCAGGCTCGAACAGGAGAAAGGCATTTGGGGCCAGCCCTGGCTGGGAATTAGGAGACTGTGGAGGGTAGAAGTGGCACTGAATTGAGAACCCCCTCCAAAAATTAATCTGTCTCCATCCTTGGTGCAGCAGCAGTCAGTCCTTTCTATGCCCTTGGGAAAGCCTGAGCTGACTCTGCACTGAACAATTAACCTAACAGCAGCAAGAAGAAGTTTCTACACACAAAAAGAGCAGAACAAAAATAAACACGCAAACCCCTCTCTACTTTACCTATAATCATCACAAACTCTCCCTACAATATTCGACTTTAAAATTAATTATTGTAGCAAAGTCCAATTTTTATCATGCTTAAACCTCAAACAGCAGCAGGTCACATGGTGACTTTTGCTCTCCTTCCAGCAGAGAGGCAACATTTTCTCACTCTACAGCTGTACACTCCTGGTAAAAGACATCAGACACATTAATTTTCTTTTGTTATTACTTGTTCAAGGAAAACCATAAAAGATACTCAGTTACACAAATGCTAGCAAATATTGATGCACCTCTTGATACTAGGACTCATTACACTTTGTACTAACAGTTTTACAGCAGGTTTGGTAGCAGTTACCTAACAAAACTCTTACGTGTTGAAGACCATGTTGTACATTTTTTTTTTTTTAACCTGCATTCATTGCTTATGTACTTTCACTGGCTTTCTGTCTCTCTTTAGATGCAAATCAACATCCAGACTTGATGTATGCTGTATTAGGATCTGATTGTGCAATGTACTGAATGTTCAGAGAGACCACTTTTTGGTCCAGAAAAGCCTTAACTCCATCTGCTATTTTGCCTTTCTCATTCGTACATTATAAATACACCCAATCAAAACTCTATTCAGTCTGTGAGACTGAGGGTGGCTTTGTATCAGCATTTTCCCCTTACTTTTAGGTGATGGACTTCAAGTAGTCTGCTGTGCCTGTTCTTCCCCGCACAAGATCTTCATGGTTTGCTTCAGTGAGGACGTTGTTAAAGTTCAGAGTTGCAAGCCATTTCTACTCAGACTTCCTGAGAAAGTTCTGTATGCCTGCATTAGGCTTTTATATAGCACGTCCATGTCTGCAAAAATGTGAAATTTAAAATTCATTATATGCAAGAAAATAGTTACATTAGTTCATACAAGGATTAAAGACTATGTATAAGTCAATACTTTCTTACTTCTAACTTGACCTAAATAGGGCTTGTCTTAAGATAGAACAAGGAAAACAGTCTCACAACAACAAAAACAAAAAATTTAATATATTCAGATAGTTGGAAGACATTATAATAGTTTCCAAGTTAGAGAACTAGAATGCCTCATTAATGATAACAACGCTAGAATTTGTTTTGGTTACGAGGGTCTCAAAATTATATACATGTTATATTTAGCAAAGTTCTGCTGCTAATTCCTAGCCCCAAAATACATTATTTTTAGCTCAACTTTTGGGAATTAGTTTTGCTTATTTAGATTAGCTGGAGATTGAAAAATGTTCTGAAAGCCTACTAAACATCATTACAATATTAATAACTGAAATCCAGTGTCAACAGAAATGAAAGCAGTCAAGCTTTTTGCTTCACAGCAACAGCTGAATCTACCTTTAACCAAAACCATTCCTGTATATCCCAGGTGGCTGGTGAAAAGACTTGAGTGCAGATTACTGGCACTAAGACCTGTATGTGCTGTATCATCATGCTAGCAGAATTTGTCAGTTCATTGCTTAAACACCTCATCCAAACTCTGATTAAATTGATGGAATTTAACAGAATAAGAACTGCAGCATTACTGAAAGTTAATTGCAAATATGGACTTCAAGAGCTGACCCTGACTTGATCCTACATGACTTAATATGTAGTTCTGCTCTAAATAGTAACACTGGATATTATTAAGAGTATTCAAGAGTCTACATAAAACATCTCTATCCCCTCCTGCCCACTTTGAAAGAATCAGCCTGAAATGCAAAAAAATCCAAGTGGCTTTTCTATTTCTCCCGCACTATCAGTAAAGATTCAATTGCAGCCTCTTTTGCAGCTAGCTGCAAAGCATCACTGTCTTTGCTAGGTTTCCCCAACGAGGACTGATACAAACGTAAGTTCCACCTCTGCAAACTGAATACGCTTGTGGATGCTTTCATGCACATGGAGATATTTCTAGAGCACCTCCTTTTGAGATGCACCAGAAGTTATTATCCAAATGTCCAGTGTTCATCTCCAGTGGCACTGGACAGCAGCCTAAGTACACAGCCAGAATGTCAGAGACTGATTTCAAGCCCCCCCACAAGCCAAAAACGTTACGCTGCATCCAACAAACAGTGTCAGAGGCTAAGAGCTATGTTTTATACACCTGTTTCCTGGAGCAGCAGCTGCTTTGAGGACCCTGACTTCAACACGGGCACTCCCTGCTCAGGGAAAGGGGCATATCCAGCATGTCAGAGTGACTTCCAGAATAGCCAGCACACCAAGGCAACCCTTCAAAGCTGTGGGGAAGTACCTCCAGTCTCCTCCAGGCCTACAGATTCTCCTTTGGAGGATGGTTGTCTATCATAATTCTTGAAAATAAATGAACAAGGCTCACTCTTTACTTCTAAAATATAAAAATAAGACCCCAAATCTTAAGCCAAAATTAGGCTATTGCATAACAGGTAGGTACAAGAAGCTACGCCTCAGAGGGCGACAGTATCAAGCTCCCAACCTGCAAAGGGATGCTCACACAGGAGGGATGCACTGGGCCAACCTGCCAAAACTCACAGGGACTCAGTCTCTGCCCAGTCTGTGAATCCTGGTGGGGCTGGGAAGAAACAGTGCTGCCTGGAGCAGCAGGAACAGCCCCACAGGCAAGGACAGTCAAAAGGTAACCTGGCTAGTGAGTTTAGAAAGAAGCTCGCTCTTCTTCAAGGTTTCAGAACACAGATCTGAGCATTGGCTCAAAAAAACCCCAAACATTTTAGGTTTTCTTTTAGTGGGAAAACATTGCTGTCTGCTTTGCTTTTCAGTCTGGCTTGCTTCGTACTGTCATTCAGCTTTCCCTGTACTCCCTACCTGTTTTCTTTCCAAAATATGTCCAGGGTTTCTTTTTCTATTTTAGTCTTGAGCTTTATACGTCAGCTACCTGAAAAACTTCTGGGTTTATTTTATAAAAGTGTGCCACCTAACAAATTCCCTCCAGTTTTCATATCAAATACTTCTTCCATATTAACAGCCTGTACATTAATGCCACAAAAATCAACACCAGAGGAAAAAAAGTACAACAGGTTTTTTTTCTTGTCCTCACCAGAAGATTACACACATTCCACTGCTCGGCAGGTGTTCACACTGTTAGCATCCACAAATCGCAACTGCACACATTCACCTGAGTGAATCTTCCCTCCTCCTACTTGATGTCATTCTCAAGCACCTTATGTTACAAGATAGCACTGCTGCTGTGTCAAAGGCCAAAATTCCCATGGCGTGACAGACAAAAAAAGCTGACCATATATAATGGTTAACTTCACGGTGCCTTTCAGCTAAAACAATCCCAAAGTACCTAAAAGCTGGACAGGTAAAAGAATCACTTCATCTCTTTCTGCAATAGCAGTCATCAGAAAAACCATGGCCATCACCATTTTTGACAGGGAGTCTTCAAAGTATTTAACACACGAGAGGAACATAGGCTTGCAGGATATAGTTACTGAGAGCAGAATTTGCACACAGGACAGCCTGTCGGGCCTCTGAATTGTAATGCTGGGATTTATCTTGAGAGGTTTCCTCTGAAAGTCATGGTGCTTTGTTCTTGGCCGGTTAAAGCAAAATAACCTAAATATTACCTCCTACATATATAACTTGTAGTAAAAGTTGTAACTTGTATTTGGAGAAAGGGGAAATTAACAGGTGGGGGTGGGTGGAGGGGAAATGTTGAGGGAGAAAGTAATTGGAAACACACCCTCATGAGGATTGAATTTGTTTTCTTTAAAGACTGACTTTGCCCAAATTTCATCTGCTTTTGCTGGCAACAGCTCAAGGCAGACACACTACAGCTAAAGAAACCCTACATTTAGGTGATGACTCCCTGATAAACTTCACATTAATTTGGAGAAGCTATAAGGCAAAGATCTATGGCTTATCAGTTGTAATACATGTTTACCTTCAAGTCAGAATAAGATCATTTTAGCTGAAACAGTTAAAAAAAAAAAGACAAGAGGCAAGGGACACCCGAAGCGAAACCACCATTGTGAGTGATTAAGCAACCTAAGTTATGCACTTATGGCAAGAACGGAGTGACTTTTAGGTATTGGCTGACAGTTTCTATCAACACTACTACGGTATTATTTGAATTATTATATACATAAAGTAATTCTGTATGATGAAGTCATTAAAATAGACTTTGCATACAATGGAATTGGGCTTATCCCTATTTCCTAATAATTTTATTATTTGAAATCACTGATCCACGCACTGTATTACATTTAAGCTGAAGCAGGTATTTCCAGAGAATGTCAATCACAATTCACGTTATCATCTTCCATCTAGCTTATAATTGCCTATGATTGGAGTTTTCTGATGGTATAGCATCTTTTATGTATTCCCTTGTCCATCTGAATTTGGTTTTAGCAAATAAATTTTATTATGTAGTTGTACTGGAATAGAAAGAGCATTTATTGCTGAGAACTTAGGAGAAGAAAGTGAAATGTTCTGAGATACCACTTTAAGAGAAAACCATAACCTGCTTTGCTGAGTTTAAGGTACTATATACAACAGCCCACACGTCACTTGTATGTCATACACAGATCTCCACAAAGCAGGAATAACCACTTCTCGATTCAGTTACTCTCTTCTTCCCAGCCTAAATGTCTCCCCAGATACATATTCCTGCACGCATCAGATTGTTCAGAGTTTTCTTTTTAAAATCACAGTATTTATTGCAGGCCTAAATAAAAAGCTAGCATCTCTTACAGCCCATAAAAAGCAAGGCCTAGACTGATCCAAATGCCATTAAATTCTTTCACCAAAATTGATTCTCCTTAAGTCAGGGGTTTAACAGAGAAAATAAGATGCAGGGAATTGGTAACAATATACCAAAGAACCACTGCCACTACCTCTTTCTTTTGCTGTGGGAATGACACAGAGAGCAACACTCACTACTGGCCCTGGCATCCAGCAGACAGTCAGAAGAACGCTGTTCTGGAGAGGGACTGCCAGCAGCTCCCAAAGCACCAACCTAGAAGGGTCAGGTACTGTGAAACTGTAGATGGAAGTCTGCTAAGAGATCCTTCAGGTTCAAAACGTCAATAATTGTAAAGACAGCTTCATAATGTCTGTAGAAAGCTTGCAGACAAACTTTGACTGCCTGAGACACCCTGTGCATGAAATCCCAGCACACTTCTCTTAATGGGTGCTTAGGGAAGAAAAGCAAAGAGAACGTGTGTTGAGAGAGAAGATCAGACTTTCTTATGCAAGGATGCAGCATGAACTAGCAGTGAATTTGCCATAATGAAAGACAGTGTACAAAGATAACTGCCCTTATCTTGCTGACTTTTCTGTCAGAAGTATTGTACCCCAGCACACCATCTCCACGTATGATCATGGGGAGATGCGAAAAGCACAGGCTGCCATGAACACAGATAAATGTCCACTTTGAACAGTCAGGGTAAGACTGATATCCAGCACAAAGTAAAGTTTCTTAAGTCATGGAAAAACCTCACCACATTATGCAACTTGACAAATGACCAGTAAGCAGATCTCACTAAGCTGATTTAGCATTAACATGGTTATGTGACTTCTAGCTTGGAACTGGCGTGGGTAGACTGACAGGCTTGTAGACAGCGTAAGTTTGTCTCCTACATTGTGCTGGGTGTGCATACTTAATAAGACATTTCATTTTCTATATTAACTGCACTGACATGTATGCACTGAGCAGGAGGGTTAACTGTCACCTTCCACTTGATACTGTTATGTGGATAAATTAGGATACTCTCTCATGTATTTCAAGATAAATATTGTCTTCATGGAAAAATATTTTTTTTCTTCAAAATGGATGAATTTTTTTGTCTTTCTCACATTTATATGTGACTAATTTGCCATTCTAACTACCTTCCCTATTGAAGTAGCCATTTTCTAAATGATTGTGTTTGGAAAAAAACAAAACAAAACAAAACCACAAATCTTTCACAATCTTTTCTTCCTTTGAGAAGGTCCTTTCGAAATCTCCTTTCCATATCTTCTTATAACTACTGCTTCTTAGTCCTTTCCATATCTTCTTATAACTGCCACTTCTTAGTATTTTAACCCCTGGTTCTAGTGACAGATTTTGTTAGTCATTTTGTTTCTTCTAAACGCAAGTTCGTATAGAGTTTTTCTATACTACCAACAATTACAGAGTCCTCATGTTCTGCATAAGCAGTTACAAGATACATTTAATATTTGCAATATTTTATCTGAACTTAAATGAATATAAAACTATTCAGAATTATTTTAATCAGTATAAATAAATGCAATCTTTCATCTTTACAGAACAAAAAACAAGGGGTGACGAGGAGGGGCAATGACCCCAGAAAACCTGAATATGTAATGTGGACTAAGGTGAAGCAACAGTACAGAAGAAAGGATTACTGCCATCATTCATTTGGCAAATTGGATGTCAAATAAGCAAAAATTAATGCCAGCAACAAAAAAAATATGAGATATTGGTCATTTGGCATGAGAGAGAATAGAAAGTGCACATTAGATTGTGTCAAAGTGAAGTTAAGCCTCATGATTTTACACCTAGAGTATACACACGGCGAGGGGGGGGAAGTTACATTCCATGCTGATACAGTATCACAAGACAAGTGTTTGCTAATATCACACGTGGAAAAACCTGCTCTGAATAAAACTGCACTAACATTTATTTCTTTCAGTAAGTGCTTGCTATGGAGCACAGAGCGTTTCCTCCTAAAAGCTTTTCTGGAGCCGAGAAACAAGGTTAAAGGATACATGACCCTTGTATCACTGCATCTTTACCTTCATAGTTCCTGTTCTCAACTACCATTCTCTAGAATTTTGTGTAAGGGTTTGGAACTCTCATTTGTATCAACATCTGCCACTATATCAACAAACATATGCTTATGAAAAGCTGAGGGTTTATTATTAGCAAGCATGGAAGAATGTCTCTAGCTATTGTCTTCCTGTTACAAGTACTTAAATCTTGGTTTCCTGTCTTGCTTTTGTGAATATATTCTCTCCACATTTTTTGTGTGATTTTTCCCAGTATCCTGGATTCATAGTTATAGTTTATTTCTACATTTAACCCCATAAATGATACCATAATGTAATTTCCAACTACACTGAGGCAAAACTAAAACTAAAGCATAAAAACTTCAAATCTAAAAATTGAAAAACAAAAGCCAAAACCCAAAGCCACTGAACTACCAGCTAACCTTATGCCAGGGGAGTTCTCACCTATAAGTTCCATCTCAGGCCCCTGAGATAAAGCATACAGCTTTTTAGACGGCACAGACATCCTCAAAACACCCTTATTCATCTTCTTCTCAGCCTTTCAGAATTTAAAGTACTCTACGGACCAGTATTTCAGAAGAGGAACTGAGGCCGGACAGGCAACCACACTCCAGTCATGGCATCCCCAGTCACTGGAGGACTCACTTTGTACCTCTGCTTCCACAGGACTTTAAAATGAGGTACAGCCTTCCTTCTAGCCATATTGTTCCAGTTTCACAGCATACCAAATGTCCTCGCCAAAATAATTCAGTCTCTCACTAGCGCAAAAAGTAACTTCCTAGTTAGATTTCAGGAATGCACAAGACATATTTCTTACTGATGACATTAAGTAAGAAAATAACGTATTGGTTTAACCAGATTTCAAGGAAGGAAAGCCTCTGCAGGAAGTAAATCTCATCTCACTGCTTCAAGATAAGCAGGTATCTATAACGATAACTTTAAGCATATAAACCAACAGGACTACTTTTACAAGATATTTTTGTCTTCTTCTGGTTTATTCGAAGTGGTTCATGGGAAGAGCTTAGATCTGTTCAATAACTACATATCTGTTCTTGTCCCTAATACAGGGTTCATACCACGACATCACACAGAATCACAGAATGGTAGGGATTGGAAGGGACCTCTGTGGGTCATCTAGTCCAACCCTCCTGCCAAAGCAGGGTCACCTACAGCAGGCTGCACAGGACCTTGTCCAGGCGGGTCTTGAATATCTCCAGAGGAGACTCCACAGCCTCCCTGGGCAGCCTGTTCCAGTGCTCCGTCACCCTCAGAGGGAAGAATTTCTTCCTCATGTTCAGATGGAACTTCCTGTGCCTCAGTTTGTGCCCGTTGCCCCTTGTCCTGTCACTGGGCACCACTGAAAAGAGCTTGGCCCCATCCTCCTGACACCCACCCTTCAGATATTTATAAGCATTTATTAGGTCCCCTCGCAGCCTTCTCTTCTTCAGGCTGAACAAGCCCAGCTCCCTCAGCCTCTCCTCGTAGGGGAGATGTTCCAGTCCCCTCATCATCCTCGTAGCCCTCCACTGGACTCTCTCCAGTAGCTCTTCATCTTTCTTGAACTGGGGAGCCCAGAACTGGACAGAGTACTCCAGATGAGGCCTCACCAGGGCAGTGTAGAGGGGAAGGAGAACCTCCCTCGTCCTGCTGGCCACACTCTTCTTGATGCACCCCAGGATCCCATTGGCCTTCTTGGCAATAAGGGCACACTGCTGGCTCATGGTTAACCTGTCGTCCACCAGGACACCCAGGTCCCTCTCCGCAGAGCCGCTCTCCAGCAGGTCCACCCCAAGCCTGTACTGATGCATGGGGTTGTTCCTCCCCAGGTGCAGGACCCTGCATTTGGCTTTGTTGAACCTCATCAGGTTCCTCTCTGCCCAACTTTCCAGCCTATCCAGGTCACGCTGAATGGCAGCACAGCCTTCCGGTGTGTCTACCACACCTCCCAGTTTGGTGTCATCAGCAAACTTGCTGAGGGTACATTCTAACTCTTCATCCAGGTCCAAGCTAAAAAAATACAGTGCTGCTAACATCATGGGGCTATGTTAACTGTGTGGGCAGTCCCTAGGAGAATGCCACTCTAATTCCTTGAACACTGTTACTTTGAGTGATGACTCACTCTCAAGCGAACACTTAAGAGTTGCTACACTCTAAACCAAAGTCTAAATGCACAAAATCAAACCAGCAATTTCCATGGAATTGGACACATGTTTTAGAAAGCCAGTTTGGATGAGAACACATTCAGTGGCCTTTTCCATCATAAGAGAGCTATGGAAACCGCCCGCCTAAGCTCAGCAAACAGTCTTGAGTTTTTTTTCTGGTGGAAGCACACTTGGTTATTATTCTAACAAAATTAGAAATACTTTGTAGCATCTGACGTGAAGGTTTCACTGTGTTTCATGCTGTACAAACAGAATGAAAAGGCCCTAGGATGTGTATTTAAGTGGACATCTCTTAGCAGAGTCCAGCCGCTACCCTTTCAGAATGGGGGAGTCGCTGAGCAGCACCGGTGGCTGCAGCCTCTGGAAGCCCATCTGCCTCCTTCCAGAGAAACTCTTGTCCTGCACAGAGCCCTTCTTATCTGACCTATGCTTGGTGACCTTCTCCATGCACTAGAGAGTAGGGGAAATAACAGGGTGGTGACATCAAACGACTAGAGAGGAGATAGAGAAAGAAAAATAGTAAAGCAGCAGGGAAAGAGAGAGATGGCAGTGTAGGAAGAGATGAGCGACTGAAGGCAAACCTGGCAAGACTGAGAAAGTAACCCAAATCAGGAGTGTCCATGTAGAGAGCTTTTTACTTCTCTCATTTCTCACTTTGTCATATTCTAGGTAAGTGGTATAAATACATGACTGCAGCATCATCATTTGGTGCTTTTACATCATCCCCACACTTTTCTGGGTACAGACAAGAGGCAGCAAACATAAGCAGCTAAAACTGCAGCACAACCAGGCATACAGCAACCACTGACACACTAGTAACACATCACTTAATAGTAGCGTTATATTTAAAATTACCGCCGTCCTACAGTAAGAACAAGAAAACAATATTAGTGACATGAGAGAAGGATGACCCTGTTTCCAAGATACCTGCCTACAACAACATATCTATTTTTTAAGAATTATTTTCATTCATTTGTGGTAGACTTGTTCCAGAAGTTGATAGTAATCACCAGAGGAAGAAAAATGGGAACCATTTCAGACACTACCCTTTTGTATTTTTCTTTTAAAATGAAGTGAAATAGTATTATAGTGCCCTCAGGTGGTGTAAATTCAATTCTGTCCTATTGTCTGTTCTAGGAAGACAGCTCTGTAAGTAATACGAGTTTTCAGCAGGCTGGATGAATATGGAAGAAAGTTATACAGGAATACAAAGCACAGCATAAACAGTTTTGTTTCCAAGGAAGGCTCTTTTCTTGAGTGTTTTGACAACTCCTGATTTTTAAAAAGCATTCTTTGTTCATTTTTAAATATCTGTGGAAGAAATCTAACAAATGTCCACCAAAAAACTTAAACAACATCACCACTGAGAACAAGAATGAACAAAGATGGATAGAAGGAAAGAGATCTAGAAAAGAAGATAAAACCAGAAGGGAGAAGAGGTAATGAATTCTGTAACAGCTTTTCATAACAAAAAAACTGAGATATGTGTTTAAAAAAAAACAGAACAGATACTGTAACATTTCTTAAATGTGTTCACGTGTGATGTGGCTTAATGGTGAGGAAAAATGCATAAATAAAACAGTATGTGATAAATTTGTCATATAAGCTGAAACCTTCTGAATACATACTGTCATTTCTAATGAGACTTCCAAAGACTGTGGTTGCCAAAAATATATTCTTGGTGTTCAATCTTCGGTGATGAATTGGATTTCCACTCTTACAGAAGACATTTAGTCTGAAGAAATCTGTTGCCTGAAGACGTAGGACATCTTTAATGTGCACCAAGCCAGTAAAATTTTTTTTGTTACTAAGAGTAGCCATATAAAATGAATTTTGTTTAGCTGCCCTACTTCTCCACGTTCAGGGTAATTCCAGTATTGGGTATCACATAACTAAATGGTTGCTGTATGCCCAGCATTTATCACTGGTTTATGTCTTCTTTAAAAAAAAGGTGAGGGAGATCAGCATATCACCAGGAGAATCCTCTGATCAACCACAATTAAAAGGTTTGCCAAAGATTCTGTAAGATTATAACTACTGTTTTTCTATCAAGATACTCTTAAAGCAATGGCCTGTCAGCTTACAAGTATCAGTTAAGTCATGGAATATGTGCACTGAAGATGATGGGAATCACATCACTGAATGTGGTTCCAGCAGAGAATACCACTGCAGCATAGCTTTGTCCTAATGTCTATCCAGTTATGTCCTGTTGTCTTTTCTGGAAAGACAACTCTGTAAATAATGATAATTTTCAGCGAGCGGATGAATATGGAAGAAGCATACAAAACAAAGCAAGCACCATGTTATAGCAGCCCTGTACCTGACTAATCTACTGTTTTTCCAGCTCCTGTTGGAAGGACTCTGCTGTCTTTCAGCTTATAACCACACTCTGGTCCTCTTCATACCTGCGCCTAAACTTGCTCCTAATGTCTAGCCACCAGCATACATCAAAGCATTCCTCAAACAGCTCAGAAAAGTAATTTCCAGACTGTTCCAAAACCCAAAGGGTGCAAAAGGAATTTGAATCCCACTGATCTTTCAGTTCCTATGGAAATGACACTTTCTGTTCTTTCCGTGGTGATTTGGGAAGCTCTCCCACCACTCTCAAGTCATGTTTTACAGGAAATGCTGTGCTGATGCTTCAGTTTTCTAATGATTGCCTCCAGGATTTCTGAGGGTGGTCCAAAGAATTACTGTTACATTTTTAGCAACTGTCTTTACAAACTGTACCCTTCAAAGAAAAACAAAGTAAGCTTCTCACCCAAAGTAGTCCCCCACTCCCCTCACCCTGCTTTCAGTAATCACTAATTACTTTTTTTTTTTTAATCTCACTTGCACATTCAGGAAGAGTTTTACTAACAAAACACTTCGCTGTGGCTCAGAGAGAATCAATAGCGCTTACAAGCACACTCTTTATTTATTGGCAATTTACTCCTGAATTCTCCCATCTACACTATCAATAGGAAGGCAATCTCTTTATAGCACTAATGACTTGCTGTAAAGTGTATACATCTGCTTAATACAAACAAGGGCAAATGATTTCCCAGTCTCGGCTAGATAAAATAGAGCTCACAAGGGTTTATCTCACTTAGAAAGAATAACTTGTAGCCTTCTCTCATTAAAAAGATAAACTGTTTGACTGGGGACTAGTAGGAAAAAAATAATGTTGGTGGAAAGAGGGAAGGGGGAGAGGGTTGGTGGCCACTCAGATCTGACTTGACCTAAGAAGGCAATGCTCCTAATGCTAACAATAATCTAAGCCACTGGCAGCAGAGAAGCAACAGGTAAAATAGGGTTTCTGGACAGGAAAAAAAAAATTATAATTGAAGGCCTAGGAAATTCAGCAATACCAGTGATGTGCTGGAAGCTGCACTAGCAATTCAGCCAACCACATACTGCACTACACTGACTCCTAACTCTGCTGGGGGAGGAAAAGCCTTTCGTTTTGAAAAGGACACTAAGCCAAAAAAATGCTGCCCACCTTGTCATCGTCAAGAATGCCTCTGATGAGACGCAACTGATTGATAAAACAAAGCTAAGGCTGATAACTGCTTATCTTAAATCTCTCAGGAGTTTCACCTGCAAAAATACGGTTTCATTTCTTGTTCTAAATAAACAAATAAATATATATATAAAAAATTATGTCCATGCTATTTTCCACCAATGACCATATCTACAGTAATGGCTGGTGATTTTAACATGTTAAATATTTTCCTTAAACCTAATTCATGTTTTCCAGAGCTTCAAAAACTTGTTGCTTAAATTCAAAGCAGACCATATAATTCATACAGAGGTGTTGAAGACTTCCCAATGATACCTTCAAAATCCCAGTCTACTCTTAGCTGAAATCAGTTATTTTGAAAGAATTTACGCATATGGCTCCCTCCACCCCAACAATTCTCCAAAATGAGACTAAAGCCCTAAAAAGAGAGTAAACCAAATAAAGGCACAAAGATGTAATGCATCCTGAGCCTTTTGCTTTTGTTCTTTCTAGAAAGTACCGAACAGCAGTCTCATCTATGAGCTTGATAGCTGAAGTTAACTGGCTTCCCGGGAAGGTATGGGGTAGGAACAGAAAAGGTAGATCCAACTTTTAGTCCAAAATGTGCCTAGAGGAGCTTGAAAAAAATATTTGGTTTGACAGCTTTATATTGAGCTCTTTTGTTAAGCTATGAAACTTAGAAAGCCAATTAACTTCTTCACACAGCCACAACAGTTGATTTTCAACAGGCAAACCCTAAAACGTCTCTGAAACTTGTCAGGGAAAGGGAATCAGTGAGACAAGAAACTATTGCTTGTGATTTCAGCAATTAATCTGTCTTATTTGAGAAGGGCAAACCAAAGAAGGGACAGAAAAGCAGTCCCTCCCCATGGCATCATGCTCCCCCTCCCAGCTTTTTGGCTTTTTTTTAGCCCCCAGACTATCACCATCCTGAATTCTGCTTTGTACCAGCAACCTATCCATCTCTGTGAGGTATTTCACAGACAGCCCTGAAAGAACCCTAAGATTTCTGAGGGAGGCAATTTGATGAATGGATTAACTGTGCTGTAGTCACAGTAGTGCCAGAGTAACCCAGCGTAGTTTACTTTGCTAAGGCAACAACCCAGAGAAAACAGCACGGCATTTAGTCCAGCTTAGCTTGCTGCATGCCCCGGGTGAGATCTCATCCTGCACGGGCTCTCAACTCAGTGCTAGCATGGGCAGGCTCCTACCAGCCTCAGCTAGCTGCTCCCTCTGCTCCAACCACAGAAAACGCACGACTTTCAGAAGCGGGATGATACTGCAACAAAGACAGAAGATACGTGAATTTCTTGGCTTTCCGAAAGCATCGTAAAACTTAGATACCTAGATGGCAAAGTAACTAAATGCCCCAGTGACGGCTGCAATGCCAGCAGCATTCTTGTTACACAACTGATGATCTTCATCTGTCTTGAACTTCAGCCTAGCCTGTAATCTCAGGCGGGCAGAGGACAAGCACCAAAATGGTCAGCTCTGCATGCACCATCATAGAATTTTTATTCTCTGCAACTTCAAGCCCATGGGGAAAAAAATCTGCAAATCTCTCTCTTAAACGTGAGAGTCTAAATTCTGCCACAGCTGTATGAAATGTTGTTCTGTATTTTGCCCTTGGTATAACAATATAATAACGCCATCCCCTAAGGCAATAACTTCATGTTTGCATTTTTACGTTTCTTCACATTTCTGTTACACTGTTCTCAAGGTCATCCAGTTTCTCTTGTTTGCTGCTCTGGTGAGGACCCTCAGCTCTGCATCATTAGCATATTCCTACTTTTTGTGCCAAGGATCATAATGAAAAATATTAAATATGGCGAAGGATCATAATGAAAAATATTAAATATGGCCTTTCTCAGAACATACATCATCCTGTGAAGATGCTTCAGCAGAGATCATTGTCTTGTCTAAAATGACTTCATTTTCTAGTGACTGCGTTATTAGTCCAAAATGCCCCTCATTTTCAGACACAAGGATCTCCTTCTGGTGTGCAGTGAAGAAGCAGCATCCATACTGCCAGGCATGTGGGCAGACAGCGTGATTACAGGGCCTCATCGTGGATTCTCCTCCTCTCCTGTCACTAATGCTCATGCAACAGCATCGTTTTCCCTCCGCTACCTAACTTCACTCCCACCTCCACCAGCAGCAGAATAATTCAGAAAACGAAGCCTGTGTGGAGAGCTGCCTGGAGTTCCCCCTTCCCCAGTCACTCTGTTTTGACACGGACATTTACAGATGCGCTTTGAAACAACTTGCAACACAGTGGGGGATGCTCTCTCTCATGTACTGCGCACCTGACTTCTCTGTAGTCTGTGAAGTGAGACAGAAAGCACATGCATTTACACCCAGTAAGCGTAAAACACAGATTATTCTTATTTGTGGTTTATTTTCATTTAGTACATGGCCTCTCGGACACTTTCAGCTGCACAGAAGCTACAATAACCGGTACTTTGGCGGTATGCACGACAAAGAGGAAGTCCAGAAAGAACTTGTGTGAAGTTATCTGCGCTGTGGTATTCAACAGCGGGCAACGTACTGCAACACTCTGTTCGGAATACGGCGGAATGCATTCTCAGATGAATGTGACAGTACCAGTCTGGTTTGCTTCCACGTCCTTTGTAAGAAAGGTTACTCACGTCAAGGCCAAAACGAAAAACTCGCTAATTTTAAGCGGTGGAAGTTCATCCTCTGCCTAGCCTGGAACCACTTCCAAGTGTGCTGCCTTTACGGTCACGAGCAGCCCCTTAAAAGCAGACTCAGGTCCCGCGGCCGACGGAGCCGGCGCTGCCCGTCACCCCCCGCCACCGCGGGGGCCGGCCCCCAGCCCGGGGGCACCCACCGGAGGCGGCTCCCTGAGCCCCGCCACCGCCACTGCGCGGGGGGGGCGGGCGGGCCGCGCCGCGCACCGCCACAGCCGCCCGAGGCCGCCAGGGGGCGCCGCCAGCCCGAACGGGGCGGCGGAGGCGGCTGGGGCCGGCGGGAGCGCGGCGGGGCGCGGGCCGGCGCCGGGCGGGCGGGGCACCGGGCGGGCAGCAGGGGCACCCGGCCGCCGCCGCCGCTCCGTGACGGGGAGCGCGCCTCGGGAAGCGGCGTCTCGTAAAGCGGACACGGCGTGGCCGCACGGACGGAGCCGGCGGCGGAACCTGCACTGGTGACTAGAGACGCCTCAGACTTTTACCTCCACCCTGCTAAACTCTCTGCCGAAACGGTCCCGGCCGCGGGCAGCTCCGGCACCCCGGCGAGCAGCGGGCCCCTCGGGGCGGCCCCGGCTCGCTTTACCGAGCTCGCCCAGGCCGAGAGCAGCGGCTGCCGGGCGCCGGGCAAAAGGACCCGGCAGCCGTTTTACTGTGCCGCGGGGCCCGCAGAGCAAAGCCCCGCGTGCTTCCACCTGCGAAAACGGGGGTATTGCATTGCGGGAAGTTAGCGAACGGGACAACTGCACCGTTACCGTGAAACGGGCGTCACCGGTGACCGATATACATTACCGGCCGGGCTCAGAGCGCCGTTTTAGCGCAGGTTATACCCCAGGAGACGGGAGCGGGGGGTGAGCTTCGGGTGCGCGCGCCGGCACGATGCGGGCTCCGGGCAGCGGGACCCGGAGATCCCGGCCGGGCCGCTGCGGGGGCCGGAGGCAGCCAGCGGTAACGCGCGTCTGGTGTCTGCGCGCTCCCGGCCGCGACCGGCGGGAGCGGGCGGGGCCGGGACACGGCCACTCTCTCGTGTCCTCGGGAGAGCGGCCCGGCCCGTCGCCCCTAGCCCACCCCGACCGGCGGCAGACGGCCCCGACGGGGCGGGGATGGCGGAGGCCGCGCTCTTACCCTGTCCTGTCGGTCCTGTTCACGGCAACGGAGCGCCGGCGGGACCCGCTCCGCGGGGAACGACCGGCCCCCGCCCGCGCGGGGCGGAGAGGCTTCCCTCCCGTTAGCCGAGCCCGCACGGCCAGCGCCGCAGCGTTCGCCTTCAGAGCCGGGAAACCCGCGGGCGGCGGGAGGACGCGCAGCCGGCCCGGCCTGCGGCCCTGCGCCCCGAGCCCCGCCGCCGGGACGGGGACAGTCGGCGGGCGGCCTAGGCGGAGTCCCGGTCGTGCGCGACCGGGAGAGGCACCGGCAGGCGTGGACCGAGACAGCCCCCGGGCGGAGCGGCGCGAAGGACCCTACCCCTGCCCGCCCGGTTCGGGCACCCCCCGCAGCTCCCCGATCCGGGCGGACGCTGCAAGAATGGGACCGGGCCGGGACCCGACGGGCCGGGACTGGGAGCCGACGGGGCTAGCCGAGAGAGCTCGACGGACCCGTTGCCGCTCCCCCGGCCGCTGCCGCTCGCGCGGGCAGAGGAGAACGCAACGAGGTCGCTTACCGGGCGCCGAGCAGGGCAGCGCCGTTCCCAGCCCCGCGGCCGCACGCCGGGCAGTCTGCGAGGGTGCGTCCGACGGGGCGCGCAGCCCGCCGCGCCGCTCCTCGCGCCGCCGGCTCCACACGCGGGCCGGGGCTCGAGCCCGAGGGACTCCTCCCGGAGCGCTGCCCGCGCGCAGGCGGCGCGGCGGCAGCCGGGGGACGCGCGCGCTGTTCCCACACGGCGCCTCGTGACCGCTTCAGGGAGCTGCGGCTCCCCGGTCCGCGCGCTCCGAGCGCCCAGGGGCGGGCACGTCCCGTGAGCCCCGCCACCGGAACCGCTTCCTACGAAAACCCCAGCTCCGAATTAATTTCTTGACAAGCGAGCGCGCTGTCGGTGAAGAACGGTACCTGGGTGCTTTTACCGGCGCGAAGGAGCCTCGCTCCGCGGAGATGCGACGGCCAGTCCTCCCCCGTGAAGCCGAGGGGCTCCGTCGGGCCTCTCTGACGCCGGTGCCGTTCGAGACCGGCAGCAAGGCGAGCCGAGCCGGCCGGTCTCTCCCTGAACGTGAGGTCACCCTCACCACAGCGCTCGGAACCCCCCTCAGCCACCGGCCGCCCTCCCGGCCCCGCCGCCGCGGGCGCGGCTCCCGCAGCCGGGACCCTTTCGGGCTCGGAGGCGGCTCCCGCTGCGCAGCGAGGAACCGGCGGCCGCTCCCGGCTTGAAGGGCCTGGGGCGGCGGGGCGGGGCGGGGCCCGGGCGGGGTCCCGGCGGCCGCGGCGCGGCCACGTGCGGCCCCGCGCGCTCCCTCGGCGCCCGGGCCGGCGGTGACGTGTCGGGGTGGGGGGGGGCTGGACGCACGCCGCCCGCCGATTGGGCCGCGGCGGCGGCGCGGGGAGGCGGCCGCCCAATGGGCGCGGAGCTCGCAGGTGCCCGCGCGGTTATCTGCGCCCCGGGGCGCGGCGCCGAGGCTCCCCCGCTGCCGCCACCGCCGGGACGCGCGGCCGAGGCGAGGCGCCCAGCCCGGCCCCCCTTCCCATCGCCTCCCTCCCGCTGGGCCCGGCGCGGAGCCGCAGCCCGTCGGCGCGGGGCCGTTCTCCCCGGGGCTCCCTCCGCGCCGCTCGGTGTTCTCCGCGCTCCGGCCTGGAAGTTGGCGGCGCGCGGGGCAGCGCGCGGGGTTCCCCCCGCTCCCGACGGAAGTTCGGCGCCCGCCGCCGCCCCGGACCCGCAAGCTGCGCGGAGCCGCGTCCCGCCCGGCGCTTCTGGCGCGGGGCCGCAGCGGGGCCGGAGCCGGCGGGGCCGGGGGACGGCGCTCGCTGATGCCCGCGGATGTTAGCGGCGGGGCCGATGGATGCTAATCGCCAGAGCGCCTTCGTCCTCAGCAGCACGCCGCTGGCCGCGCTGCACAACATGGCCGAGATGAAGACCTCGCTCTTCCCCTACGCCCTGCAGAACCCCTCCGGCTTCAAGGCGCCGGCCCTGGGCGGGCTCAACACGCAGCTCCCGTTGGGGACCCCGCACGGGATCAGCGACATCCTGGGACGGCCGGTGGGCGCGGCCGGCGGGCTGCTGGGCGGGCTGCCCCGCATCAACGGACTGGCGGCTTCGGCCGGGGTCTACTTCGGCCCCGCCGCCGTCTCCCGCTACCCGAAGCCACTGGCCGAGCTGCCGGGGCGGCCGCCCATCTTCTGGCCGGGAGTGGTGCAGGGCTCTCCCTGGAGAGACCCCCGGCTCGCCTGTCCCGGTAAGTGCGGCCGGTCCCGGCGGGGCGCGCGCCCGCGGTGCTGCCCCCTCCCCCCCCGCCCCGGGGGTCCGGCGCAGCAGACGGGGCGGGCGGCTCGGCGGAGGCCGCGGGCGCGGCGCCCCGGGGGAGGGAGGCCCGGGGCCGGCCGGTGCTGGTCAGCTCGTCCCGCCACCGCGCCCCGCGATGTCCCCGGGCCGGATCCCGGCGGTGCCCGGCGCTGGCGGAGTCCCGGCCCGCCGCAGCCCGCTCCCCGCGTAGCCCAGGGCGGGCACCTGGCTCCGGGCTGGGCGCGGTGCGGACCCGTCCCCGACGGAGCTGTCTCTCGCCCGCTTCCAGCTCAGGCGGGGATGGTTTTGGACAAGGACGGCAAGAAGAAGCACTCCCGGCCGACTTTCTCCGGGCAGCAGATTTTCGCGCTGGAGAAAACCTTCGAGCAGACGAAATACCTGGCGGGACCGGAGAGAGCCCGCCTCGCCTACTCGCTGGGGATGACTGAGAGCCAGGTGAAGGTAGGTCCCCCCGGCCCCTCTCCCCCCGCCGGGGCAGCCGTCGGCGAGGCGAAAACCGCGCGGCCGTACGGAGATCTTCTCGGAGTCGGTTTTAATTTAAATTACGTTTGGCTACTGGGTAAATTTTCGCCAGTTTCTACGTCAGTTATTTTGTGCTTAGAGTTATTTGCGCTGCGAACGATTTAAGAAAAATCGATGTAATCGGTATTGAAACGAAACCAAGCCCCAAGCCGGCCCCCAGATCGAAAGGGTCCCCCCGCAGGTAGTTGCTCTCAACGGGTCAGCTTTCCGCGGAGGCGGTGACCGGTAACGGGCGCGGCTTTACCTGGCACAACCGCGCGAATTTTCTCGCACGGACTTCGGGCGCGCCGGAGCGCCCGCGGAGCTGGAAAATACTTGTTTTATTCCGGGCACCATATTCCGTTTTCAGCAGACAGTTGTTCCGCGAAAGCGCTGCTCCTCCCGGTGCGCGGCCTCGGCTGGCGGCGGGGTCGGGCGGGGGGGACCCAGGCGCTGCCACCGCGACCCACCCCCCCCACCCCCCCCGCCCCCGCTGCTGCCCGGGGACCCGCGGTGGGGGGAGGGAGGGGAGGGCTGGTGCCGGTGCCGGTGGCTGTGCCGGGGACCCGCGGCCGGGGGAGGGGAGGGCCGGGGCCGGTGCTGGTAGCGGTGCCGCTGTCGGGGCTGAGCCGCGCCCGGTGCCGGTGCCAGGTCTGGTTCCAGAACAGACGGACCAAGTGGCGGAAGCGGCACGCGGCGGAGATGGCCTCGGCGAAGAAGAAGCACGACTCCGAGACGGAGAAGCTGAAGGAGAGCTCGGACAACGAGGACGACGACGAATACAACAAGCCCCTGGACCCCAACTCAGACGACGAAAAAATCACAAGGCTATTGAAAAAGCACAAATCCGCGAACCTGTCCCTTGTCAGCCCCTGCAGCACCAGCTCGGACACCTTGTGAGGGTGGGCGTGGGCACCGACGGCTGCCGAGGGCACGGCGGCCAAGAGCGACCGTAACCGGGTGTTCGGAGTGACGTGCTGTACAGCCGAAGATGTATGTGAAATGTATATATTTTTTACAGAATAAGTTATGGAATTTATTTTCCTTCTCATCGGTGTAAATTTCAGAGGAATTTTTCCCAACTTTTGGGGTTTTGTTTTGTGTCCCTTTACGGTCTGCCCCTCCTCCTCTTAGCCTTCGTGCCGGGTTCCTGCTCCTAACAATCAGGTTTCGTTACGTTTTGTATAGGTCGCCAAATCCGAGCTCAACCACCTTGTATATAGTAAATTTCGGATTTTGTGATGTATATTTCTATTGTAAAAACGGCTGTTTTCTTTCACTCCCTCCCTCTACTCAGTGTTTCGGTGGTTTGATTTCTCCTGCCTCTGGATTTTATGCTCAATAATATCAAAACGGAAAACAACCCCCAAAAAGCACGAGAGCAAAACGGGCGCTTGATTTTTACACTGCGATCAAAGGACGTCTCCACACGGGTTGCGAAGACTTTGTATAAATCAATAAATTATTTAACGAGCTTCTCCTTTCGGAGACTTTCTTCCAGCGTCGCGTTACGCGTCGGCGGTCCCCCTCCCGCTGAGCCTCCGGGGGGGAGGGAGGGGGCCGGGGCTCTGCCGCCGAGCGCGGTGGGGGCGGGATTCGCCTCCGCTCTTCGGGACTCGGCCAGGAGGGCGCGGGGGGCACCGAGTCCTTCCTGGCCCTCGCTTCGCTGGTCCGGGGGCCGCCCGCCACCGCCCCTCTGCTCCGGGCGGCCCCGCCGGTGTGAGACCCGCGGCCGCCGGTCGCCCGGCCCCGCCGCTCGGCGAGGGGAAGAGGCAGCGCTGGGGCGGCCGGGCCAGCGGGAAGGGCCGCGAGAGCCCCCCGCCCGGGGCCCCGAGGGCGGCTGCCCCGACAGCACGGCCGGGAGCCGGGCTCGCTGCCGCCAGCAGGACCCCCTCCACCCCCCCCGCCCCCGGTGAGAGGAGGGTACCAGCGCCGGACTGGCCGAGCGCGCAGCCTTGAACCTGCCGCGTTCAGGGGCCGGTGGCCGCGGGCGGGTGATGTGCTCAGCTCGTGGGGGGGCTGGGGGTCGGGGGGGGGGGGGGGGGGGGGGGGGGGTGGTGGGGGTGGTGACGGACACCTCCCACCGAGCTCTCCGGAAGCTGCGAAAACCCCGAAGACGAGCTCGCTGAGCTCGCTGGGGGAAGGGGGGGGGGTGGGGGGGGTGTGTGTCTACCAGCACCGTCTCCGCCGCCTTCCCGCACAGGTCCCGCGCCCGCCCGCTCGGCATCAGCGTCCCCGCACCGCGGGCTGTGTTTACGACCTGCCCGTAACGAGAGCCAGGTGGAGGTGCCCAAGGCTCCGCTCTTCTCCTCTCGGGCATATTCGAGGCCCGACGAGTGAGTCCCCCTCGTCGCCAAGCTGCCTTTTTTACCTTTTTTTAATGACCGAGACGTTCTTTTCCTTCCGTGCCTCAGCTGCTGCTTCGCAGCCCGAGCACACGCAACGGCCGCACTGCGGGCACGGCCCGGTGGCAAGTCCCGCTGCCCCGGCACCGCAGCCGCGCTGTCCTGCGTCCGCCCGCCGCAGCGCGGGGCCCGGCCGGCGGCTCCACTCCCGCCTCCGGTCCCGGTTCCGGCTCCCGGGACGAGCGCTGCGGCCGTGTTGATGTGTTCCGCTCGGGTCCGAGCAGCTCCTCGGGGCAGAGTAGGGCAGGGGACGGGGTTCCGCAGATCCCCCCTCACTGAAAGCAGGGGCTTGGCGAGACCTCGCTCGAGTCGTGCCGCGGCTACAGACGGAGTAAATGAAGTTTAGAAATTAAGCTTCATCTCGGCTTTGAAGGTACGGAGGCACGGCGCGGGGACCGCAGCGGAGACCCGGAGCCGCTTCCGCGGCCCCGAAGGGAAGCGGATGGGATGCGGCTCCGCCCGCGCTCGGAGGCCGGGACGGTTCGCCCCTGCTGCTTTCCGCGCTGCGTTAAACGGGCGAGCCCCAGGCACGGGGGTCGGCCCTCGGCGGAGGGAGCTGCTCGGGGCTCAGTACTGCGGGCGGCCCCGCACAGCGGAGCGACGGGCTTGGGCGGGCGGGCACCGGGCGGGAACGGGGCCTGCCCGCCGCCTCGGTAGACGGGAGCGAAGCCCGTTAACACACACCCCCGCAGCCCGGGGACACCCCGCAGCCCGTTAACACCCCTCCCCTCCCCTCCCCCCGCAGCACGGCGCCCCGCGCGAGCCCCCCGCCCCCGGTGTCCGTTCGGGCGCTGAAGCTGCGTTTCACGACTTCCCGCAGGTCCCACCCGGGGCTCTTTCAGCGAACCGCCTCGGCGGGTCACCGGGGGCCACCCGCCGTCTCCCGACGGCTCCGGCGG
The DNA here is from genome assembly GCF_030867145.1 of Opisthocomus hoazin. Classification (NCBI taxonomy): domain Eukaryota; kingdom Metazoa; phylum Chordata; class Aves; order Opisthocomiformes; family Opisthocomidae; genus Opisthocomus; species Opisthocomus hoazin. The sequence goes on along the minus strand of NC_134419.1, from coordinate 80,693,228 downwards.
AACGGGGACAGGCAGCAGCCCTCCCGCGGCCTCCCCGCGCTGCTGGGCCCGGCCCCTCGCAGCAGCCCGCGCAGCTCAGCCACCCCGCAGCCACCCCGCAGGCCGGCGCGGCCGCTCCAGCGCGCTCCCGCCCGCCTTTCCCTCGGCGCGGGCTGTGTTTCGATCAGCCCAGACCGGCGCTCTGTTACACAGGTTTTCATGTGAAAAGTAACCCCGTTAACTGGCAGGAGACGAACCGGTAGCTCCCTCGTAAGAAATGTGACAATTCGGTAACTTCCCCGCAGCCCCTCGCGCCGGCGTTAAAGGGACAGACGCAGCCAGATTCACCAGGATCAGTTTTATTGCTTGAGAACCAGAGTACTCGTTTCCAAAGGCCTTCAAAGTCATCATGAGTTGAGTTCGCTTCAGCACAATCACTGCGTGGTTACAACGCAACGTGGCACAGGAACAACTCCGAGCTGCAGGCGCCCTTCGGCAACGGTACTTGACAGAAACCCAGATCCTGCTGCTGAGAAAACACTCTGCCAGCGGACATCAAATCATTCTCAGTGGTAGTGATTTATACCAAAATCAAGCATCAATCTAATGCCATCACGCAGTCCATGAACTCTGTAGTGTTCTAAATTAAATCAATAAAACGTACATTTGTGTTTCATCAACAGACTCCCTAATCACCTTTTAATATTGTATTTAGTGGTAGGAGAAAAATGCTCGTAACAAGATTATATTGTAGGCTGTACTGAGCTACTAACCAGGAAAATTTACAGTTTTTTCTTTCCTTCTTTAACACTGTACAAATACAGTCTTGTGTCCAATACAGTTGCTACCTGAAGCAGACTATTATATTTTCTTCTCCCATGTTGTTATTGTTTCAATATAGAATACTTGGCACCATAAAACAGTAACAAAAGACGGACAAAAACAGTTTACAAAAGTCTGGAAAGTTACACCCAAACCTAGCTAAGAACTTCACATTCAATCCTTAATATTACATAGAAAGAAGGGATTATAGGAGTAGCAAAGTGAAACTGCTAATATATGTGCTATATAGTATGCTATATATCTGTATCCAGGATGGCACTGCTATATATTATTTATTATATAAATGTTGGTTGTTGATGTACACTTAACTAAACCTGCTAAGGCTCCAACACTAACTGCTGATATGGCACTCTCAAGCATTCATATTGGAAAGTATAATTAGCGTAAGTTTTGGTCAGGTTTATAAATTATTTATATATCTGTGTATATATACACACACATACATATATATACACACATATATGCATGTATAGAAAGCAGCTGCTGTGTGATTCAAAAACCATGTAACATGGCAGTATAGTAAATAACATGAGACAAAAAATTATAAAAATGAAAAACAAAATACTAGAACTAAAACACAAACCATAAGCCTTGGTCAACAAAGAAAATACCATTTAAAACCATCAATATCTCTATTTATACAATCCAATGTACAAAACCCCAAAGTGGTAAAGATACATAATGTTAGGCACGACGCCTTTAAAAGTCTATAATATGCTGAAATAGCTTTTCCACATCGACAAACACTTATTAAAAGTTGAAAGTTGTGAAATCTAAAATACATAACATCTCTGCTGTCTATTTAGTTTTGGCAACAGAATTGTGACATATATATAAAAAATAATTCCATGTTTCTACTTGATGTCACATGAACATACAAGACAGTGAGGTATGTGAGGCTTTTCTCGAACAGAGTCCGGATGCTGAAGCATAGTGTACGATCGGCAGTCTAAAAATGTGGCACTCGGGACTTGATTTATCGACACAGTTGTTACGATTATGTATTTCAGTATGCTGCGCGTTCCTTCCCTCCTCGCTACAGTGTGGTTTCACGGAAAATCTTCTCATTTCGTAGGCATCTTTTTCCTGTTGCAGAATTGGCATTTTTTTAAAAAGAAAAATAAACACAGGGGAAATGATGTAGAAAATATAAACGTGAAGGAAAAAAATGATATTTACCACCACATCACTGCACGACACAACACTTGTGCACATTTGCAATAGGTTTACCTGCCCCAGCAGCTATTCGAAAGGACAGGAACACAGGCTGCAGCGAGTCAGGGAGAAATAGAAGTTACACGTTTGAAATACAAACTTTTTTTTTTTTTTTTACAGTCAGTAGTAAACACAACAAAAACTCCTCTATGACTGGAAACAAAATGATGCAGTAATTTTTCGGATTAATCTAAGCAGAAAATGCACAAGAGACTATATAATCTCCTTACAGATCTCTGCTCCCACTGAAATCTAAGGGAAAATTTGCCACTGCTTCCTGTGGGAAGAGGATTGGGTCCCATACACAACTCCCTTTTATCACAGAATTAGCTCCACTGAAAGTGCCATGCTAAAAAAATTCCTGTTAAGCGCACCGGTGACAAAAGAAACCAAAACTACTGCTTCTGAACTGGCTGTCCTGCAGCTGCTGACACACGAAACTTTTCATTTTACTGAGAGATTAGTAAATGCCTGCATTTGAAAATCTGACTTTGATTCTGGACCAAGTATTTTAAGTGTATTCTTCCTTAGAAAAACAATATTCTGTCTCACAAGAACTCTGACCGTGAAAGGAAATGCAGGTTTATATTTGTGACTTTGGATTTATGTGTATACATGCGTACCCACACGTAATTACCCATTATCCGTCACCGAATCACTCCAGAGCCTTAGCACTGTCTCTAGGACCGACACATCACCACTGTCGTACAGTTTGCAAGTTTTGGCAAGTTTCTCATTGAGGTTTTATATGGGTTTTATATAGGCTAAAGCAAACACTCAGCTTCGCTGCATTTCTAGGTTAGCTTTCCATCTGGCATCTTCAGCAGAGAAGACTGTAAAATTCACGTCTTTTTCTTCATTTGAACAACTGGCATTTACGTAATTCTTTATCCTTTTTCCCCACTCGTTGCTTAAATATGGAACTGCCCAATGTGCTATTTTCCTAATAAGCAGCTGGGCACCACATTAACAGAAACTATGCTTTGGAAGCAATTTTGATAACCCAATGAAAATAATTCTGCTTTACAAGAATAATTGCAAGTGCGCAGACAGCTGCTGCTCTTCATTTTGTATTGTACCACGCTTTTCATTCTAGTGCACATCACCCTCTTCTTTATTTGATTTCATACAAGTATCTACTCTAACACAGTGGCTGATTTCAGTTGAATTAAACCTGAAAACACCTTTGAGACTAAATAAAAACATGACAGAGATACAGTCGACTTAAACATAACATTAACAGAAACTAGTGCATACATTCATCCTCCTGATAAAAAAGACTTAGAAGATACAATACTAAAATGTTTAATTTAATTACCTTGTGATCCCCCATGCAGACATTTGGCCCAATGTGGTCATATATTACTATCTTCTCATCGTTTTCTGACTAGTAAAAAAAAACACAACCAAACACACAAAACACAACAAAATACTAGTCAGTTGGAGTATTCTGCAGATTACAGAAACAAAGAAATATGGAAATAATCTATGCAAATAGTTCAAACCAGTTTCTGAGTGAAGCAATATTAACACATCGTTGCTTGGCTTCTCCAGAGAAAGACCATGTAGAATGCATTTTTATGGTCGGTACTGCTTGCAGTAATTTGTGCAATTTGTCCATGTGAAATAATGGATGAAATCAGTGCATGTACTCCTTGCTTCTGGGACCTCAAGAAATTTTAGAGAGCAACCCTTGGACAGATTAAATGAATGACTCTGTCATGACTGCATTCCAGCCTTTTGCCAGCGAAATGCAGCCAGCATGTGTGGCTGCTCCTTTTTTAAGAACAACATACTATTTTTAATGAATTAGGTGCAATGTATGTTGTTCTCTGAGTTAAATGCAATCCACATTGCCTTCTAAGAGCCTTTGATTTCATCATATAGGTGATTTTAACTGTTCAGAGAGATGAATGAATTATTTACAGTTTATGAGTATAATCTTTAACCATTTCTATGAGACACATTTCATCTGAAAAAGGGCATGAAGTGATTTTAAGAAAATCAGCAAATAAAAGACGACATTCCTCCAGTCTCTATTATGAATTGCTTTCACTTTGTTCCGTGTTGAACTTTATCCTTATATACTGACTTCTTTAGCATTTATAGCTTAATGAATAATAAAATGTACTGATCTTTCTGCCATTTGCAATAAACATGATTTTGAGAATCTGTTTTGATTCTCTAGCACAGTACTTCAGGAATAAATACAAATACATTCCCATATAAGACAATTTCTTATTATGCTAAACAATTCCTACAAACTAATTAAATCTGCGATCTGCACACTCTCAAGTCTCTAATACAATCACAGATGTGCTCTAAACTAGTTGGCAATACTAATTTATTTTGTATGGAACAGTCAAGACTTTCTCATCTGCAATCAGTCAAGTCTGACTGGGCAATAACTTTATATAAACAGTAGCATTTAGGACTATAAAGTTAAAACTGAATTATCTTTAACGCAGTAAGGAAGCTTAAGGTCAGATTTACTTTATAGCATGGTTGTCTGCCAAAAATACAAAAACATAACCTTCTGCATTGTATGCATGAGCACTTTCCAATATTTCAAGATCATAATGCCACCAGCATCGGAAGTGGGGATACATTCATCAAAAGCGACTTGATAATTTACAAAGGCAGCATAAAATTGTGGATTTTCAACTGCATAATCTTTAGACAGATAAACAAATTACAGCGGTGCACAAGCAGAAACAATATACACTTGGCTGAGCATTCATTACTTCATGCTATCAGGCATCAGCGCAGCTCCCTCGCAGTGGGCAACCTTTGGTGTTTTAGGGCTCAGGAAGCATAAAATAACATGATGGTGAGGTAACCGACCATAGCATGATAGATGATGTTGCATGAAAGCTGTTTACAGCCCCATGTCTGTACAATCTGTAATGTCTACTGTGTAGCTGAACACACTGTACAATGTGGCAATTTGTGCACACTATCCCTTCTTTCAATAGGACTAAAATGCAGATTTACTGCAATTTTTGCTTGAAATAAAATACGGAATTGCTAAGTTTCTTTTTTTATTTGCCTACAAGAAAAATTAATGCAGCAAAACAACTACCTGCATAAGAATATTCAGTAGCTAGTTACAACCAAAAATTCTTTAAAAATCTGTACATATTTATATTTCAAGAATTTGTTGCAGTGTAATCAGTTAATTAAAAGTTGTTTTTACTTTCTTCACAGTTCCTTTTCAAGCTTTGAATTGTAAGTCTGTGCAATGGAATAAATTCTCAATGGCAAGGCAAACACTGCTCACTGTGTAGAACCACAAAAACTTGTAAGGTCAATTTGCCCTTTCCTCTATCAGTTCAGCATTCTTTTCTACTGAATATTTTCAGTAAGTTTTATGGGCCAGAATTACAGTTTGGTTTTGGGCTGGGTAAGATAACTCCTTTCTCGGTAGAGACTCAGCGAGTTAAACAACCATCCCAGTTTGGCCTCACCTACATCTGTAATTCTGCACATGCATCTCTGGAGATGTTCCAAAATGCGTGCTCATACTTTGCAAATGCAAAGCTGCAGAGACAAAACTATATGCATTTTTTGAAAGTAAGCTTTGAATGATCCAACTGACTGAGGTTCTGCTCCATAGAGACTAAGAACTGGACTAAGTGACCTCACAGTCAGAAATCTCTTTAATGCTCTAACTTTGTTTTCCTTTGTTTAATTTTCTCCCATTATATCCAAGTTATACCCCCCTAGATAATCTGAAAGAATTCCTTTCCCTCTGCACTGTTTACACGCTTCAAGCCTTTGTGTACACTTCTATCTCCTTATTCATAGCTTAAAAAAAAAAATCTTCCCTCATCGGCCACTCTTTCCATGGTTTTAATCCTTTGTTCTTTAGGAATTTCATGGGCGCCAACTACTATCTGTAACATTTCGGGTGAAGTCTCACTTTTTCATATGATATTTCTGTATAAGAAGATCAAGTAACATTGATGTTGACATAATTATTTCACTATAAAGCCTGTACTCCTCTTAGCTTCACATTTTTTTTTAATTAGATACTGCAGTATGCGCATTGTCAAAAATTTCGGGCGAAACTTCAAGATATCATGCAGACACTTCCTCATATATTTTAATTGAAATTTGAGTAGCTATGGAAAAAATGTTCTCAGTCTCTCAGTGAGTTATACACTGCAAAGCAAACAGTCTAATCATGAGATAAATAACCCTGGTGAGAGAGAGAAACAGAAGGTTATAAACTTCAGGAGAGCAAGTTTCATGGGTTTCATTAATTTAAACAGAAAAAAAAAAAGTGCGACGAAGTTGCAGAATATGGATTTCTTTGCAAAGAGCATTTTCAGCAATTCGCTCTTATTAAACTGCATTAGTTATATGGGAACATACAGACAGACACACGACTTTGGGCAATTATAGGTTTGGTAAGTCTGTCATGTGTGAGACCATCATACAGTCTGGTCAGCGAGATAACCTCAGTGCCACAGTGCTGAAAAGTCACAGCATGATCCTTCTTGCATCGCGCTCCTGACCATGGCTAGCACAGCAGGAAAAATTTAGCTCAGAGCAGAAGGGCATGGATGAGACCTCTTTGTATCATACACTGATTTCCTGATGCGTTCTTGGTCCTTTAGAACAACTGACAGCCAGCGTAACCAGGACGGGTCTCTAGTCGCCATGAACGAGAACCCAGGAAAAACCAGAGGCTGTGTAAGTTTGCACACGTAAGTGGCTGACCTGGTTCAGTGTTTCCAAGCAAAGGAGGAGAGCAGAGCGGAGTAAGCAGGAGACAGAAAACGAGAGGCAAGGAAAATTGGAAGGCTCCTGAACTGTATTTAGGTCATTTAACCTTGGATAGAGCATCACCAAGTTTACCTCTATACACTAAAATCCCAAGAGGAACTACATGTCCTAAAACTGTTGAACAATCATATTTTTAAAGCTCTAATGGAATGCCTAAATTTAGGTACTTGGTGCACCAATTTAGGCGCCTACCAGAGGCTCTGCCTTCATTCAGGGGACAGTGATAGGAGATCTGGCCTGTCTAGGATCTGACGTGTTCTTGGGAAATCCAGTTCTCACCACCAGCAACAGAGGGAACCTAAACTCAACACGCTTGTACCTTGGGTACCTCCAGCTGTTGTCACACAGGTTTTTCCTTCAGTAGCTTTGCTCCTCAAGTCAGCAGCCACACCTAGGTACTTCTGTCTGCATCTGCGCTGAATCCTTAGTAAGGGCAGTACTGTTACTTTTGTTACCATAGAATGGACCAGATTAGGGGACTGATGGAGGTTTTTTCATTTTGTTATTTGTTTTTAAAGCAGGCACAGTTTCCCAGTGCTGTATATCCCAGTACAGCACTGACACGTACAGAAGCAGCACAGGAGAGATCACAGGCAGCCAGCGTTGGCAGCTCAGATACCAAAAGAAGCAGTTGTGAAAGCTCATGCTTTGGTAACTGCCAGTGGGTTAACTGGGACAAATCCACATTCTTGGCTGGAAACCACTGGAGGCGTAACAGTTTATTATTGCCACAGTATGCTGTCTCCAGCTTGGCGAGTGTTTGCTACTGGCAACTGAAAATTGAAGGACAAGCAGAAGTGTGTCAGCCCTACCTACCTTTGCTGAAGACAAACACACCGCAGAGGCGGTGGGAGGGCTGCAGGCCTGTACTTACTTTCAGAATGAGCTCCTTGGCTGAATGGGACATCAGGATTCTGTCGCACCACGCTGGACACCTCGTGTTCATGTACTGCTTTCCCTGGCTAGAGTCCTCGCTGTATGGGTAACTGCAAACAAATCGCAATCACAACCATCAGCAACTTTTTGCAAAGCACCCTGAAACCTCTGGCTCGAATGACTACGCTGATTAAAACATTTAACTGACAAAAAGCAGCTCTTCTAGACCCTCTCATACTCACTTGTCTTTCTTTTGTCCTCCCCCTTTCTTTCTCATATGCTCCTTCTCTATTTCTCTTCTTGTATCCACAACCCTACTTTAGGCCAACATGTTAAGACACATACAGTTTCAAAACTCTCACCTCCTACCTTGCATTTTTGCACGTGAGAGTGTTTAAAGACAGCAGATTATTCGTCTATGTGAAAGTATGAAAATCCGTTCAATATGAACTCAGGTACAGAGTAGGCTGTTGGCTATGACTATGGAAAACGAATAGGCAGAAGATGAAAAAGGAAACCTAGGAAACAAAAAGGTTCATCTCATGGGATTTCTTTGCACGACTGTCTCAAGGAGAGCTATCCAGGAATAATTTAACAGAAAACAGAGTTCAGAGCACTGGGATCTCTGCAGCTGTACACAAAACCCACTGGTACGGATTCTCAAATGCTGACAGAAAGGAAGGTATAACAAGAAACCAGGTTTTTCAGGGGATTTCTTCAGAATCAAGAAATTAGTTATGTGGTTTAAGGAAAACGATGCTGACTACATCAGATTCTGAACCTTTGTATGAAATTGTGTTAAAAAAAGTAAATTATTTTGTAATGACGTCTGGAACAGAAGCTGATCAAATGGTAGTTAAGCCGTGCGGTCATTCTGAAAGTGCTATGGGATCTCCAGTGCATTCTAACTTAGTTTAAAAGGCAACAGCAAGTGTTTAGTTTAACCTACAGAATGGCCTAAAGTAAGTTAACTCAGCATGCCTGTGGGAGTCCACAGGCTGAAATCGCCTAAAGCCCCTGAACTGGTAACCTCTGGTTCAACTGTCAGGAGGCTGAGGCCAAAGTTTTCCTCATTTTATCCAAATGTTCTCGCTAGTTTAATATGATGGAACTTTGAATTTGATGATGGCTTATCATGCTGTAAGGCCCCCTGTTTCCCCAGACCATTTCCAAAATGGGTAAGTAGCCAAAGCGGGGTTTGGGAGAAATCCAGAGGGTTTGTGACAGCCTCAATTTCTTGAGTATCAGGCCTGACTGAATTGAAGTTTGTCCTTGATAGATATCTTTAAACAAAACCCGTAAAGCTGGTGTGCATTACCTACATATGTATGTGTGGATGTATTTAAATCTACATTTGCATTTTATTCTGCTCATTCCTGAATTCATAAAGAAACATTGTGGTTTTCCTGATATGTGTGTTAAAACAAACTTTCTGGTATTGTAACAAAAGAGTTTGCATGCTTGAAGAGAAACTTGTTTACCACCCTGCTTGGTGTGATAGTCTGAAACTGAGACATAGAGCTTTCTACCAAATGGGTTTACAAGCTACACTGCCATTAAAGATTAGCCATGGCAAACATCCAAGCAAAGCGTACTGAACGTATTGGAACAAACCAGTGATCTCAGTACCTTTTCCACCTCATCAAACCTAACAAGACTCATTTTCAAAACATATTATGAGAATTCAATTTGCTGCTTCACTGACATACAGAAGTACAGCTTATTTCTGAGTGTCTGTGAAATATTTTGATGATGAAATACTACTGGTCGTAGAAGCTCTTTGTCTGCAATTTAAGGCTTGACTTTTTCTGGTAACCTCTTACTTTAGTTACTGAAGAACGCCACATAACTAAAGCTACTTTTTATGACATAAGGTGTAAGTGTCAATCACATTTCATATAATCCTTCCTTTTCCAGTACTAACTGTATGGCTTTTGAAGTATGACGTTCTGTACCCGGAATGATCTGTTACTGCTATGTGTTGGTGCATTTCATCCGAGAGCCTATATTCTGTGAAATGCTATTTATCAGTTTGCTTTATTGATCTTAACATTTTCAGAGGGTGAAAACTTCTGCCAATTTTTTAAGGTCTTTACCACCACTCACCCAGTCAAGAAATTACTGTAGTTTACAAATTTTTGACAAATCAGATCTCTAATGCTTGGACAGAGATAAAAATACACGTTGCAAAAGTTATCCAGACAAAATAATCTGTAGGTAATAATTTAATACAACAAAGTGGGGCAAGCTCTTCTTTTTATACGGCAGCATTCTTCCTTCAGGCCCGAAGTGTGGAGCATTCTGTCCGCTGCACTCCAGTGCATGAGGCTTCTCCCTTCCCACCACTGCCTCTTTGGCTTGGCCAAGTCTTACTCTCAGCAAAATGCTGACATACATGTAATAAAAAATCCTAACTAGATATCGCCCCCTTCCTGCCTCCCCAAAAAAACAAAGGAAAACTATTTGCTCTCCTTCTTGATGCTCTAGAAGGGTCACAAATACTTTGGAGTAAGCAGGCTTCTTTTGCAGATGGGCTCAAAAGGTGATCATAGCTAAATACGGCTCAAAATTGCTGAGGGGTTCTGTATTATGACTTAAATGATTTTGGGGAGAGGATAGTTCAGTTTATTATATGCCATTTATCTTAAACAGATTTTTGCAAAGAAAAGCTCTATTAGCTCAGACTATCACTGAAGAAATTTTCATGAAACATACTGCCGAATGTATACTACTCCAGAATAAAACTTTTCAAACAACATACGCTCCAGTAGTTGTCTCCATCATCCTGTTCTGTAGTTCAATGAACAGCGGAATGAAAACAGTGTGACTGCTTCCAGAATCAGATCATCTTCTTGTGAACTCTGAAGCTTTTACTTGGTTGGAGCGTTTATAAGGGTTTTCTCTCCTACGGATACTCTGGTGTCTTACATGATGTTACCTCATTCAGATGTCTTCCCACCAGCTGATGGATTTAAAACCAGTCAATAGAAGCAATTGAAAGAGGAGACAGACAGATGCATAAGCATTTCAGGAAGCCATGCTGATGATTCTGGTGCTGCCGTAACAGAGAGACGTTGCAAAAATCAAAGGCACAAGGAAAATGCCCAGCGCCTCAGAACTGCCCCACACAACAGCACTCCATTTCAGTCTGGTACACAACAGCTGTCACCCGAACGCAGCCTTTGGGTACGATCCTGCGCTCCCTGCGAGCACACGGCTCCTGACATTGGCAAGCTTGGCCCCACGACCATGAAGGCTGCACAGTGCCCAACACGACAACTAACAGTGGAGCACGTATTTCAGAAAAAGCAGGACATAAAGACACAACATCCCTTTTGCTTCTTCCAATACAGCAGCCACCCAGACAGCACAGACTCAAGATGGTACTCAAGAAACTGGAAAATACTTCCACCGACTTCAACGGGCTAACAAGATACAAGCATGGTAATACACACCTCTATTTGACTATTAACTTTTTGTTTTCTCTAGGGTGGCTTCATGAGCTACCTCCTCTTTTCCTTCCTTTCAACCTCACTTCTCACCTGCTTCTTTGAGGTAAAGCATAAAGAGTCTCTTTTAAAGAATAACACGAATTTGTGTGCATGCAAAAAGCAGAACTATTCTTGTAATACACATCTTCCAAAAGACATTAAGCATAAGATTGTCTACTATCAAGTGCATTAAAATTGCTTTGTTTTGCTGCCATCTCCAGCCTCTTTTAACACACTCAACCCTGGCAAATAAGGAACTCACAGTTCTTAATTCAAAACTCAGTTAATAGTTCCAGTTAACAGATTTTCTGATCTGTAAATTGTATAAACAGTTACAGACTCCATAAAAACAACTGCAGATCTGACAAAAGTAATTTTAAGGACTCTACACCAAATAATCAAAAGCTAAAAATTCCAGTGTTAATCTCCTAGAGGGTAAGCATCATGCCACCTTTCTGTGCATGCGTTATTAGTCTTGACCTTCGGAACTGTGACTGTTGCAGAGAAAAAGGGAGAACCAGCTCTGTCAGTCTCATGACTAGACACGAAAGAATGTCTTATTTTTTTTAGTACCATTCTGCCTCAATCATAATCTATCTTCTGCAGTGTGTAGAAAACAGTGATCTTGAGAATGAATAGTGAGTGCTCATGTAAAAATGATGACATAACAGATATAGGCCTCTAGGTACCACTGATGAGCAAATGATAAATAGATATAATGCTAACACACACAGGTGCTACAGGTAAGTTAACACTGTACACATTTCCAAACTTTAATATTCAGTATGGTTACTGACATTTTTTTACACATACTAGATTATATATATTTAAAAATACAAATGGAGAAATGAGGAATTCCATATGTAACAACTTATCTGCCCTGTTTAAAACAGTGACAAAGTCAAAATTTAGGACCTTAACCACTCATGTTAGCTGAATAACAAATAGCAAAAATTGCCTGTTATTCTCTGTGTATGCCAGCCAGCAGAGTTATGCAAAACATACTTTGACTGCATACGCCTCTGGATGATGGACAGACAGGCAGTTCTGGAGCTGGAACATCCATGCGAGAGGCTTGCACGATTTACCTCCAGTTGTTCGGAATTTATTTTCCCTCAGGATGCTCCTTCTAGCTTCTTTCCCACCTTATTTCACAAACTTTTGTTTCAGTTACACTCATTTTATTTAACCAGGATTACTGTCAGGTGGGTTTTCTGAATAAAATTTCCAAAAAGTACTAATTAAAGTAATATCATTTATATAATCCTTGATGTTGTCAAAATTTAACCAAACACTTTGAGGAATTGTTAACTAACTCTGTTAATAAGCAGCAGGCTGACCAACGAACGACAGGGATTAGAGCTAATACGGATGAGAGCTACTTAGCAATTGTATGGGGAAAATAACCATTAATAGTGTCAGTAATATTACTGCACGATTGCTGTTGACAGGTATTGTCAAAGATGACTGGACACCTTTACAAAAATACTTACTGCAGGGTGAAAAATCTTCTGACATCATAAACCATCCTGTCAGCAGTGTCTTAACGCGGACCACAAGCCAACAATGCTGTGTATATAAATGTCTTCTTAACTGGCATTTCCAGTCAGGAAAAATGCTCCTAATGAACCCTTCTCTTGTGTAAGAACGGATAAAATGTGTTACTGGGATGGGTGAAATGTACTTTCTAACAGGAAACAATTAATTCACTTTGGAGTGTCATTACCTTTAAACGCTGTCTGTCACATGCAGTTCTGCCTCCCAGCTCGTTTGTGCACACAGTGAACACAGCGACTATGCCCTGCTGCTGACAGCGCGTCTTGGTGTCGCTTTAGGGATGCTGCTTTCTATGGTCAGGACATTTCCAGCAGTGCCGCGGGAAGCGTGACAGCATCCACTAGGCACCAGTGGGGAAAAATTAAGCTATGTAATCCTCTTTAGAACAGTAAGGTCGTTCTGAAAAACTGTGCATCCTATGTCTAGATTCACACGCAGATGTTTAGGCAAACTTTATCGTGTCTCAGGGAGTGGAAATAATCTCCTATTCAAATACCATTTGTTCTCATCTATTAATTGTCATGATATTTTATATCACTGAATTGTTTCTAATACAAAACATTTGAGATCGGACGGAATTATAAAGCATTGATGAAAACTGAGCTCTTTATGTGAAGAGCTGAGACACAGTTCTGATCTGGTCCGTTTTATTTTTGAAGTTCGGTCTGAGTCTTTGCATTCACTAAACCTTCTCTCACTTTTAAGTCTTTCTATTTACATATGATATTGAGAGAGAACTTTGAATGGGAAAAAATCCTGACCACTTTTAATCAGAAAATTATTTTCATTTTCTCTACGAAAATGTGGAACCAATTTACCTTTAGCTCTGACACACTTTCAGATTGTCTAAGATGCTTTTACCAAAAGCAAGGACAGTGGACGCAGGCTGCCAGTTCAAGCTTTGGGTGCTTCAAAAGTTGTTAAGGCCAAAGATATAAATAAAAATATTTTGATATTTTTAATTGACAAGGTCCCAACTCAGCATTAGTGTGAGCTGGTACACAAGTGTGATTTCAACAAAATGCCATTTGACCAATGAAAATATGACATCTAATCTTTGTCAGCTTCCAGATCATTAGTTTCTTCCTCCAGATTGAACTATGATTTTATATTTCCAAGGGAGATTTGGGTGCCCTAGTTCTTTTGCTAACAAATGACCCCATGTAATTTATCTTCATATGTTCATCTTAGGCAGCAGATAGTTAAAGCTAAGCAGTAAGACACATTGCTGTTTGAATTGAATTAGCTGCTTCATATGTACCAAAATACTAATCAGCCTTCACGATGCTCTGCTGAGCTAACCGGCCACGATATGCACCTCACTTAAGCCAAATCAGGAGGGTAAACACCGTCCTGCAAACACAGTAGTTAAAGTACAATGCGTTAAACAGCTGCTACTTGCTAAGGCTACACTAACACCATGGTGATCACACCAACAATCAGAGTCAAAGGTGACAACAAAAAGAGGGGGTCACCGGGGCAATCCAGCAGCAAAGGGTAAGAAGGGTAAACAGGACTCGAGCCACTACTCCGGGCACCACACAAAACAGGAAGGTGAACAACATGATGTTTTTCTCTGAATCTTTTTTATAGATTTATGTTGGGCATATTGCTTTTTGGCTTAACATGCTTCTTTGGAAAATACAGGTCTATAATATGCTTTGGAGTTAACACTTCCGTATCACCAGTGGAAGTCTGCACCTTTTCCAGTTAAAAAAAAAGAAACCCAGAGACCCTTTCTTCTTCCAGCAACTGCCCCTTTGCCTTCCGCCCAGAACGACCCCCACAGAGAAAACCTCCCCTCACCGATGGCGAACGCCCCGTGGCTAAACCGCAGCGACCGTGTGAAGGTGCACAGCCGGCCACCAGCCCCCTCTGCCCGGGGTTTCGCCCGTCCGGGGGCGAGAGGCTGACACACGGCTGACCGCGCCGGGTGCGCCGGGCACTGCTGCTCCCTGCGGGTGTCGTGGGGAGGCCCAGCTAACAAAAATGGATTACTCAGGAACACTGATGCCTCAGCGAGTGGACAATGAGCGACGTGCTCTATTGCTTTAATAACAATAATGTTGTACTCCACTGAACCTATGTAATACCACTGCTGTTACAACCGGATAAACGTAACGATGAATAACGTTGGCTTGTTGGGAAGGACCCAGTGCTGGCTCATTTCAGCAAAACTGGCTGATGTTACTGCGTATGACTGTCACTGAGCGACATGTCTTTCCTGGGAAAGTGCCTGGTTTAGAGTAAGTTACTTTCGGGTTATAATCTACAAATTCTTGCACCAGAAGAAAATTACTGCAAAGCTGAGGCAACAGGTGGGACAAGGTTCAGGTTTCAAACTACTGGGCGTTCCAACAGCACTTTCAGACGAATACAGCGAGCACCGTGGTTAACAGCAAAGGCCATAATCTGTTTAGAATCTGTGTTACTTTCTGCTTGCAGCACGGTTTGAAATCCTCACCTTACACATGGCATAAAGTAATGCTCACTCCTTGAAACTTTGTTACTTCATTGTAACAGCTTTCTGAAAACCATTTTGATGATTAAATTCTCATTGTTTTGGAGGAAATGACAGCTATCTTTTCTGCTTCCAGCTGGGAAGCTGTTTCTGTGCTCCGGCATTAGATGCAGGAAGAACCTGGACAAGGACACAGCATCCCGTGGGAAACTGTTCCTCAGGATCTGAGGGATCCATGGGCTGTTTAAGATACCTCACTGATACCTGGAAGGTGTTATACAGTGCATGTACGAGTATGAAGTATTTCTACTTGATGTAAAAATAATTCTTAACTGGCAGAAAAATCACATTATAAAAGTAACTGATAACGCAAGCATAAAACTCATCCGGGGTTTGAACAATTTTTCATCTATTTGAGTGCCCAACTCTGCCTTTTGTGAGACAGCAGGACCCAGAAGCATTACTGAGGTCATATTCTAAGAAACGGTAACCCTGTTTGCTTCAGGAGTACTGCACCAGTCCTGGCAGCGGGTGGTTTGTATACTCTGAAAACACACGGGGCAATTGGTGAGGACACCGGTAAGCAAAGGCAGCCTGTCGAAATCTAAACCATCACCTTGTCTTCCCATTTCGCACCCAAGGGCGACGGCTGGGATATGTACAATGGCACCCACAGGGCTGGGTACAAAAGGCAGAGCTGCTCTTCTCTGGATGGTCTCTGCAGCAGAGGAGGAACAAGCGACCACATCCGAAAATGGCTTTGCTTCACGGAGAGCAGACTGCCTCACTCTCTAGTACAAATTAGATCAGAAAAAAAAAAAAAGTATCTATCACTGTGCAACCTACTAGAATAAAAAAGGTCATGGGACAAAATACAAAAGTAGAGACTAAACAGACTGTAGATGAAACAGGAGTCCGGCAGAATAAGGGACCAAAGCCAGCGAGAATTCCCAAGTAGAACACTCTTCCAGGAGTAAATGAGATTCAGTCTGTCTCCTGGCGAGAGACGTCAAAGTCAAGATATTGCCAGTGCAGAGGGTCTGCTTCAGAAAAATATCACACAGAGGGTACCTAAGACACAAATATATGTCCAACCAGTAAATTACATGACAGCCTAATGCAACAACAAACAAGAGCAGGTCACTTTAAGAGAATGATTAATACCTGAGATTACTGTGCATGCAGACTTATCTGAAAGCAAACCTTGTAGGTGGGTGTGAACTCTTGCTAAAGTCAGCTCCTATCTTTGCTATACAACAGCTACAAGAATAATTATAATAATTAATGGAGAACTGTGATAAAGGTAACAATTGCCCACCTGTATATTGACTGACCACAATGTCGTTACTGCTTTTTTCACACCTACTGCCTTTTCCAATGATTGCTGACTGCCACAAACTCTTTTCCAGCCTCACACTGGGCTTGCTGTTTGCTCATGGCCAGGCTGTTCAGCCTGTGACTGACAGAGCTTGCAGAGTTTAAAATTCTGAATTGTATTTAGCCTCCAATGGCCAAGGTTGCTATGGGCTACATAACATTACAAAGGGTAATCAGACGAAAACATGAATATTCACTACAGAAAGTAAAAGGTCTCAAAATATTGGAGTAAAGGAGTGGGTGAATAATGTCTGAAAAATACTCCGTTAGAAGGGGTCTTTATATTCTGTGTAAAGATACCAGACTTGTAACGCAGCCTGTGATTCCTTATTAAGCTGTGATTCCTCTTCCTGCCTGCCTTTGCTTTTTGGCAAATGCCAGGAGGATCGAGGAAAGATTTGCTGCTGCTGAAGGCAGCATGGTTTGTTACTTCTGTCTCCGGTTCAAGCGAAGTCAGATGAGGAAACGGGTGGGCTGTGAAGAGGACAACTTCTGGACTGCGGAGAGGGCCGCCCGACTCCGGCTGTTTTCCCTGCTGGCGGGGAGTGATGGCTGCGTTTTCTGCAGAACCCTCTCCCTTGGCAGGTTCCTGGCGATCCCAACTGTGAAGTGCAAGAATGTGCCAGGGAACACCCGTGGGCAGAGGCTGCTGACCTGGGGTAAAATGGCTTCAGTATGTCCAGGTTGCGAGCTAGCAGGCTAGGACTTTTTTCCTTGGAAGTTCATTCACTGCATCACTAGCACGCGTCTCTGTGATGCACGGATCACACACGATGGCAAGCTGATACAATTTAAGTACGCACTTAAAGAATTAAAAGGAATGCAGAATTGAGGAGGAATTTAGAGAAATGCCTAGATACTAAGTGCCCTGCTGATCAGAGAGGAGACAGCCTTGCAAATTAAGCAGATGCTGTGAGTGCCGTGCTCAGGCAAGGCTTTGTTCTGAGTGTTTTTGAGGGCGGCTGCCTGACCACCATTCCCTCCGTGCTGCAGGAGGATTGTCACGCAAGGCAGGAGGACGAAGTCATGTAAGATCAAGCAGACATATGGTCTTAAGCTAAATTACAGTTCTGCACTGGAGAAGAACAATAGTTTTGCTTTGTTTTGAGTTCCCTAAGTATGCCTGCAGAAATGCTATTTTCAGACGTGGCTGGTAGGAGAGTTCAGAAGTGGCTTTGGAATCATTCCTACACACAAAGCTGACTGGAAGGAGTCCTGCAGCTAACATTCACTAACACAGAGTCTATCAAGACCTTGTGGAAACCCATTTGCATATACATTAACATGAATTTACTGTGTTGCCTTAATACTATTCCATTTATAGCTACAACTTCAATTTATAACTATGATACACTATAAATTCTCATAGAACTATTATAATATATAATTATGATCTATACCTACCAAAATTAATCTATGATTAAAAACATTAAAGTATTTACTTAAAATCCAACAAATGCCATTTGCATATTGCTTAGCAGTTTGAAAACTTAGAAGTGCACTGTTGTTTCGAAAGGGCAGAAAAAAAGTCAAATTGTGGATTAACAGCTAGATAAAAACAAAGAACTTCAATTTAATTTACACCCAGCTAAGGCCAAAGTGGTAATTCTGAAAATTCCTCTTTCACCTGCCATCTTATCAGCCACGCCAAGGCTCTGGTCTCCACTCCTAGAATTGTTTTTCATCTTTTATCCAGTGATTGTTTCCTGCGAAACGCAGAAGCAACCCTGAGAGCAGAGCTCGCCTCCGCTCCTCCCCTTACAGGTGGATGGCTGGCCGTGGGGTGACAGCATCCTCTACTTTTGTGCTTTGTCTTTTTCACCTTGTGCCTGCTGTACTCAAAAGAATAACCCAAAGCAGACACGCTACATGGGTAGGAAAATACTCATCCAACAGCCTGACAGGGTGGTTTTCTTTCGTAATCGTGTTGTGAACCAAAGGGAAGTAAGCATTTTACTTCTTGTTTTGAAGCCTCTCACGTCAAGTTTCAACCCGCGATAAATTTTAATGGTCATCGTTAACTTATAAAGCCTTGAAAAATAGCTTTTCTAAATATAGAATTGACTGTCCTGGCTTTTAGTGATATAAGCCAGAACTACAAGGTTATATTAATTTAGCTACACTGCATTTTTATGCAGCCTTTCATAACGGATAGTCAACACACCCTCTCACAGAGGGTTTAAACAAAGGTGGGTCCTCACTCAAAGGATCAAAAAGCATGGAAGATTTGCATAGTTAGTTTGTTACTGAAAACCATTTTGATGATTAAATTCTCATTGTTAGTTAGTTAGTTTTGGTTCTCTTTTAAACGCCAAACGGTGAAAAGACAGCTGTACAGCAATGGTCTTACTTTCTCCATGGCTGTCTAGACTTGGCAAACAAAGCAATGCAGGGACAGAGGCCTCTAGTATTGCAATTTCTTCACAGAATTATCTGTGCAGTAGTAAAAAAAAAAAAATTAAAGTATTCTTGTCTCAGTACAGGGTCTCCTCTCTCTACAGAATTAAGAAGTAACTTTTCATTTGATATTTACTACATCAAAATTTTACTTTTAGAAACCATTAGCACAGGGACTAGAAAGAAAGTAAGAAAGGGTTTATATAAAATTCAGTTTTTAAAAGCTGGTATTAAAAAGTATGATACAGTAGCCAGAAATTGACAAAGACCTGATTTTTTGCCAGGACCTGTGAATAATGATTCCTGAGATGTTTTCTCTAACAAGTGGTAAGACTTAAATGCTCTCACTGATTATTGAATGTAGTTTACAATCGACTGAAAAGAGAAGGTAACAAACTACAGAAAAGCACATTGTACCTGAATTTTGAAGAGCATAATGAAATGAACAACTATAAATACAATGATGAACAATAAAAATCAAAGAAATATTACAACACATCATCACTCCATTATGGCATTTTGTAGTTAGAAAATTACTCGAGAAGTCAACATCTCTATGACTACTTATATTGAAATGCTATCTATAAAAACCTGGAACAAAGAAGGTCTGACAACTTAAGAATTTCAGAGACCTAAATCAAAAGATAAGAAGAATCTTGAGGGTTTTTTATAACAGACAATTTGCACTTTTTCATACTCTAAATGGTCTATTTTACGAGAAAGCACATTAAAAATGCCTTCTGTTTTGTGTTTCTCAGTTACTAATCTTCTTGTTTTCCCTAAATCCTAGACAGCAAGAGTGGTAACTCTTCCCTATCGCTCCTGTAAAGTCTCATGGAAGGTCAGTTTCCCTAACATTCAGGAATACGGGGGATTTTTATCAACATATTAAGGCAATTTAGCAGTTCGTTCCCCCTGAGAACCAAGCACGCTGCTGTCTTGTCATCGGTGTCCCAAGGAGGCTGCTTCCAGACCGGATCCACTAAACACCACAGCATCGTGACGTGATGTCATGCAAAACTTGTGGTGCTTTATGAGGTGATATTATAACTTTTAAAAAGGAGTATGAAAATTTTGGACAACAACTTGCTTATAAAAAGGTTAATCTAAAGAGCAAAGTATAGTGATTTCCTTTCAAAACATTCTTACCAGTATAAAAATATATGCCTACATGACTGTCATGGCTTCATTTGAAATCAAGGAGAAGGGACAGAGAAATTAATTGTAAAAGATGCAGATATATTAATATAAAACAATTAAAACACAGAAATGTACAAAAACATCCTCTCCATTCAGATTATTACAACAGAAGAACTTCTTTCATAATTTTAAATGAAAACTGAGAATATGCAAGAATCGGGTTTGATCATTTTCTCAGTCTGTACTATTAAGTACATTAACATTTTGAGGACACCAAAACTTCCACACACTTTCTAGAGCAGCACTATGTTTACCCCCATTTTTGTACCCACAGACTCAAAAATAAATTCCGAAATACTTGTACAGTCATAACTGAGAAAAATACTGTTAGAGAAAAAAAATTCTGGTCACCCTCTGTATCTGAATGAGTTTTCACAGTCTTGAAGTGGAGATCCGTACAGTGCACGAACGTGTGACGGTGCTGGTGAAATGAGCAGGAACGGGGACTAAGGCGTGAGAATCCAGGACTGGGTTCACTGCCCAGGGTTCTCGACAAAAGCGCTGATCAGAGCTAGCTTAACTCCAGGCTTTCCGCTTCAAGAAAGTAGCTCTGTCTCATGCATTGACCGTGAAGCCTGGCGCCATGAAAAGAGACTGCTTTCTCACTTCTTATTTTAATTAGGACTTTGCTAATTTTTATGCTATAAAACCAGTGGTTTTCCTTCACAACAAAGCTGAAAGAATTCTTCTTATGACACTGGGTGTGTCAGGTCCCCAGCCAGCGCTGGCTGGGAGGCTAGGACTAGGATCTCATGCTGCACATGGTGTGATGCAGGCAATCAAGGTAAAGCACGGGTCAGTAACAATGCGGCACGCTTCTACCTATCCATATTTATACCTGAGGTATCTGGATCGTGGTGTAACGCTGCTCAAGCAGTGGTGTAAAAACAAAGAAAACTGCTCAGGGTGAAATTTTGACCCCACTGGTTAGCCACAAAACCATCACCGACTCGAAGGAGTAAAGCTTTCAACCCCAGGCCAGCTATGGTGGTGTATCAACAAGATCTCATGGTAGTCCAGAGAACAAAAAGTTTATGCTGATAAAAAAATGAATTTATAAGTAACTGAGTCTGCTGCAACTCAAAGGGATGTGACCTTTTCCATTTACCTCAAGAGTACACTGAATCTCAAGCATGCTTTCTGAGGGAAAAATTTACAAGTAAGACGAATGCAACTGTGCTATTGATTTGTAGAACTCTGTGTGCAAATTCGGCAATTCACTGTATGCACAAATGACGAAGCAAATGAAAGAAAGAGAAAACTGTCCTAACCGATCTTTCATTTTTTGAGACATGTGAAATGTAGTACGAATTCAGTACTGTTTTAGCCGAGATACTATGTCTTCAGCTGTTGGCCAGCATCCCATGATTTAAGACCATAACACCATGGATCATGAACAGAAGTAAAGAGTAATTCATAGACTGAATCAATGGACCATAATTGAAATATCATGTATAAAACAAATTCTGAAATACTACTTTAAGGCTATCATTACAATTGCTTACAACTTCCTTCTAAATTCAAATGGTCACTAATTAAGCCCATAAGCCTGACACAAAAAGTGACTAGAGCTTTCTCTGGCTTTCCCTCTAGTGAAAAAGGCTTTGTCTGATGCCATCTGCAGAACAAACGGATGCACCATACACTTTCCAGCAAAGAATATCAAGAAGCTTAAAGAAGAAGCTTCTAAACATACAGGACAGATCATATCCTCCTTCGGTTAAAAAAAAAAATCTAGTATGACTGGATATATGACAAATTTCTTACATATTAAGCTCGTATTTACAAACAGTATATAAAAGCAGTCAAGTCATGATAAGCTACAGATTCCCTCCCAAAAAGAAAATGTGCTACATTAAAACTACCACTTTTTGCCTATTCAAAATACCTCGTTTTGCAGTTAGTAGCATACTGTAGTCATTATTTCAATACAAAGAAAAATAAATTATATTATTTCTTACAGGAAAATCAATGTGCTTATTTTCATGAACAAAAAAGGGACACTGATCTGCAGTACCTCTAACAACCGTGACTCCAGTTCTGCAGTCCTTACTGAGGCAACAGTCCTCACTGACCTGGGTGCCTGTGCAAGGACTACAGAGCAGACAGCAGGATTCCCTTGCCACATGACCCAGAACACAAGGAGAGACAGATGAAAAAAAGCACCTGAATGTAAAGCAAATTTGCTCTTTGTATATGCATGAGTTTAGCTTGTTGCTCTTACGTCTTGTATTTTTAGCAATATTCTCATATTCATTTCTCATATTTTATCAATATCCTCTGCTTAAGCTCAAAGAGATGTCATTCAGCGTTAGCTTCTCTTCCATGCCACAAAGGAAGTGCCAGCTTTCAGTATGTAAAAATTCATTACTGTTTATTATTATTACTATTACTTAGTTATAAGAAGGAAATAGAGCTAGTAGCAGGCAAAGCTGCACGCTAATCCCCTTCACTGCAGGTGAGAACAGCAGCCACAGGGCTGGTCATCTGCGGGCCTCTGGAGGTCGAGGAGGAGTTTGGTACATTACACCGTACCCGCCGTACCACTCTCCAGGTTGTTCACAAAGCCCCACAGCTGGGAACGGACTGGGAACAGAGAGGCGAAGGGGTGAAGCTGGAAACGACCCGTTATGGCTGTTTCCCAAGATCTGGACAGGGTCCCTGCTCAGCAGTGTCTGCTTCCACCTTGGTAGTGCAGATTTTTTTTTAAGCATCTGAGCGAGTGGAAGAGCTGCAGTCTGTAGACAACTGCCAAGTTCAGCGTCCCTTAGCAGTGCTGTGCAGCCGCAATCAGCATGGCACCAGCCTGCTGCGCAGCGGTTTGGGGCAGAAAGGGAAGAATACCAACAAACTCAACTAAAGCAACAATGCGTTTGGGGGAGGTCGAATCCAATTACCGGGGGCTTTGGCCAGAACATCTGTCTAGACGTTGCTCTTGCAAAAATGTTATGGGATCTTTGATGGCAAGAAGTGGTCAGGATCTTGGTTTGTCATCTTGTTTCAAAGACAACAGAAGCAAGCGCAATGTGACTGTTAGCTGCTGCCCCGTGCAGGACTCATCAGCAGCTCTGGAGACAGGGTGCCACCCCCCGCAGAGCCATACCGAAATGCCCACGGCAGGCGTCACGCCGAGAGCGAGTGCGTGATGGCCCCTTGTTCCGGGGGAGTGAGGGGACCGAATGCAGGACCTGCGTCCATCACATCCTCTCATACGGATCAACGACTGCTAGGGCTCAGCTGCCTCGACTTTAACTTTACAAGCCAAAACCGTCGTTAATGAAATAGTTCATCTTTAATACTGGCAGTGTGTACAAAACAAGGATACGAGCTGGATTTGGCTTTGGTTTTGCAAGGAACTGAAAACAAGCAATAAAATTGAGGAAGAAGGAGCTGGCAGCGGTTAAGCTGCCGTCAGAAGTTGGTGACTGCCCTCCTTGATTACAGTGCTGTGGCCTCAGAAAGCTGCTCCTGTAGTTTCCCAGCCAAGTCTGCAAGCATGTGGGCAGGGGAGGGGATAGGAGATAATACTTAGCTTGTATTACAGGGTATTTCCTTCGTTCCACTCATGACATCAACTAGACAAAGTCAAAACCTGCGTTTCATCCACAGGGATTTCTGGGATGCAACATTTTCACCTGGTCTTGCATTTTGTTACCAGGGGTTCATCTCTTGTGTAGCACTTCATTTCACGTTTTTGTTCTAGACAGTAACAGACTCATACAGAAGATATAGTAACTTTAAATGCTAATGGTATCAAAATGTATCATTTGGATGTTTATGCTCCGTGCCAATGTATTCAGATACGGAGGCAGCAGAGAGCACAAATACAGTTGACTAATATTTAATTTACCTCCCCTTACTCCTGTTCATAGGGTCCTTCCCATCCATCCCCCCACAGCTCGCTGCTGGTTTTACAGTAACGTCAGCAGTTCTCAGTCACAGCTCTCACAAGCTCTCCTATTTACTCCCAGTTTAACTTCTTTTGTCAGACACCTTCCATTTTCCACCAAGGCTTCTTTATCTCTTCATATAGTCTTACATTATGCCACTTTCAAGCTCCATTCTGGCTGCACCTCAAGGACAAGTGGCGTTACCCCAGCCAGACAGGGATTCCTGCGTACTCCAGCATCTGACATCTGACAGCAGCAGTCTATCACTCTGCAGACCAGTGATAGGAAAGGACACAGAAAATCTTTCTCCTAGCTACCTGTTTTCACCTGGGAAGGGCAAGACCAACTAGATGTTACATCCCAGGGGAAGCATCCTCCAGCCATCTCGCTCTTCCTACGGTTTTCACCACTCTCCCCCAGCGCTCCAGATCATCCTTGCCCAGTCCTCCCTCCTCTGCAATCCTCTCTTGTTGTCCTTGACTCTCATCAGCTAACTTTCTGGAGCTTTCCTCTTCTGGCTGCTTCTGCAGGTCCTGGTCTCCTCGCCTGGAGACCCAGCGCTGGCCTGAGGCTTCACCCTGCTGAGTCCTAGCAATGCCCTTCCCCGCATGGCTACCAGGCGGCTCCGGTACAGTTTCGGATCTGGCTTTTGTTCCGCCTGTGTTTCACTCATGGAGGCTTCCCACCGCTACTTGCTCCAATGGGATGTAAAGGAGAGGAAGGCTCAATTATCACCTGCCCACAACCTCACAGGACATGGGCCTTGGTAGCTGCGAGAAAAATTCTGGGTTGTATCCAGTCTAGTTGTAATTTGCAAGAAACTTAACCACTAACATAGTAACAGAAATCTCTACTGAGATTTGAACATATTTGTGAAATTTTTCAAGGGTTTAGACCTTGGCCAGATGTTCAGAGTTTCACAGACAGATCAAAAGTACAACTTAGATACAAAGACTACTCACACCAAATTTCTGATCTTTGAGAGCAGAAAGACACCAAACTGTATTGACTGAAGAATCTGCAAACAATTCATGAATAATGTATTTTTGCCAAACCTTGTTCTGGCTGAAAGCACTGAGGTTGGTGAAATCACGGAGAGGAGTTGTTTCTGGGAAGAATTCCTGTCGATTTCCCCTCACCTCCTTTTACCCTGACCAGGTACACAACTAATGAAATGCACTCAGAGATGTACACACTGCTGGTCTTCTGTTATCATACTCAATCAATAAGAACAATTTAGAGCAGCGGTAACCTCTCTGTGCATACTTCCATTGTCCCAAGGGATCAATATAATCAGTATCACAGCTGGCTGGTGAGAAATAATGAGACTATGATAACAAAAAACCAAGCTTTCCAAATTTTTTTTTCATGTATGCCAAAACATCACACTTTTCTACCTGTCTATAAAGGGTAAACCAGCAATATTTAAGAATATTGTATCTACTCTAAATATACAAAAATATGTTTTTATATATGATTTCTTGTAACTTTATTTTAACTTTCTTTGCAAATTAGTATTTCTTTCCCTTAAAAGCAACTGTGAGATTTGACTTCTTCATTCTTGGAAAGGGGCCACAAATGTTTAAAACTGTATCAAATTTTCCACAGATTTCTCCTGAACAGCACTGCCATTTCTAAAAATCTTGGTTTTGTTTGACAGCAATACTTGTCTATTCATGGCTAAAATTCACCTAAGGGATATAATTGACTAAAATCATGCACGTGTATTAAAAAAGCCAAATTATTCCAGCAGTCTTAGCAGTTATATATAACAAGTTTACTGAAACTGAAAAAGCAGAATATAAGGTCCTGCCCTCTCTCCTGATATTCCTCTTGGAGCCGTGCTTGAGCAATGGCATCAGGCTCTGCATCTCCACTTCACGTCTATTCCTAGTGAGTGCCGTTGCCAGTCCATTTTCAACAGCTTGAGGCAAAGACTGCCTTTATGGTTGCAATAAAGTATTTTAACAGATTATCTGGGTCCAGTGCTTAAAAGTAGCTACTCATCTCTTAACACACAAACACATCTCATCTATTTTAAGAGCAACTATAAAAGACAGGATCAGCTGAATCCAAACGATGAGCTATAGAGCACTATCGGCATGCGGACCGCACTGTCACTGTTTATGTACTGATGGAGGGGATGTGGGGAGACCAAAACATTTATGAAAGGAATGAAGATCGTTATCATTTCTACAATACGTAAGGGAGCACTCACATTTTACTGACAGTGCTAGTAACAATTATGTTTTAGCTAGCTAGTTAAATAAATGGATTATATATGAATCTTACCTGGGAGGAAATGAGATGTCCAGTTCATACAATCTGTCTTTAAAGACTGACAGCTCTCTGTCAAATTCTAAAAGCTATAAAAGATAGAAATAAACGTATTCACTCTTTGATGTTGAACTGAAGCAACCTAAAAATACTACATTATATAAAAGGAAATAAACAGAGCCTTTGATTACATAGCTTGAGGCATCTCCCTCATATAATAGCTTTTACAGCATAGCACGAAACACTCAGTACTATTTTGACACATGAGCAGTTCATTGAGAAAAGCGTTCAGAATGTTCCTTTTCATCTCAGCGAAACACGTAACATTGGCTCTTTACAGCACTGACCTATATGTACACTTACTATTTCAAAATGGCTACATTTTTTCAAATTTTATTAGCAATCTTTTCAAAGATAAACCAGACTGGCATTAAAAAAGTACAGCAAACTGATATGCTAATCAGTCCACAAAAATGCTGGCAAAGAGTATTATATTACGTCATATTATCTTTAGCTCAGATAAGAAGGTACGATAAACACAAGGATGTGCACATCACTCTTCCTAAGCAAAGACAAGCGTGGGTTTGTACACCTCTTTTGGGTGGTGTGCGCCAGATAGCAGAAAGAGGGGTACGTGATGACAGGTCAAAAGTGTTCGCAGGCAGCAGCCAAGATACAGTGCTAGAAGCAGATATTTGAAAGAGATGTTCATAAATCTAGATTTAATGTCCTGTATAAATATTAGTCCTTGCCAAATTTGTTTTCCCCCGACCTCTACAGAGAAAATAAATATCTGCAGTCTTCTGTTTATAAACACAAACCTACTCATAACAAGTCAATGATAATTGTCCCCATAAAACCAATAACTGTTCTGATGGACATAAACGACCTTATTTCAGAACCACGGCTGGTGTTAAGCCTGACGCCCGAGTGAATTAACGAGTTAAAAGACAAAAAGCTCATAATCTGCACTGTTACTGGCTGTCGCTCTAAGTGCCACTTTCTATTTTGACAAGTGTGTCATCCAAACAGTATCCTGTACGATGGCGGCGTGTTTGCTCATGTTCATCAATCATGTCCCATCTCACAGCTGCGCTGATACCATTGTATGAATGGCAGAGGTTCCCAAAGAAATTAGATTGTGTCCCTCTTTCCCCTCTGCCACCTCGTAAATCATTCCTGAAATGTGCAATTAGCAGCTACTTGTACACATTAATTATCTCTGTGAAAACCAGCTACCTGAACCACCTGCACTGCTGATTAGCTACCTCTCCAAGGCCCACCCGGCTCTCCTCAGTTTCCAGTTGCCATGTTGCTATATGGGCGCACTTCTACGTGATGATGTCAAATAACAGGCAGCTTCCCCTAATTCAGTGCATCTGACACCAAACGCAGTGATGGTACGCTGGAAAAGCTCTTGCAATACAAACAACTGCAGATAATTTGTACCTGTGTTAACATCTGATCAAAAGCTGAATATCCATGATGTTTGGATAAATATTTATACACATCTCTGTGGAACCTTACGGTGTGTATCGAATAATATGCTCGATCCTAGAAATGCTGAGATGGTTCAGCCACTATTCTTACTGAAGCAATCTCAACATAGTTCAGGAAAAAATGGTTTATCATGCATGTTTCCAGACTGCGATCCTCTATTTAAGTATGTATAGACAGATGTGTAGCCACAAGACATACACACAAACTGGCTATGACAAAAAAGTTACCATCCCTTTCCTGCTCCATGTGTCTCTGTCTCAAAGATATTCTCTGCCCAGCATGAATCCAGCAGAGGAAAACACCCTACCATCCCCAATTAAAACTTCTCCTTGAAACCTATGTCTATTAATACAGTGCAAATACATTTTTCCTACTGTTGCCAAGTAAACTGATCAGAGAAGAAAAGTGGCAACATCAGGAGAAAGAGGGCTATTTCTGAAGTGTGGAAACTGCAAGAACTGAATAAAAGAACAATGCTCCATAGAACACAATGGTGTAAATTACTCATGGGCATTCCAAGGGCTGGCGACGTTAAATAGATGCATTGTCCTCTCATACCAATTCACACTTTCAAAATTTTATACATTCAGATTGTTCTTGCTATGATGATATTTGCAAACTAAATGAAGGCCGGGGTTTAGAGGACTAAGCATTCAGACACGCATTATCCAAAGAAGTTTCTGATGTGTTTATTTGCCGCAGTTGCTTGTTTAGCTGTGTCTGTGCTATGCAGATGAGCTGCTGACACTGGTGACAGAGAGGACAGATACTAGGAACAAGACTGTATTGTGTGCTGTGCTCTCTATCAGTTCCCCAAGTTTCCCCAGGTACAGGGACATCTTTAACCTGAAATGACAAAGCCAAAACTCACGATTACCCAGCTGGATGTCAAAGCCCAACTGGGTGCCTGGAAGAAATATTCAGGGAATGCTTGTTGTAGACAATTCAACCTCACATGTAAAACAGTTAAATATTTTCACTGGATTATTTGCACCAACTTTTATTTCTTGCCGTATTTTAAAGAATTATTTAATTTCAACAAATTATTTTTTCCTAGATATTAAGTCACTATGTTACAGCACCTGTAACTTTCTGTTCCAGCATGTCCAACGACTATGCAAACAGACATCTGCTCATTCTTATGAAGGGCAATGACAAGTTATTCACGCGTTCAGGACTGCGTACCATGAATCCACCTAAGAGCTTTTCTTTATTTACCTGGTACCACTGAAGACAGTGGAGGAGATGAGGGGGCGAAATGATGAAAACTTGAACTGTGCATTTTGAGAAAACTCCAGTTAATTTTTCAGTAGAAGAGTATGTTTTAACTACTGTTCTTCTGGTATAAAAACACTTGGGTTCTCATTTAAGCCTGTAATCTCAAAATGCAAGATTACTGGTGAAAAAACAAGGACTTCACTAGGTCTTGCCACAAATGGTTATAAATGTCACTTTCTCTCAATGCAACTTAATGAGACAAGGAACGGGACTGGACACAGGCACTGTTTAATTGTATTTGCTTTATGACAGGTACATGGGTGTCTGGAGCTGCTTGGCACTACAGAAAATCAATGAAATTTTATATAGGCCAGATGATATTGAGAAGCAGTCAGAATCTCAGAGAATATTATTTTCAAAGCATATAACATTGTATGTAAAAAATGCCACACCCTGAACACACTATTCCTGATAATTTTCAGCACAAGCTTCTCACTTATTTCCATAACGTACATTAAACAGCATTGTGAATAGTGTCATTGCTGTAACAGTAACCATGAGTATGTCTGTCACTCTGCCTTAAAAATGACAAATTAAGTTCAAAGCCTAAAAATCAATATATTGTTCCATTTAATTTACTCATTACAAGATCATCCTTACGAACCAAATCTTTAAGGTGTTACATGATGTGCTGGGGTAATTTGAGCAATTACACAGAGATCTTCAAATGCTGTGGCTGGAAGTTAATTCCAGAACTGTATGTCACAGGCGGTTCAGAAGACTGGTTTTTTTCCCCAACTCAATTTCTCCAATGTATTTATACCTAAATTCCAGCAAGGATGATGCAGGGCCTATGTTTTATCTGCTGTAACCACTGAGCTGCTGATACTATGTCAAGATATTTGCTCTACAATGTCCAGTGACCAGCCCAACACGAACGTTTGATTAACACCTTCCAAATGAAAACACCACCCACACATACAAGTAACAGACCTACAGTTAGGTAATACTCCATGAGACACAGCGACAGTACGCCTCGGGGAATACAGCCACGCAGTATGTGTAAGAAGGCATGAAGCACCGGACTGTGACTGTCAGCAAACACTCACTGCGCACAGTATTATTTTTAAAACCAGGTTAAATTTATTGATAGGATTCTGCAGTCTGAAGTTACGCATTTCTGTTTAGCAAACTTCATGAGCCAAATGCTTCAATTAGTTTGTATACTCCAGCTCCCACTGATCCAAACAGGAACTGGCCTGGTATCAATGAAGTTCTCTGCACAGAATTAAAGAATGACTCCATTTGCAGTAAAGGATATTCCCTATTTAATCTGAGTGGAACTAAAAGCATTTAGGGCTGTTGCCTGTATCGGCTGCAGTGCCCACCACCTTTTCAGGGAATTATCAACGTTGCTGCTTTTCCAGGTAACTGTGTCGCCCGTAAAAGCTGCTGAAGAGAGTTTTGTTTCTCCCTCCCTTTTTCTTGGCAGCACTATGGCACACAACCGCATTTGCGTACAAGGGTGAAGTAGAAGGCAATGCACAACACCAGAGCATGCAGTCCCGCACAGGTACTGTCTGCAGAACCTCGATGGCACTCAAGAAGAAAAAATTGAGTAGGGCTGGACGGATGGTCTCAGTAGTGCGCAGTCCTAGCTACGGGGACCCCAGTGAGCTCCCTCGCCCCAGGGCTGGAGCACGGGCTACAGCCCACTGTCCCTATAGCTCACCGGGCTGTACGCAGTTAAGCAGTGTGTGCTTTGGCCAAAGATATCAATTACATGAAATCCTAAATTTTGTTATTATGCAGCTTGACAGAAACCAAAGGATTATTACAGAGTTTAGCCTGTTGTAGAAATCAAGGTAATTTTGCTTGCTTCAGATTAAAGTGACGAGGCACTCTTCAAAGGTCAGTGTCCATCGGTATGCTGCAAAGGGCCACCCTGGCCACAATCACACGCCTATGAACCCTTTAAAACAAGGCAACTTAATTCAGTCATTGGAGTAGAACAACGGCAATTACTCATCAAGACCCACAGAGCAAAGTCAGAGCACTGGTAGATCAGAAGGTGTTATTAGCAGCATTTATCAAATCCATCTGCAGGGCCCACCAGAGAATTCACAGATGTGAAAAGGAAATGAAGTTTCAGACCAAAAAGAGGAGATGAGCATACAGAAATGACCTTAGAGAATTAAAATGTGTGGACAGTGGTCACCGTAACCTCCATTGCCAGTCTTGTATAGCACACTATTTTTTTCAAGAGACTTTGGAAATACAGTAATTTTATCCAGCTTTCCAGTCAAAGAAAAATATTTAGAAACTGATTCAGTAGTCTACTGACCTCAGATAAAGGCCTGTGGAAATGCTGATCCCTCCTACTTCTCCATGAAAATGTCATACACAGCTCTGCTCTGGCTTTATTTTAAAGTTACTGTTTCTTCTAGCTAAGACTTTGTAGAATGATCCATTGCTATATATTTTGAATCTTAATTTTATCTCTCTCATAAAGCCATTCTTTAAAATCATGTTTCACAGAAAAAAGCCAAAATCACTGAATATAAATGTACCACTTACACTGCTTTTATATATTATTGTATTTCTGCTATTTCTGAGAATTTGTCTATACATCCTGAATGGCAGTGTTGTCAAATCATAAACTCCTACATAAATGTGGATATATGGCATACAGAGAAACTGCACCAAATATACTTTTCCTAGCATTAGAAGAGTTAGGCACAGGCCGTATAGGACTCCGTCAGCACTGAAGCCTCCCTGTGCTTGCACTGACTCAGAAAATCTTTGATTTCAGCGGAAGCTCCCCCAGGAAAATGCTGTTTTGTTCTCGTTTTGACAGTATGCCTCTCTCTCTCTCTCAGGAGACATTCCAATGGTTTAAAGGACACGAACATTTTCCAATAGTATTCCAACTTTTTCAGAAGACTGCTCGGGAAAATGCATTGAAAAATAGTATTTGTTATGGAAATATTTATATTGCTTAAAATGTCTAGAAAGAACCACACTTTCCCTTGCTGCCTACTGATCACTAGAGTAATTACAGGAGACTTCTGTTGCCTTTGCCTTGTTGGCGCTCCGTTTTCTGTCCCCTTGCCTGATTTCTCACATTCCCGCACCTCTCGCCCTCCTCGTACCCCTATGCCCGGTTTGCACCGCAAGGCCCGACAGGGCCGGAGACGGCTGCAGCTGCGCAGCCCGAGCACCAAGGCTCGCAAGGCACAGGTCCGCTGCCGGTGCGGAAACAGCACGGCGACACCAGACGCCGCTAGGCAGCATGGCCTTTCCAAAGTGGTGACATGTTCAGCTGACGGGCAGGGAAAGCGCCTGGCACACTTCAGGGCAAAGTGCTTGAGACCCAGGGCTACCAGCTAGCGTCACGGGCTAATGCAAACACGGCTCACAGGCCTTGTGCTGCACTGTTTCTCAGCCTGAAAGACGCTCAGTGCCTGTAACACCTGAACACCGATTTGGATGAAACAGTGCTTGCTAACTTTTCCAATTACGTATGCTTTACATTCTTCCAGTGGAGGTTGTAGCCCTTTTAGACATTTCATGCGTTCGGATTCTGCATATAATCTTGTTTTTCCTAAATGCCCTGTGTGGATCCTTGCAGTCCACGCCCGTGGACTTCACGCTGAAGCTACTGGTATGGATAAGCTGGAAGTTAAACACCCTGCTGACATCTCCCCAGGGCTCAGACACCCCTCTGAACTGCAGCACGCAGCAGAAAATCCAGATATTATCTTGGGATATTTTTGTTACTTGGAAAAAAAAAAAAATCAGACTCCTCTTGTACTACTTGGGTAATCAGTTCTCAGTCAGGAGAATAAACTTCAGTATACGTCAAGAATAAAGTATTTAGTTAAGAAGTCAAAAACACTGAACCAAGTGGAGTACAGACTCTCACTCCCGCAGCAGCAGTTACCTGCATTAGCGTTCCGCTGACAACAAAAGCACCTTTCCCATCCCAAGTGCTCCTTGATGAAATGCTGCTCTGCACCAGCAAACCACCTCCCACCCCTCCTGCTGCACAGCGCCCGCAGCATCCGAAACGCAGCCCGACTGCTCACGGCTTTCCCATGCAGAGACTACAGCTCCCATCATCCTACATGCCAGCCAGATTTCTCCTGTGAACGTTATTTGCTCTCTTTAGTACATCAACGCAACGCAAAAGCAATGAGGACCTCTAGGTGAGTGCCAGTTCTCAGTGACTTCACCAGCTCCTCAAAGTCCGAGTGCATGCTTCCTGTTGTCTAACGGTAAAAAGTGCATTTTGTCACTCAGTCTCCTGGGATTCCCGTGCTTGCTTTGATTTAAAAAATTTGTCTCTGCTAAACTGCATTCATGCAAATTGTCTTTTTCAAAACTTTACAGGAATAGACACTTTAACGCTATTGTAATTAATTCATAAACTGTGCACAACAGCTTGCAATATAAACCACTCAAAAATGGCAAGAACGACTGAGTGGATGCTAACTTTAAAAGTGAAAGATTCTAATTAGGAATATCCTGCTTGCAAGTGTGATAGTGGATTATTTCATTAAACTTTACATGTCTGTCACTGTGAAACATCACATGAATTTGTACCATTAGGGAGTTTAAACCAGCATGCACTGTCCTGTCAAACTGTCAGTCTGTGAGCTCCAATTTGACAACAGCATAAAAATATGCAGAATACATACACAGACCAGGGACCAGAACCCATGTCTCTGCATCCTCGCAACTGAGTACCCGACTCTCATCTCCAGCAGTACTGCTTGCATGAGTGTCCTTGAGCATTACGTTTCCTGTTAAACTTACTATTTGCTCCTCTTTGTGTGTGTGTGCACAAAGCCCCTGTGAGGCTGTGAGGGGTACCTGGAGAATGCAAAAGGATTGGGCTACTCCAGAGAGTTGCTGCAAAAAAAAATAAGCAACTTTCTACCTTTATCTGGATTGCCGTAGACTTCAGGCAAGATGTGGAAGCCTAGGCAGGATGCTTTTATATATGCCCAAATATCACCCTTAAGGGATGATGGTGAGATCCACAAGCTCTCGAGGACTGGAATGCAGGTGCAAACATTGCCTCTCTGGGTATCCTCTGGCATCTCACAAAGGTTAAAAAGGGTGCCCCTAGGCCAAAGCATGCTAGCAGATCATACTGACTACACGCTGGATTACAGAGTGCAAGTACAGATGCTGGACCTCCTCTTTAGACTATGCTTAAACAAGGACCAATGGCTAAAAAATGAAATATAGTACAGCACATCTGAATTAGCCTTAGAACTTACAGTACCTGTGTGGACAGGGGGACAAAAGGTCATGAAATAATATTTATAACTTTGTGATATGCGTAAATTCTGCACCAGAATAATACATTTATTTGGAACACAAAGCTGGCAGTAAACAGCTAACCCAGCATGTCTGGATTGACTTCTGCTTGCAATCTGGCTTTACATTTATGTTTGCCAGCGACAATAATTTATTGATAATATTTCCTGTCTCTGTCATTACTCATGTTGCAGTTTATCCAATGGCATATCAACTAACCACTAACTTAAGCAAATGCAATTCCAAGCAAGGGAATACTGTTTTTTGAGTAAAGCAATACTCAAAGTGGCACAAAGCCACCTTCCTGCCAGTACTTTATGAAAATCAGGCATCTCAGACAAGCACCTTAAATAAAAGGAGCAGTTTCAGGACGCATAAGATTTCGTTATGACGAGTCCTAGGTAACAATGGTCCTAAGCAATCAATTTCCTTCCTGTATCCTAATTTGCCCTTATACATCATATTCAAGATTTTATCTGGACAGGGGCTGGTTGGCTCAGTGGATAAACCTCTGCCTTTTCACCTCTGGGATCATGGTTCAAGTCAAACCCTGATGAAATGCACTTGATCGTCCTAATCTAGTTCTTAGTGGACAGTATTCCCATTATCTTTAAAAGGGTCAGAGCCAAGGCCATTGGGAAGAGTGCATTGTGCTATATCTTGCCTGTTGATTAATACATTTTCAGTGATGCCAGATCCTTAACCTTTACGAGCACACATATTCACAAAAAGCTTAATAAAGGTCCCTCATGGACTAAATCTTTCTTCTCAATTTGCATATCATTTCAGGATTTCCTGGGAATATTAAAAAAAACACAAATAAATTACGCATTATTTTAAAGTATGTTTGCCTGAACTGCTTGTAGTAACACCTCTAAGCTAATTAGCATGATAACAGATCACTTTAAATCATTACTTGGCACAGGGAGAACAAGACCTTTATAACTCAATCCATTTTTACAGTACATTATAAATTCCTTCTCATACCGTATCAGTTGAAGCTAAATGGACACACAGAAAAAAAGGAATCTATTCTCGACGGCTGATTTCACTGTTCAAAACACAGAAGTTGAATAAGAATGTGCTCTGCGTAGAAGTTTACCATCTGTTGTCTGCAGCAAGAGGACTACTGAAGGACCACTGATAGCAGCTCTTTGCTTATTTTTTGCCATTATAATAGCAATTAAAGTAAGAAAAGGAACCACCAACATTTCATCAGTATCTAGGCTGGAGATCATCAGGCTTTCCTGCATAACTGTCTCGCATCTGTTTTGGAATTAATGCTGGTAACAACACCAGCGTCCTCTGCAGCCCCTGCTCACCCAGGCGCCGTGGTGCGGTGGCACCCTTGGTCTCGCCGCCTCGGCCCCGAGCAGCAGAGGCCGGGGAGCAGCTGGGACAAAGGGCTGCCCAGGCACGTGTCCCTGCGTGAGGGAGGGCAGCGGGGCACCGCGGGGATGGCCAGCGCAAGAGCGGCTACGGAATCAGCCACCGGGTTCCATGAACATCAATGGACAAGATTATCATTGTAGCAGGAGTAACATCAGGTTCAACTCTTCAGATAATTAATTCACTGATTACATTTATTACAGAGTCATGGCCAAAATCTTAAGGGCAGTACATTACTTTCTATCTGGATTGATTCTTTAACATGGTTCATATGAAAGATAGGAAAGTATGCACCATTGCTCATTTCTGACTGTGGTTAAAAATCATAAAATGATTCCTACTGACTAAATCATTCCTCTGTAGTCATTAAGAGTTTTTACATTCTTATTATGTTTTTATTTAACTGACTACTACTGAAGAAATAGCATCTAGCTTGTGGTTCTTTTGTACAAATCAATAACATGATTATAATTTTTTCATTAAATAATTATCCCTGGCTTGCTTTCCTTCTGATTGTTTTGCAATTAACAGTGAACTCCCAAACACAAGATACTTACACTTACAGCCTGATTTATCATAAACGATTAAGGAATTTGGAAAAAAAAGGTAAAAGCATAGATTTATTCAAGAACTCCCCGCACACTTCTGTTCTCCTGAAAGCACCATCATGCTAGTTTTTATCACTTGAGAGCTGGCAAATCCAAAGCCACGACCAGATTTTGTGTGAGGAACGCACTGGCGAGTTAGTGCAGGGTCAGGAAGAGCGGACATCACCACAGACCCCCTCGGGTAGCCAGCGCCGAAGGCCTGGGCACTCCCCGAGCGCCCGCTTGTGCGGGGACTCCCCGTGCTCTCTGGAGGGGGGAGGAGCAGGAAAACAAGAGAGGGGTGGCTGGGACATGGTCGAGGTTCCCAGCGGGGGACTGTCGCCTCTTGAGGGGCGCAAGTGGCCAGTGCAGACGAGAGAAGCCTCTTCTGTGTTTTGCCCACTGTTCACAGGCAAGTCTCTGGAGCAGGAGGGCACACCAGTGCTCTACAGCAACGGGTGGCTGTATCCTGCCATCAAGGTCAGTGGTGTTAACCTTTCCTAATTCAAAAGCAATGACTTAAACCGGAATCTGTCTGACACTAAGGTGAAACTCTACGTGTTGTACCTCTTCTTGTCCCACTTTCTCACCGCGGCTGTGTAACACCCTTCCCTGTAGCACCTAGACATGGTAGCTCTGTTGTAGTCACGGGAGTTACACCCTGAGCCATCCGATGCACTACAACTTTGATGTACAATTCAGAACATATGAATTAAATACTAAGACAGTTTTGCATTATTGCTACACCTATTTTCAAATAGGTTTTCTCTTTTTTCTATCCCTACACAGCTGGACAAATCTGAGTGTTCCTTTCTGAAATAAGATGATACAGAATGGTCACTGCAGTTCGAGGTAATAACTACAGGCAATTGCCAAGCTAACTTTGGAATGAGCTACAGGTAAGTCTGGATAAACTACAGATTAATTTGGAAAAATTAGACCTGACAGATTACTGTATGTATTTCAAACTGAATTTCTGTTGAACAGATAATCTGTATCTATATCAGATTTTTCATAAAAAATACTCATTTTTATAAATATATCTTAAAATTCTTTTTGTTGATTACAATGTAAAAAAGAAGGAATAACTGTGTATGGACAATGATAAAGTAGCCTGTTGATAATAAATATTTGTCAGGTCTTGTCACATCTGTACACATTCCAGTGTTACTGAAGAGACACCACACTGATAAAAAAAAATACCCTCAGAAAAATCAATGGATTTTGAGCTAAAGCAGTTGCTAAACACACAGAAAACATCTTTATCCAACAGCCATAGTGCTGTGAAAATTCCCAAGCCTTGCATTGGTACAGCTAAGGAAAATTTAATCTTCCCAAATACTCATCAGGGCACTCTATCCTGCAGACCTGACAGCCCCACTTATAATTAATTATACAATTTCGATGGGAATATCGACTAAACAAAGCTATAAATCATAGAAAAAGTCAATAGGCATGGACACATTCAATCATGTCCCGACCAATGATTACTACTCTTAAAATACAATAATTATTTTCAGGAGCCAGCCTGAATTAAATTTCTGTCAGGCTGGTACAAGACCGGTGGTTGATGAAGGATGCGATGGATTTTTTGGGTTGAATTCGGCACAGAGACATTTATCCTTTTAGATAGGTAGTTTGTTTTTAGTGATCATGGTGCTGCGTGTTTAACTAGACCATGAAGATTAGATTATCTCCAATGGCTCATTATATCATTTATCTTTTCCTTCCATGTTTGATCTGGAAGATTTCCTGCTTCTTGATGCATGAATGAAATGACTGCTGATTTTGAAATGGAATGTGCTTAAGTGGGATTCTGCCTATGCTTTAACACACCACGTCCATGTATGTAAGTCAACCAACAGTCATCCGAAATACCACCGGGATGTGGTAAACGGCAGCAACTAGAATAGCTTCGCTCAGCTTCAGAAACGCACTGGGGAAAAATAAACATTACAAACATTTGTTTAAAAAAACCAGCTAAAAAATTATTATAATAATACACGTAAAGGAAAATCTGGGACAACAACAGAATTAATATGGAAACAGGAACTGGGACTAGTGTTACTGCTTTGAATTACATGTGCCCAAAACTGCAAAACATCAGTGAAGGAAACATTATGTACTTCCCAAGGATGCATTCACCTTGTAAATTAAAAAAAAAAACAAACCCCAAACCAACTTATCTCACAGTAACTGCATTTTTAAGATGAGTTGTATACAGAGATATTTCTTGTGGTGAGCATACATGCCACACGTGAAAGACGTGCTGTAAGAAGGGACAGCAGTCCCAGCAAACAGCATGGACATCAACAGATGCTGAAAGGAGAAAACAGATCTTCACCTGCCTCATGAGTGTCACTCATCAAACTCTTCTGACCTCAAGTAATGAGTGAGATTCTCATCATAGAATTAACCTCATAGATGTTAATTTAAAAACAGAGAGGGTAATAGGGCTTCAGCTGTCCTCCTTGCCTTGGAACCTTGCCGACAGTCCCCCAAACAGCCCCGTTCCCTCCGAACACAAGAAAATAAGACTTCGGTAGGAGAGAAAACCAGTGAGAGGGGACAGTCATGGAGCTTGTGTACATTCCATGCCTATGCAAAAAGTAGCAATACACTGTGTGAGCAGGAACACGGTGTAATTAGTGAAGAATGCGGCCAAACTGAGAGGTGCAGGCTAGGGCAAGCACAAAGGGGTTCTCAAAAAAGCTAAGTCACTGAAGATAAATCCCTTGTCTTATTTTGGGCATGAGGAAGGAAGGTAAAATTTGGTCACCCTGAGGAAAGGACTGAAGAAAGGGAGCCTTGGCTAGCTTGACAGCCTGCACAAACGACTTTGACACACACAGCTTCTGCAGAACACACAAAGTTCTCTGAAGGTTTTCTTTGTCTAGTGTAGCCTGTCCTGTTTACATAGCTCAGAACATGGAACACATGAATGCCATTAGTCTATGCACACATGGGCAGACCAGGATCAGACTCCCGCGAGCGTAGCTCTTCTGATGTGAGTAAAGTTGGGCCAGTTTCCACAAGCAGAGCGTCTGGCCCATGACATCCGCAATAAGGCTCCCATATGAAATACGCACATTCCTGATTTTTATCTGTGCATAACTGTTTGGGGTTTGTATTTTTTTTTTTTTTTTATGCTTAATGTTTTCCCTTCAGACACATCACTCCTAGGAACCTTAGACGAAATTGAGAAAGCTGGCAGCAGTGACATAGAGCTGTTCCAAAATGAAGTGGCTAGGTTTTGAAATTAAATCACCTTAAAGAAGTCACAAAGCCATCCGCCACAGAAAAACTGTAGTCCTCATTACAAATCAGAATATTCGTGTTCCCTGTCTGCTTTCTGCTCTTGGGAAGCCCTGTATGATTGCCCAAGCAGTGCCAGTCTGCTGCAGGGTTTGAGCTTTCTATTCTGTTTATTCATGCATTCCCATTATCCTCTGTAGGCTCAGAAGACCCAGATATTTTCAGGGCAGCTTTGCATTAAGGGTGTTTCCTAAGTTACTACGGTGCACAATGAAGAGCTGGTAAAGAAACAGGATGCTTGACGAAATGTAGAGTACAGAGAAGAAAAGTAAATCGTTACATATATTTAATTTACAGTTTTGTCTGTGAAAAAGAAGGTAAACAGATGCTAAAGTTAAGAAGCTGTACACAAAATAACTGGCTAAGTGAGGAGGAAATTTCAAGCAGCTGTTGTATTAGATTGATCTGTCTTCTCATTTGGTAGACAGGAGGGTTGATCAGGATAAAGGGCTGGTAGAGAAATGCAGTTCGTACGTGAGTTTCCAACTTATTTCTTCTAAAGTGTTTAGCAATTAACTTACCGCAGTGCCATTGTTATCTCTAAATACATCTTGATTAAAATAGTCAAAGAGCTTCTTTTCTAATTGTAGCATAACCTGAAAAAATAGAGGAGAGAGGTCAGCAAAGCTCTTGGACTCAGCTACCTAACACACAGCTGTTGGAAGTGACCATTTTAGAGATGCGCAACCCTTTACAACTACACAACATTTCTGCACGTCTAAAGCTCCTTGTCAGCTTGCCCATTTGGCTGACTGGCAATCACTTAAAAAGCTCCAATTAACTGAGAATTAGGTGTGACAATCTATATCCCTCCCCTCTCTTTAAATTATCAGTTTTAAACAACTATATTCATGCTTCGTAGGGAAGAAATTGAACATTCAACAACGCTTCTATTTACACAGGGGGTACAGAGGGCATTAAGTTGTTTACCTTTCGGTCATTATCAGATTCACGAAATATTAGCTTGACTACTTCATTTGTGTCAGCTGCCCGGATAGTCTGCATTGTAGCCTTTGCACACAGTGTCTAATAAAAAACACAAAGGGAGAAAGGGAAACTAGGTTATATGCAACATAAGGTCACATTTCATTGAACTTAATCAATCTATGTATCTTCAGTGCCCACCTGAACATATGATTTGCTGTAGGTCAAAATACAGAGCATTGCTAATTTAAGTTACTTCCACTCACGATGGATTTAAAACAATGAAATGAATTACTGTTTGGAGAGAAACAGCCAATATTAAGAGTGTATCAATGAGATTAGGCAAATACGCATTAAATTTACTGCCATGCTCACAGGTCTGACACGATATCACACGTTACTTGTAAACATCCTCAAAAGCCACTTCCTACAGCTAACGAGATATTCCTCAGCCCTACCAGTTTCTGTACCACTCTCTTAAAAGCCAATAACTACATTGGCACTACAGTTCTGCAGGTTAATTCTTGTTTGCAAAAACTTCTGCCTTTTAAATTCATGTTCCACATATAGTTTAAAAGTCCAAGCAACACTCACACAATCTGACAGTAAGTTTCACAGTTTACTCTGGATAGCAAATTCCCCACGGACAATCCGAAAAGATAAAAAAAATAAGAGACATCATCACATCTCTAGATATTTTGAGGACTGGGTGTCTAAAATACATTATAAATCA
Organism: Opisthocomus hoazin; assembly: GCF_030867145.1. Taxonomy (NCBI): domain Eukaryota; kingdom Metazoa; phylum Chordata; class Aves; order Opisthocomiformes; family Opisthocomidae; genus Opisthocomus; species Opisthocomus hoazin. The sequence continues at coordinate 80,651,880 of NC_134419.1, read as the reverse complement.
ACATTTTATCAAGCACGGAGGTATGAATTTCCGAGGAAGTGTCAGGCCTCGATTCATTCGCCATTCACCTGGTTGGGGCCCAGTTTCAATGACAGTCAAAGCTGACCTACAGAATAATACAGAATAGGCTGTTTAAAGGGCTTGTTCTGTTGCATTGTAACAGGTGAAAAACCCGGAGCTTTTAGCAAAGCAGTTAGGCATACACTTAGCTTAAAAACATACTTTAGATTCACTGAACCTGTGCTTTTAGCGAAGCTTTAAGTATGTTTCGTGCTTTGAAATGCAGACATAGACAATACCTTAAGTGTAGGGTAGGCAGGCTTCACAAACTGCTCTGTAGTTATCCAGCTTGGGCAAAGCTACTGGATGCTGGATGGTGTGTAATGCTACCCAAGCCCATCTGCCTGGCTTGCTGGAAATCACAAGGCAGAAGGCAGAAAGGGGAATCGAGAAAACTTTGGCATTACTCAAAGGCAGAGAGAAAGCGGCCAAGATGTGCACCCACACCTGGGAGGCAGTCCAGCATCCTTCGCTACAGCCGAGCCACGGGCTGCTGATAGCATCTATGCACAGCCCTGGATAAGGATATTGGCAAAGACTATCCTCCTGAATAAAAGTTTGTTTTGCTAGAGATTCTTAACAAAAGCGTGCTGAAGAAAGTAACTCAGTTAAGAAGAAAGAAAGGTGACTTCCCTGCTCTGCCTGTCCCATTCCTTCTCATAACTGCCAGACAACATTTCCATTTTGCATAATATTCACTTATAAAATAAATAGGTTCTGTGGTGAGAGGGTAATAGAATTTCACATCCTACTACATGCTTCTTTCTTTCACAAATAGAAATACTTCTACTGGCATTCGTTATTAGAAGTGCAGGATCCATCAGACACAACGCCATGAAACTACAGCTTACTTCTCAGTTCCCTATTCTGAATTTCTTCTGAAGGGGATGCCAAACAAGTGTTTAAACAGAAGTCCATCTGCTTCCAAATATTTTAGATCTCGGCTGAGGTTATCAGTGCTAGAGTGGAAGCAATCTGTCAATGGACTTTTTTTCCCCTCATTTGATAGAAAGACACTAAAAAATGATCCTCGGTAAAGGCCCCTGTGTGTTGCCATAGTACAAACAAAAAGCAACAAGCTAAGCAATTTCATTTTTAAAGGATAACCTGAGTGTGATTCAGTAAAACAGATCTCTGATTTTTCTCAAGTCTGTGAACTGAACAGGTGCCAATTCCCCATCTTGCTCATGGCACCAACGTGGCCGTAGGCATCTGTGAAATCACAGTTGTCACTGGAGGAAGGTGTGCTGCTCACACGGACGCAGACACGGGCTGCCCTTTGAGAACTTTTATCTGTTCTGCAGGATTTTAAGGTGTTTTTTTGACAGGCTTGGGAGAAGAGAGGGAAGATGCCGGCAGCAGGCAGTCAAACCTGACCTGGCCTGGGTGGGAGGTAGAGTGGCACACCAGACCATCAGGGAAGCTGCCCTTCTGGTACCACTTACTTTACGCACAGACCTGCCAACTCTTCCCTGGCATTCAACATGTACCGTAGGATCCCGTTTGGCTGTTTGGACACGTCATTACCGTTCTGCCATCTGTGTCTGTACGCGGACGCTGGTGAGGTAATCCACCAGCGAGCCATTCCCAACGTGCGCTCCCTGCGATGCCGGCTATTGAAATTCAAAGCACAGATTAGCTAATCGGGTCAAGCCCAAAAAAATAGCGCTTTGGGCTCATGTGTCACAAATCAGTCTGGTTGCCTTTAAACAGCGCACCAGATTAGAACAAGCACCCGAACAAACCAAAGCGGAAAACCTGCCGCTCTCTAAAGCTGGTTTCTAAAGCCCTAACAAATCGCTCCATCTTTCACTCATTTAAACTTTCCAAATGAGGGTCAATACGGTCCCCGAGCATCCAAATGCTAATGCGCTTAAGTGCGCTTAAGCAGCTTTCCAGAGTGAATGGGCCAAAGAAGGGCTCGAAAAGACAAGGCAGAGTTACTGTCACTGTCAAAAAGTCATTGTAGACACCCCCAGAGTGGTTGCAATTCAAGAAATTCATGATTTCTGTCTCTTAAAGGCATCTGCTTGAGAACATTTTTTTTTCCTGAGCTGCTTTATCTCACAACTTCAGGCCCGCTCTAAAAGAAAAAAACGAGCCATCGCCTCTTGAGAACCGATACAGAGAAAGGACCCACATACCTTATTGCTTTCAAATTTCACACGCACAAAAAGTTACCTTATTCACAGACAAAAAGTGATTGGGCAAAGGTTCATTTCTTATACAAGCTGGAGCACTCCTTTTTTCCTCCTCCTTTCAATTTCTACAAAGTCGTAGTCACCCAAGCAGAAAACTTGCGGGAACATGTGCCTTTTTAGACAAGTCTACTTATGAAGGGATTTTTTGTTGCTGGTAAAGAAAATCAAAATGTTATGAAAACACACTGTTTCTTTTTGGGTATTCCCTCAAAGGTACTGTTTTACAAAGTCAGAAGAGGGGAAATCAGACATCAAAACTCTACCCAAGTTATCTTTTTAAAAATGTTTTTTTTCTTTGGAAACAAGATTTGGTTAAAAAGTTTGCAGGAGTGTTATATTCCGAGCTGAGAGAGAACTCAGTATTGTCTTTGCTTAGCAAACACAGACGTGCCTTATTCCTGTTTTCACATATGTTATCCACACAGGTAGACCCTTTGTAGTATTTTTTAAACAATCCTTTGTGGTAATTTATGCTTATCGAATTGTAAAACATAGCAATAACTTTTCTGATAGTTGCCTGGGAATGTAATAAAAATGCACTGTTATGCAAAGCTAGGAGTGCAGGTTTTTTATATTGACAAGAGACAGATCTGGAATTTCTTCTAAACTCTGCAGTCCTCAGAAACTGAAAGCCTTTGGATCCACAGCATAAATGCACCCTTCAAAATAAGTCTACTCCCATATATATGCAACACATCGAAATGTTTTAGACTGCATTTCTGCATGCTCACATTAAAAAGGGATAAAGACATTAAAACAAATGTGTTTTATACATAAAACATACACACACAATATTCTATCATCTATTATTTAATCGCTTTTTATATTGCTTTTATATGGAAATACTCTGCACAGCTGTGAACTGTACTACCGTTTCCTGCTAGCAGTGCTCTGCTGAAAATTGCAGCCGATTTTTCATTGATTTTGCACTCCTGCTTTCTGAACATCCTTTAGACTCCTGAGTCCACCTCTTGATGTGTGAGCTGAGTTATTGCATGCTTGTAATTACTTCTACAAATTAGAAAAAAGAAAAAAAAAAAAGCTGTATTCAAGCACATAACAGACTCAAACTTTCCTATTGCCTCTGTCTACCGATTCTGAAGATGTGTACTACTTTTCCCAATGATCTGAATACTCTTCTTAGGACTTATTATTACTTTGAATTCTTCTAAAAAAGAAAGTAGAATATATTCCTTGCTTGTTTAGAATTAAAAAAGTTCAGCAATAGTTGCAATTGCAGTTTCCAGTAAGTCGCATGGATAAGAACAGAAGTGTTTGCTGCTAAAAGTGCCAGGAGAGAAGTGCAGAGTCTGAAGAATGCTAACATGAGCCAGTTGAAACAAGGTCTTGAGCACATGAGCAACCAAATCAATGAAATTTAAGATATTTCATTTTATTCCAGTTACATACTCTGTGGATTCTGGCAGGACAAAAAAGACAGAGATGCATGTATCACCTAATTACGACAGTGAAATACTTCTTCTGAAATGCTGCTCAAAACCCAAAATCAGTCTGACACTTATTAAGTTAGGACAATCAAATGCTTTTTTATTATTATCTGGATGCAAATTGTATTTGAAACAATCAGTGAGGTAAAAGATTCGCTACTTTGGGAAGAATAGGAACATCTGTCTTGTTTGGGCTCCTCCTCACCTCTGAGGGGCTGACACAACTTCCTGGGTATTGGGAATACACTAACAGTAAATTCACCAAATCGCGTGATGTAAGAGATATACAATTTGCAAGTGAGAAAAACAAAGTTAAATGCAACTTTCAGAGTCAATGAGTGCACTTAGCTACCAAATGGGTAACACTGTGCTTTTTAAGCACTATCTGCCATTGAAACGGAGACTTATTTAAGCTATTTTTTCATAACCCTGCAGAGTTATTCAGCCATACAGCTCCCGCAAACAATTAGGGAAATTACAGAGCTAAATTCCCCAGTGTAAAGCAATCAAAACCCATCTGAGAGGACACACACTTTCACTTGAAAAAATATCCCCTAGATAATATATTAACTTGTGTTAACTTCGACTGTGTGGAAATAGCAGCAATGTTTCAGAGAAGTTACCACGCTCTTAATACTAATAAGCTTCCAGGAGTAGGAATTTAACTCAGCAGTGAGATAAATGTCAGTTGAATAAAGAAAAATATTAAAAATTATTAATGAGAAACCACTTAAAGCACCAATATGTGAAATAGTTTTTTCTGAGTATTCCCAGAGCAGTAAGCTCACGCCAGAGATGGTGGCAGGGCTAGGTGGGATGGAGAGCGAAAGCCTCCTGTACCACTTTCGCCTTTCCTCTCGGTGCACTGCTTATGTAGCATGCATACGGTCCATCTTCTGATGGCAAATCGATGCAAATTATACAACCCTGCTGCCTGTATTCGTTTTAGGACTGATTTAACTTCGCAGGCAGTTTACAGCAGCACCTGTGAAAGCCTGGCCCAGGAGCTGCCCAAGACCTACAGCAGCACTCCGGTCTCCACCGCACGATCCTTTCGCTGATTTGTGGCAAAGAGATATTTTGCTTTTAAAATGCCTCTTTGGGTAGCATCTGTGACAAAAAAAGCTCAGCACTAAGACCCTATCTTCATTCTCCCATTCTCCCAAAGATCTCCCGCGTCCCTAAAATAAATGATCCCTGCTGGGAACAACTTGCATTTCTTTGGGCGCAGTTTCATATTAGCTGTGCTGAGTTCCTCATGAAATGCATTTTCTTGTCCGGAAACTTAGATCATTCATGACAACGTTTTCAAAGTGTATCACTAGGCAATGCAAAACCATTTCCGTTAGCTTTTCAGGTACTGCACTGGGTTCAACAGCACAGCCCCTGCCCGGCAGCACGCGTAACCGCCTGCTCTGCCGGGGATGCTCTCTCCCGTGCCCTATCATCACTGAAAAAACCACCCTGTTCTTACAGAGTCATCTCTTGCGGTAATGGGCGAGACTTCTGTTTGCCTTTGCCCAGGAGGCAGTGGGGCCACGGTCCCAACAGTGCCCGGCCGCAGAGCTACCCCCAGCCCACCCCAAGCCAGGCGTGGGAGCGGGCAGCTCGGTGCCGGACGCACGCACAATGGCCTGCCCTTCCCTGTCCCCTTCCCTGTCCCCTTCCACAGGCACCTCCGGGGCCGCCGGCCGTGCCCTCCCCGCCTCTGCAGCTCTCCTCTCTGCCAACAGCTGGTGGCAATGACAGCTCTCTTTTAAACTCTCTTCTTCAGAAAAGAACCTGAATTAAGTCCAAAAGGCCTTTGCCATGAAGATGCTCTGAGATTACAGATCTGGAGGAAAGCGTCGAACATCCAACCTTACGTTCTTGGAAAGAATGTGCTGTTCCAGCTCTGACCCAGGAGAGAGGACCACCAGGCTGCTGTGGCTATACAGCTGCCTCCTAGCATCTTTTTAATCTGGAACACAAACTTGTGACAGCGTTTGAAAGAAATAATTCTTGGCACTTGTTACATGTTCAGTAGCAATAAAATTTGATCTGTTTATTAGATGCTCAAGATAACCTAACTCAGCTACGTAGACACTGTGCTTAATTTACAAACCTCTGATGTTTAAATCTGACTTTCCTCATTTTTGCTAACTATCCTAAACACTGTTTTCTTCTGAAACTGAGCAGTTTGTTCAGTTAGCTGTTACTTTGTACGTGACGATTTAATTCTAAAATTTTCATCAATACCCATCGAATGGCAGAACACTATTGATTACTACTTGCTCAGCTACACAGACCCAAAGAGTAAAGGATAATAGTTTTTCACACTCCTAGATTTTTCCCCACAGTATCTTCCCACACTCCATTTTGTCAAACTGAGAAAGACAAATTGATCAGACACTTTCATGGTGCACTGTCCAATCCCCCATCTTGTAACTATTTTTATTTTTCAACACTGGTGTTAAATGGACCTTTTAAAATATTTTTCTTTTTCATATTACTGGTAATTTCTCCCCCCTCCCCAGGTGTATCTCTTTCTAAGAATTCAGAAATCAGGATAGAACTCTTCCATCACACATATTCACCTGCCTGGTGATTAGCTTCTAGTTTTCTCTATCTGAGTCCTGGCCAGCTTCCACATCTTTTTGGCTTCTCTTGTTTCATTCTCCTGCCTATGATCTCCAAGTCTCAGTTCAGCTAAGCATCTACATATTGATTCACAATTTATCCTGAGCTGTTTGGCACCTGCTTGTGTCAGGAACACAAAACTTTGTAGGGCCTCTGCAGGCAAAGGTAAAGTCTCCAGGTAAAGGGTTCCCCTGCCCCCTTTGTAAGCTTTCAGTTTAAATTAACTCGCTGGCATTGATAGGAAGTTTCAAATGCATTCAGGACTTGGATTAGCTCTGGATAAACCCTACACCACTGGAAGATCTGGAACTTTGAAGTAGTCTGCTGGGAAGACCCCTTCCCTCCTCCTGACCTTCCCAGTCGTTTAGCATCACTACCTGATGTCAAGCAGGGTCCTGGGGAAGTTTTCAAAGACAATGATTTGCTTTTCCGAAATTAGAGGAATTGGAACAGTCTAACTGTTTCTATGGAAAGCTTCTGTGCATATGTTGGCTTGTCCCATAATGTGTGAACCTCTTGAGAATTTTTCAGACATTCCTCTATTACTTCTCTTCCATTATTTTTTGTGCTTTGGCCAAGCAGCAATACCAGCTTGAAAAATTCCTTGTTGGAATCCCTCCTGGCACTTACCTTTTTTTGACTCCAGCTGACTAAGAAGAGGACTTTATGTATTGTTTCTGTTAAGCAAAGACTTTGATGAAGCAAACAGGATCTGTAATGTACATCTGTTTCTGCAGAGCAGTGTAAAATCCCCTGTTCTCTTGAATTCAGGAGGGATGAAGTAAGAGGCAGGTTCTCTCCTTATAGCTAAGCTTGCTTTTATCTAACTTTCACATGCAGAACCTTCTATTTCTTTTAATTCTAAAAGCAAAATAGTCTGTGAACCCCATCTGCTCCTCTGTGCCTTGCAATTGCCTTTGTTTTGAGTGGCAACATTTGCCTCTGTGCTGATGGTGGTGGTGTTCCTTCTACCTCCATATCTAATGGTTTGTTACAGCTCTAAGAAATGAAACACAGGAGCAGTAACATGAAGTAGCAAAAATTTAAGCCAATATATAACAAAACTCTTTGGTGCTCCTGGACTCACTTCCAGAACTGGGCGTTGCAGGGTTCCAAATAACTGAAACCTGTCAACTTTATTCTTTGGAACAGTTCCCGGGAGCACAGGTACTGACCCAGCCCGATGGTGATGGATGAGAGCGTGCACTGCCAGAGCGCAGCCCTGCGAAGTGCTCTGCACAGCGCAGTACTTCCATGGTACCTCGCTCGGAGCCAACAGCAAGCCTCAGAAACACTCCCATGCAGTGTTTGGTTCCACCAATTAACACTTCCAGAAAGAGTAAGTTCTGGAGTTTGTCCTTTAAATTAATGTAACTAATGTAACACATGATGCACACCCAAGACACTGTTCAATAGTATTTTTGCACTTGACTTCTATTAAGCTTATCCTCAGAAATGAAAATTGGAGCTTTTAAAACATGAAGTGATTCTGAAATCAAACCACAAGTCTCCCTAAAATCTACATGCTTTTAGCCAGACACTAGCTGCTTTAAATCACAAAATGAGAAATAGAGAGGTATAAAATGTTTTTTTTTTTCTTCCTGTCATGAATAACAGCAAGAATAATTCGGCCCTTAAACAAAGAGGGAATTTGAGACCCAGAATGGGAAAGCGACTTGCGTGAGGCACGGATGCGTTCCGGGCTGCCAGCTCCTTGGGCCTGTGCTCTTGCTAAGTCCAAGCACAACTGTGAGATGATGCGTGCCCTCCATCTCATCCCTTGACCACAGGTATGCACAGCAAAGCAGAAGAGATGGTAATATTCTTCCACTGTTTCCCGTCTATGCAAAAAGAATACCCTTGCTCTAAGTTAACTTTACTTTTTCAGGAAGCAAATGTGACAGGAAAAGAATTTCCAGTTCACTGTATCTGGTTTTCTGACCTGAACAAGTTGGGAATGTGAAAGTCACTGTGCTAATAACTGAAATGTGCTGTACAGTGTTATGGCGAGGCTAAAACTTGGCTGATCAGGTGGTGCCTTGCTGATGCAACACGTGGACAATTTCCTTAATGTATTTTTCCCTTTTCTCTGTTCATCCAGCCTCCTTGTCTTGACTTTTTATATCCTGCCATCTCTCATTCATTCCTCACCGATGTACTCCCTCTCTGGTTTCACATCATTTGCTCCTTTATTCACTTTTGAAATGGAATATGAGTCCAGCAGCCTTTAAGTTCAAATACTCCTTTTTAGCTAGTCATGTTCAAACAGCTCAGAGATCTATGAGGCAGGATTGCGGAATTGTCCTCCTCTCCCACCGCTGCTGTCACGCAGCCGCCAAGCAGTTGGCTGCGATAGCACCTCGGCTCTGAAGATGCTGAGACGCTGGGCTGAACGGCAGGCTTACGCTTCTTGAACAAGACGCAAACCATCACGGAGTCCACCTATTTCCAGGAGCACTTACTCACACGTTAAAATAAATGCTTTTTGGATAAAATGAATGAAGGATATCTTTGTAAAATACTGTGCAAGGTGTGGATCCAAGGTTTACTCTGTTCTCCCTGATAAACAATAAGATGGACTGACAGATCAGTATGTGTATAACACATGCACCACACCCAATAAAAAAACCTGCCAGCACATAGAACAGTTGTGGGGTAAAACAGTTAATGAGTAGAGCAGGAAACAGGGTGGGCATGTTCTGCTTACTGCGTCTCTTCCCCACCCCAGTGAGGTAGTTTTGTATCCTCTTTGGTGTGATTTCTGACAGTGTAAGAACGAAGGGTTTGGGCATTACAGCAATGTTCAGAATTCCCTCCAGAACCCTGCCTTCACTGAACAGGTCCAAAGCTCAGCTGCTGACCAGCACCAAATGGCAATGCAGCCCTCAACCAACTAGAGAGACACAGCTGATCAGAGAGTGGAGGATGTGGAGGAACAGCAACTTCACACCCCTGGCTAGGGATCCAGAGGGATTTAACCCAGCGAAGAATGCTGATCCCCGGCTCCTCTGACAGCACCGGGTGTTACGGAGCACCACTGAGAGAGGACAGAAAGCTCTGCCAGAAACGCGGCTTCCCCAGTTCTCCTGCTCCTAGGAATCAATGATCCATCTTGGAGGGGATGGTGGCCCAACCGGGCCAACAACCAGAAAGCGTATTCCACAGAGTGTCTGAAACACAGAGGAAACCTTTTTCCTTAAAGCAAGCCAGGATTCAAACACGCTGAGAAATGCAGAGAGCTCCCAATCATGCAGAGAGAGGGAAAAATGCAAGTTCAAAAGTGTTAACACAGCATCACTTTAAAGCTAACAGCTGTGGACTAGTTAGTGAAGTGCTATTCTTTCTGCTGTATCTTTAAGTGCTGTTAAATTCATTTGTCACTTGATCGAAAGCCAACAGGCTACAAATCTCCCAAGCCCCTCTCGCGCTGAATAGTGACAGGAGTATTCTGTTCCGCCATAAGAAAACATTTGTGTGCGCCTCTGTCCAGAGTCATACATGCTACTTTAACTCATCTGCCTCCCCATTCTCTGCAGCCCAGGAGGACAAATTGCTCACTGTGGCTCCCTTTCAGAGGCAGTACAGCGCGCAAAGAATCATGACTGAGCAGAAACACAAGAAACAGGCACATAAAAATTCATCACTTTGGCCTCCTGACCTCTTGCCACTGGGTTTGGCAAACCCCGACTCAAAAAGTAGCACCAAGGGAGAGCTGAGCAGACCGGCTGAGTGAAATTACTGACAAAAAATATCTTGGACACAGGAAAACCCCACCAGATGCTTCATTGTCTTTGCAGAGAAGTGGTGCTGAAAAAGGGGGTGATCTACCACATGGCATATTGGGTGGAATAAGTAGTGCCATTGTTTCAGAGCAGCTCTGTCACTTTACTGACTGCAATACAAAGAGGTGTAAAGCAAGATTTAATCCTGACTTTTTAGTCAGCAGATTAAAACCAATCATGCCAGATGTCCACAAGACTGTTTAACATACAGAAAGCTTTTTCATACTCTACAAAAAAGTGAAAGCTGTAATAACTTCTTCTTTATTTCCTCTAGAGAGGCCTTTTTCATTCATTTTTAGTCAGAAAAAAGGGAGGTGTTGTAATGGATTTTAAGATGTGCTATTAATTTTTACTCTAGCTTTTGCTCTTTTACCTTTTGAAACAAAGCTAAACAAAGTAAATTCTTTTACCCATCCAAAATCAGACAGGTATGCCAAAGAAAATTGCTGCTATAAGAAAGCTGTGATTTCAAAATAATTTACACCTCTAAGAGCAGAAATGGACATTATCAGCAGCATTCACAACAGAAGTTAAAACTCCTCTTCGTAATACTTGATGCGATGCAAGATACGAAAGTGTGGTTGTCCGCATGCTGATAAATAAACACATAGTCTTCTTCCCCCCCCGACTGAACCTGTGTTTGTGTGACCTTTCGCATCGGTGCCTCCTCGCTCACGCTGGCAGACACCCAGCCCGAGGACGTACGCGCCCCGCTGCCTACCTTAACTAAGAGCACACTGGCCCACACAGAATCTGGGGCTGAGGGCGTCTTGCATAACCCTTGGGGCAGCCCTTGGTGGATGCAACAGAAACCTCCCGGGGACCAGGAGAGCAGCACAGATCCCAGCCCGGCCGCCCTACGGGGAAGGTCCCTGCAGACCCATGGGACACGCGCTGGCAGGGGCCACCGCCTCTGCAGCCGCCCTGCAGTGGGACCCACAAACCTGGCCAAGGTCACCGGAGGCGACGACAAGCTCTGAAATATGCATGCTAATAAGTAATCTTCTTATTTAAAAACACTCACTCCGTGCTCTTATTTAAACCCACTTACAGAACTGTTTTGCAGTGTTTTCTTAATCTGTTGCTTTCTTCTTCTATTTATAAAGAAATTAATTTCTAAAAATATTACCACAAAGGATACAAATTCAATAATTACTACACTTTTAAAACATGTTTAATATTTTTTTCGGCTATATTACAAAAGTGCAAAAACCCCTGCATATTAGTGGTCCACCCGAATTTCCATAGCCACAAATGTTGCTAAACTCCACAAAACCCAGAATGTATGTTTAGTTTCTCATATTAAATTGCAAATTTTTCATGCATTTAAGAAAAGTAATTGACTTTGAAGAAAAGTTATAGAAAAAAATACTTTCCCTTAAAATTCCAGTATCAGACTGTTTTATATCACATACATCATTCACCAACTCGGAAGCTATATGGCAGCAAAATAATGACTTGCTTGGTATCCCTTATCTATCAGTTACCTATGGAAAAAAATACAACCTACGTATGTCATTCGTTTTCTTGTCACACACTTTAACAAAATCCTCATTACAAGCTCCTTAAATAAGAGTAACCATCTTACTGAGTCACTGACCTAAAACTACTATTAAAGCCATTTTCTTCCTTTTAGATCTAGTCAAGACCTAAATGAAAACAGTTAAGACCATATGGTACACAAACTAGCAAGACATTGCTTTAGTTATACTGATACTATGCTAAGGACAGACAGAACTTTTTACCAGCTTTTTAGTACTTTCAGAGAAATACACGTAACCTCTCACTCCTGTGTTAATGCAGGTGCGAGAAGATGCTCTATTAAACTGCCTAAATCAGTTGCATGTGCAGCTGTAGATGTTCCTGCCTCCTGCCACCAACTGAATGATTTTGTGTCCTTTAAAACGAGGGTGCCACTTCTAGAATTCGTATCAGACAAAAGGATAAGGATGCTATGGTTAACCACGGTTTACAGCATTATAAACCACAGCCACAGTTACAAGCCTAGCACCATGCTCCTTTCCTCGAAAATGTATTTCATTAAGTTAATTAAACTGTACTGTTTGTCTTTCTATCATAACCATCCTTACTGTATTCCTTGCAGGTCTCATATCATACTGGTAATTCTGGACAGATAGACACCTTTACTAATGTTTCTCCTTTCCTCAGTGTATGATGATGACTGAAAGGTGTAACACGCTTGCGTTAAATCTTCTGGCATCTCATTCTCGTACTGGAGAGACCGCGGCAGGCAGCGTAATGAAGATGATGGTATTTTCTTTCTAACAAAATCCAAATGGAGGCTCTCAAGCTAGCTAAGAGGAATAAGTCAACTAAGCACAAATGTCCCTAAAAGATTTCTGCCAGTTAAACACTTATTCCACCACTACTTATTCCACTTTGGAATTTTCACAATTTTAAAGTTATAATTCTACTCCCTACTTCTGAATTTCCTCAAGCAAGTCTTGTGGGTGGCCCTCAAGATACATTTTACCAATTTTTCATGCCCATCCCTCGAAATGTGACCCTGCTCCTGCGCTTTTATCTCTCTGACAACTTCACACAGGAAAACATGCAGCCCCTCTGATAGCATGAAATCGGAAACAATAGACTCTGGAAACAAAAGGTAGTAGGGAGGCAGGATACAGTCCAGGTCCTGGCTGATTTTAGGCACAAACAGATGTTCATAGGGCCCGATACCCTCAGCAAGCTGAAAGAAAAACCTTGCAAAAGAAATGGACCTTAAAAACAATGTATTGAAGAGCTTTAAATAAAAGCAAATGGAAAGCAATATGGCTTTCAATGATAAATCTCAGCAAAGAAAACCACAGTGGCACCATGAATTTCAATGGCGCATTTTTCTTTTTCAATGAACTCTGCAGCTCATTTTGAAATCTACAAATTGCTCAGACCTCAACTTAGTTTACAAGTCTTCCATATCCATTAAAAGGTTACAATACACGCATTCCTCGTTTCTTGTAACTAATCACCATAGCTGGGAACACCCAGTGAAGTCCTGAAATATAGGCTAATGCTATTATTTTAAAAGCTGCTTATAGCTCAACAAAGAGGAATATGCTGAAAGAATCTTGATTGGAAAAAATCTTAGACTAGCTGTTGGAACAAATTATGTTCAATCTCCTTCTCTTTTCATGCACGCTATTCCAGACTCAAAAAGCCCCACGTAAAGAATCTATGACGCTCTGTCCTGAATTGGACCCGGGTTCTGCTTCACAAAAGCCAATACGCACCATTTACAAATGAAACAAAGTGCAGAATCACTTCTCTGACTGAAGTTTCTGCTTTTGTGATTAAAACTCTCTTCCTTTTTCTTGAAGAGCCTGCCATCCAAAGGCCCTGTGCCATGCTCCAATGCACAAAATACATGTATTCATTACAAATAGAAAAAAAAAAAAAAAACCCTGAAAAATTTGGCACAAAGGCGGGTGCATAGCTTAAGTCCTGTTTAGGATAGCCCTCACTTGAACTCTGCACATTTGCATAGATTTTACCTATTCATTGTCTCTGTCCGGAATAGAGTGGGTAACTAAAAGAAATGTTTCATCAGCTGTTCGTGGTCAGCTGCAGATTTAACTTGTTAATTATTAGCACCAGTGAGACACACATGGTAAAGAAATAAAGAAGTGATATCTTCCTTTACCAGCACAAAACTGTGTAGAAACAATTTTAATGAAAAGAAGATCTGAGAGAGAAGGTATCTAGGTCTGCATGGGAAGCTTTAAGAAATTATTATTCAAAACTCAAGCCAGAAGTGACCATGCGTTTGCCTAGTCTAATCATACATACACCACAGACCACTACGTTGCACCGGTTTCCTCCTGAACTGAAGGCAAATGGCACCTCTTTCACTAAAACAAATCTCCAGAAAGACATTAGCTCTTGGTAAGACATGCGACATTCACCAGTTCCTCGGGCAGTCACTCCAAGAAAACAACCTCTTATTAGTCACCCTTGTGGCTGATTTCTCATGCATGACTTCTCATTTCAAATTGTTTGTTAGTGGCTTCTAAGTATCATTTAGATGTGAAAGGAATGGGAACATTGCTGTAAACGTAGCAGAATGTGGAGACCGCGGTCTTCTAACTACTAATTGCTGGGAAACCCTCTCTGAACTACCAGCCAGGGCTGTTCAAGCTAAATTTAACAGAGGTCTAAGGAAGCCTGGTTCAGCAAACCTGACACTACTGCCCGTGAAAGTAATTCCTCTTTGGCATCCCAAGCCGGCCTAGAGTCTCAGAAAAAACACAAAGTGCCTTGCTCTCCTCTCTCATGCCAAATCATGCTTGTTCAACACATGGAGTGAAGAGATTTGATGGATTTCAATATACCACCTCTACAGCCACACGTAAAATCAACATCGTAATCTAAAAAAAAAACCACCTAAAGACGCATTAACGACATATGCGTGGCGTTGCCTCAGGAGCTGAGGTTGAGCCGTTTGCATTCAGTGACTCCTGCTGTTCTGACTACTGATGACTCCTCAGCGCTCCTACGCACGCCAACACAGCCAAGTGCAAAGTTAAGCAGTGCTGCTTTTTCAGTGAACTCGTTTTGCCACACGATCACTCGATTACCATTTCCTCCAAGTTGTTAATTTCACAACAAGCTGCCTTGTTCAAGCATATTTTGTGATTGCATTGTATCTTTCAATGTGGTTTCTCACTATCAACTTTCCTATTAGTTTGCCTGAAATGAATGTCAAGCTAATGAGCTTTTGGCTAATGAGAACCTTGATGGGTACATCTCTCCTTTTTTCCCCTTTAACCAGGCACAAATCTAACCCTCTTTTAGCATTCTGCAACATCCCAGGTAGTCCAATTTGTTCTAAACCAACATTAAAGAGTGTTGGCTACAGATGGACAACTACAATTGGCCAGTCCTGCTAGTTAAAATCCTCCTCCATTACTAAAGGACTACTGTATGCTTCATAACCTTCATGCGATGAGCATCTTCTGTTTCCTTTAGCATGTAGAGCAGAAATATATACAGAAGACCTCTGCTATTTCTGAAACAGCATTTTCAGTTTTATTAAGTGTATGAAATAAATTTTTGTCCTACTTTTTAAACGGAAACCTGGTCAGATACAGTAAAACATTGATCCTGCTCTAAACATCTGAAAGTAATGAACGTAGCAAATGACTCTCCCGACTAAAGGAAAGAAAAAGAAATGACAGAATAATGAAAGAACAACAAAACTGCTGGAGTGATGATCCAGCAGAAATTCAGCACCCTACTGATAAAACCGCCCTGTTCTGCAGAATGCCCGTCTCCTGCCTACACCCCGTTCGGGCACCTCTCTGCCTCGATCCGACAGCAGCCTTGCTGCAGCGAACACGCTGTGAGCACGCCTGCGCGCATGGAGAGTGCCGCAGTCGCAGCCACAGTGACAGTGGACAAAGGACAGAAGTGGAGAGTGCCACCCAACTTCCACTTACTGATTTAACGGCCAGGACACATCGCCCAGGCGCAGGTGGCTCAAAGCTTTCCTTCCTTTTTAAATTATTCAGAAATACGTCAAGTTAAAGAGATTTTCAGCACATTCAAGCAAAACATTCAGTCTGAATTTTCTCCTATCAGACGCAAACAGAGCTCTCAAACATTTCACTTGGGTCCAATACTGACATTCTCCTGAAATTCAGCACTTGTTAAAACTGCAAAAATAAACCACAGAAATGAAAAATAAATTTGCAAGTGGGGTAATACTTGCAAGAGTTGTACTTGATAAGCCTTCAAAACCTACTGAAAAAAAATTCTCGTATCTTCATAGCAGATACCCACTGCTCCTTATCTAGACTTTTGGACTGTCTTCAGATATTTCACAGTGAGGAAATCAAATCAGACTAGGGTTTTGCATGGCATTTAACAAATATTTTTTCTGGATGAATATTAATAACATAGTATTACTCATATGTTGTATCAATGAACTATCCATAACAATCTGATCATCAGAACTGTATCAACTAAACAACCAGTATGATCTGCACTCCATAAAAGACATCCTTCAAATTCTTGGAAGCGTACTCAATGTGCAGGAAATTCAGCTGCCAGTATTAAAGGATTTTAAAATTACCATTACAAAACCACAATAAATTAGCACATAGAGCTGCTCAGTTT
The DNA here is from genome assembly GCF_030867145.1 of Opisthocomus hoazin. Classification (NCBI taxonomy): domain Eukaryota; kingdom Metazoa; phylum Chordata; class Aves; order Opisthocomiformes; family Opisthocomidae; genus Opisthocomus; species Opisthocomus hoazin. The sequence continues at coordinate 80,635,635 of NC_134419.1, read as the reverse complement.
AAATACTGTAACATTGCAGGCTTTGATGCTAGTTTTATTCAGTTCTAGGGAAATTATCAAAGGCGGGAACAATGTTAATGGTATCTTCCCAGTGCACACTCATGGCTGTAAAAAAATCTGTGCAAGTTATTGGCAAAAAATCAAGAGAAACAGCCAACTGTATAGAAATCATTGGCAAAAATAGCCTTGCACTTCAATGGTCACAGGTTTTCAACCAGAAATTCTGACAGCGAGGGGTCAACGCAAGCTATTTGCTAAAGCACATGTGATACACAATATCAGGCAACTGTTTGAGCCTAACTACAACAGAATTACAGCCTTAATTTTGCCTATCCCTGCGTTTATTGTTTGTCATTGTTTCTCAGAGTTATTCTGCTGTCAATATTTGAAGAACAGAATCCTGTCTTGATATTGATTTCCTAAAGACTGTGAATCACTGTCTTCATAATGCATATATTTTAAGGCAAGTGCATGCAAAAGGTGGAGGTGAAGCTGCTTATTGAATTAAATCAATACAAAATACTGGATTGGCAATTATCACTGAGTATTCATTTTATGTAACATAAAATACCCATTAAACAGAAGAAAAACAAATTTCCATCCCACTTTGGCAATCTCCAATTTAAATCTCTTGTATACTCTGGACCTTCGGCTTGCCTGAGTTCCGCTGTTGTCACTCAAGTGCTTAGCACATCCTTGACTTTACTCCAAAGCTGGTTATGACTGGGTTGCACAGTGTCACCTTCTGCGATACTTCCATGGTCCACACTGAAGGGCAGAGAAAGAAACCAGTGGCAACTACAGTCTGGAGATGTTTCTCCAAGGGCAGCTTAGGGGCTGTGCTGCAGGGAATTCACGACACGAAAAACCCAAAATTACAGTGAGGGGGAAATATAGGATCCATTCGACAGTCCAGCTCTGTCCAGGTTAAGTCTGTGCTTCTGCAAGCTTAGTGACAGTAATACAGTTACATCATGTTCAGCTGAAAACATATGAAGAATTACAACTGGTGTAATTTTCAGGGAAGCATTAGAGTTATATGAATAAAAGTAATCAAGAAATAGCATTATAGAAACACAAAGTGATTTCCATAAAGAGTTCATCCAGTATACGCACTTCTTTACTGTCTCTATGGAAGCAAGGTGATCTGAGCGACACGCAGAAGTCAGTAAGGATAGGAGTTTAATGTAACTAGCAGCAATGGTACTGTAATCCATTCTGGATGTTTTGAGACTGGAGAGTAAACTAACAACCTTTTGCTGCCTGAGGGCTACTCGCTGGTATTACTCCAGAGTACTTGGGCTGGGAGTAAGAGGGCTTGACAGCAGATGACAGAAACCATCCTGTAGCCACTTCGCAGCCTCCCTGCGCTGAACCACACAGGCAGGACCGAGCTCTGTGGCCTCTTGTCCACATGTGGCAGATGCTGAGAAGCTATGCTGCGTTAAGAGCTCAGGAAGACATTTTTCCTCCAGGAAGCTGATTTTCTCTTTTCTGTCAGGAAAGCTGGAGAGGCTGAGCAGGTTATCTTGTGCTTGCTCAGCCCTGCCCAAGAGCTGTCTGTGGGGATGGGGGAGTGCCAGGAGGGCAAACTCCCACGCTCAGAGGCATCCTGCGCCTCTGGAATACCCCCTAGCCCATTCTACACTTTTTTCCGCATTGGAGGAAGTTTCCAAAGAGCACAAAGGGGCTGACCCTTCATTTATGTTTTGTATGCTGTTCTATTGGACGCCTGAGTGTTATAACAGAGGCTGAACTCAGAATCTGCTCCTACTAGGATGCCATATCATGCATACATTTTGTTTTCAACCTCTACTAGAAAGTGCTATTTAAGTGTTACCATTTATTTATCCCGCTGAAATGGCAAGTTACAAAAATGCTTGGAAAGTCAGCCACAAAGAACTGGTCCTCTAATTACCCAATGGTATGTTAAAAAAAAAACCAAAACCCCATCAAAAGCCAGTAGAAGCCAGATGAAAGATCCTAATGACTTTGCAGAAACATCCACGCGGGTAATACACCTTGTTCTTCCAGAGGAAGAAACCATAAAGGAATATGATAATTTTCAAGGATTTTATTGGCATACTCTTCATTCATTAAAGGAACAAAAAAAATCTATTCTGTGATTGCTGAGAATAACATCAGACTGTATAGGTCAAAAATTGACTGACATCACTCTGGACAAGCATTATTGAGACACACAAAGAAGCTGTTGTGCCTTTAAGCTTATGGTACATTGCAACGCAGTAAATGAAAAGCCACTATTATGAGGGGATGTTTATGTCAGTATCTGAAACAAATCTTCTTTTTACTAGGATAATACTGTCTTAAATTGTTAACTGTTGATCAGATAAACAACATGTGATAAAGATCCTATAATCTCTTTTCATAAAATTCATTTTAAACCCCTGATAGCTTTACATATTAAATTATTACACATTATTGATCCTTGCAAAAGCTTACAATAGCTGTAAATAACATCCTAACAGAGCTCTTGTGTAAGCAGTAATACTAAAATTTAGGATTAGATTTTAAGTAACATACAGATGGGATGCTAAAATTTTCACAAGATAATGTATCAGCCACTACCAGGAACTCGTATCCTGCCCCCTTCCCACTCTTCACTAAGAAAGCCTTTTGGGCTTTGTGTACAAAGAAGCTAATTGGATTTCCATGGTCAGATTGTAGATTTAAGAGATGGTTTATGCAGTAGAAGACACAGGGAACCTCTATAGTGACCTATTACGAAGATGAAGGTGATGCCATTTTGAAGACGCGGCATGCACAAGATGTACTCCTCGTGGTCCTTCAGTCCTTAGGCAGGGTTAGTGAGAAACTGCAGAATGGTCCCAACATCATCACTTCATCCCCTCAACCTTTTCAGCAGAGAGCTGAAACATATGGCCTTTGGGTAACGGGAACATTTCAAATAACACTACTCACCTCTGCTCCTACGCCTTGCAGACACAAAGCTTAAAATAACTTACTATATACTGATTACCTGAACCTAATGACGAGACGACACCGGGTATGTTGATGAAGTTGGTACAGATGGGTGAGGAGTCCCTCCTTCAAAGCCTGCCTTACCTGCCGTGCTCCCAGATCTGAATTTGCCCCTCACTGGACAGACATGATGGGACAAAACTATATTTTGGCTGGCTAACATCATTTCTGTGACAATCCACGTTCTTCACCGACACAGAGGTTTGAGCAGAGCAGCAGGAGAGGGCCCAGGCCTGACCTTATTGAGCGCGGGCCGGGTGCTCGTGCCGCAGCGGGCACTCCCTGCGCGGCCGAGGAGGAAGCTCCCGCGCCTCTGTCTTCTGACGACTTACTGCCATGCTGTCGCCATCATGGCACACAACACGGAAGGGTGGACGGCCCGCCGTCCCACAGAGCACGTGAGGTACAGGAACATTACGCCCGGGCCCTGGAGCCTCAGCCGCCACCACCAGCGCAGGTGACAGGGCTGCCGCTCGCCTCTGCGCAGCCCTGGGAGAAGGGAGCCGCCGCCTGCGTGCCCGTCTGCAGGCCACGGGCAGAGCACGGGCGCGCGCGGCCGGCAGCCCTCACCCCAGCACGCCGGGCCCCGGCCGGCACTTCGCAAAGTGCTGTTTGCCTCTCACTGTGCACAGCTCGTTGGCTGGCTGCACCAACTGGAAAGAGTATTTTAAATAATTTATTATTGACCGTTCAGATGAATTCCTAAACCCTACCCTCCATCTAAGTAAATCCCCACTTACAAAGTATCTATATGAGGTTAAACTTATCCATAAAGATCAGAGCAAGCATGACTGAAGGGGGTGTGGGGTGGGCTATGACTGGTTCAGGGCCGCCCGGGACTCTTTACGCACGGATGGAGCACTTTCACCTCACCTTGAAACGCCCGTGTTAGAATTGGATTTCAAAGCATCAGCCTCTCTTTCCAATCTCTGGTTCACTCACAGGAGGAAAAGAAAATCTTGAAAGGCCTCAACTTAAAAAAAAACTGCATTACTGCATACATGGCCAGGAAGCTTTTCATACTTCTTAAAAAACTATCTTGTAACAGCTGAACTATTTCCTGAGAAGGATCAACTTAAAAATCATAAAAACTATTTATCTGGTTTGAGATTCCTGGGTTGTCATATTGCATATTTTGCTTTGAAATGTCAAATTCTCGTCTCAAAGTTAGACTGGGAAAAAGGATACATTATGGGAAATCCTATTCTGAGAAAGGTAAAATTGCTGTCTGAATTATCAATATTAATAACAACAGATTTGTGGATACACCATGTGGACTGGAAAAATCAACATTTCCTTCAATAATGCACAAAACGATAAAATATAGTGGAGACCCGCATCCAATCCAAATCTTTTAGAAATTCTGTTCTCCAGTACCACTGTGTGAGCCTTCCTCAGAAGACTGATGAGCAGAAGCCGCTTGCCTATTTATTACCTCTCTGCTACAGAAACAACACAGAAGGTACTCACCATGAGGGAGATAAAAGTATAACAAGTTGCATGTGCTTATTCTGAGTTGCTGAGCAGTTAAGGGTGTGTTTTCTGAGCCCTCTTAAAATTAATAGAGGCCTATGCTAATTTGAAGGAAAATGGGAACCTTCAAACCAGATCTATTTGCTCGTAAGGTGATCTGAATGCACAGAGGTCTGAAGGCGCCAAAGCAAGACAAACAAACTAAAAATCTAAGTCAAAGAGCTTTACATGTATGCTTGTATCATAAGGTTACAACCCAACATAAAATGTACTGACCACCTTTAACTCGATGACTTCATGGCAGAGATCCCATTACGAACCAAACACAGGAGAACCTATATCCTTCTTGCAAGGGGCAATTCACTAACTTGCTGATGAGTAAGTATTCAACTGTGGAAATATGTAATCCTTTTTTTTTAATTCTGTAATTTTTATCCATGTCTGAGTAGGATGGAATCACATAGAAACAATCTCAAAATGGATTTATTGAGTGATAATTACATATTCAGCCGTACGGATGTGTTAACAAAAAAAAAAAAGCAAAGAATTGGCACGGGCAGGGAAATGAGGGCTACAAAGTACACTGCAGTTAGTGGAAGTTTGCTGTGTTAATGGAATTTGGTTCCATTACTAAATATACTTGAAAAATTTAGTCTGGAAATGGACTTTGCTCTGGCATGTGCTTTTTTTTAAAAAAAAAAAAAAACAAACTGGAGGATTTCTTTGACTAAACACTGTACATCTGATTTACTCTTTGTCAAGCCACTGGGTTTACTTCCATTAAGCACTACTAATATCTTTTATTTAAGACGGCTTCACCCAGACCTTGAAAAGCAAGAATGAATAAAGTCTGTAACAGGTCAAGAAGTTGACACTCTTGAGATACTCTATCCCTGAGTGTTCTTGCAGATAACAGTAGCATCTTTTTGTTATACACTATACTAGCAAGGCACTATGTGGTCCTGGGGCCATTAGTCATTGATAAAGCAGGAGTGCCTACACTACTTACCAGTGGAGTCAATAAATACCTTTTTTACCCTAAAACTGTGACGGAAAGCTCTTCCTCTCCACTAGAAAAGCAAGACATTGAGTATGAGTTTCTGGTGGAGCTGAACAAAGCAGAGCAACACTCCAGCCGCTGCAAAGCCATAAAGCAGCATTGTGGTGTGATGGTGGATGTGGAGCGATGCTGTGTCTTGCAGCTCACACACAAACCAGTCTGTCCTGTGGGAAGACGCTGCACTAAACCGCGCCTCTGAGAAAGGAGCTGCAGTAGCTGTCTTCTACTCAGAAAGCTCTTGTACCATTGTTACACAGAAAACTCCAAGCCACATGAATCTAAAGATTCTTACCTGTCACTACACAAGTTTAAATAAGGTGGCCTTAACTATAAAGGAAACAGAAGTGATCAAGATTTGAATTACAGGCCAAGCAATTTAATGCAAGAGCCAACTAGTGTCTCTACACAGAGGTGTTTGCTGCCTGGGTCCTATAAATGCCCTAGCATAAATAAGCTTTATATATTTGAAGCATTGCGATTTGTCCATTCTCCATAAGCACTACTCCATTTATCACCAGTCAGTGCTGCTGCCATTGTAAACTTTAGAGTAATGACAGGGTTGTTCTTCAGCCAACACTAAATGTGTGTCCAAATCTAAATAAAAATAAGCTTTTTCTTCTTTCACAAAGAATCAATCTTGGTTCCTTAGTGTACTTTTCTCCCACTTTCGAGAACAACTATTTTCAGGCAAAAATCCATTGAACACATTCTTACAATGATTTTACATAGCTGCACACATACCTACAGATTTTGTCTATTCAATTCACCAATGCTTACTGTATTTCTGACTCAAATTCAAGAATAAAACGTGCCATTACAACAGGAGTTCCTGTGTACAGTATAGAGGCAGACATGATCTTGTTTCTTGATTTTCAGACGCGTACCAAATTCTTTCTTCCCAATTCAGTTTTTGACAAGCAAGCAAAATATCATTCTATCCCACAGGGTGTATTTTTGAAGAGACTCCTTCTAGGCTTCCACTTATGACAACAAAAACATGTATACATATGCTTTTGACATACTGCTGCAAACATGCAGACTGCAAGCTTCCCCCCCTCCCTCTCTTGTATTTTATACCATCAATGGGTGCCTTTCATATACTAGCGCAAACTTTGTCCATAGAGCTTCACATTTTTTATCATGGTAACCACCAGGAATAAACCAAAATGTGAAAAGAATGTATCTTTTCCATCTATTTCTTCTAAAATGACATAATTCTTAGATGGAGAAAAAGATATTTTATAGCACCTATCCAGGCGATATTTTGCCTCTGTTGATGAGTTTCTATACTGGATATAAGCAGAAAAAAAATTAATAGGTGGTTTTAGTTAAATATTTATTACAGACTTTCACTATGCATTACAATAGCCCATTTAATTATTCAAATTACACCTGATTTTTAAAAAAATAATTTTCAAGTCAGGGTATTATTAATGGTTAGTTATATGTGTTTTTTTCTAGCTACAGTCCCTGCAACACCATCAGCCCTCTCTTACCCTGACTTAAAACAATCAGTCGCTAGCATGCTTGAAGATAAGCGCACAGTGAAGCGCTTCCTGCACTCTCGACTCGAACGCTCCACGTCTTACAGGTGCAAGACCCTGGGCACTGTCAAAATGTCCGGCAAACCAGTCTCAGGATCCGTTTCCTAGGGAGTCCATCGTCAAGCAGAAATTAACCTGCAGCCCTATCAGATAGATGAGCATTGTTAAACCCGGGAAGGCTGCAGTGGCTACCTGGGATCTGGCATTAGTATCTTATTAACTGTAAGCCATTATGTGCATTTGAATAAACTCTCAGCCGCTTGAACTAGCCAACTCGAGGAAAGCTGCAAGGTCTCCCTTCAGAGAATTTTGGCTGCTTTGGCAGGAGCACTACTCCTTGCGCTACCAGATATCCACAAGCCCTTGATGAAAGAAAGGCGCACATTCTCTGGCAGCCGCCTCCTTCCCTCTCCACCTCTCCCCTGCCATTTGGAGCACAGGACTACTCCCTGAACCAGAGCCCTTCTGAAAGGGTTGTCCCCAGAAGGCCCCGCGTCCCCAGCGCCAGCCCAGCCTGCAGGTGGGTGGGTGGGTGCATCCCCGGCAGCAGCCCAGCCTGCAGGTGGGTCGGTGGGTGCATCCCCGGCAGCAGCCCAGCCTGCGGGTGGGTCGGTGGGTGCATCCCCGGCAGCAGCCCAGCCTGCGGGTGGGTCGGTGGGTGCATCCCTGGCAGCAGCCCAGCCTGCGGGTGGGTCGGTGGGTGCATCCCTGGCAGCAGCCGGCCACCAGCAGGAAGCGGAGGGATCTGGGCGCTGCCCGCCATCGCTGCCAGCTAGGTGATGAAGGGCAGGTGCGGCAGCGGGCGGCCCCGGCCCGGGCTGCGCGGAGACGGGCGCTGCTGGTACTGCTGTCACCCGCCGTCAGCGGTGCCAGCTGAGCCTCCCAGCTGCCAGTCGCTGCCACGCAAGGCATCAAACATACACTCTGAACAATCGCAGCAGCAGAGCCTGGCTTATAGACTGCATTATTAATTGGTTTAATGACGCCCAGCCCTGTTAGAAAGCTCAAGATAATTGTATTTAATTTGTGTACGTTTAAATTACGGCCCAAGCAGAACCAAATGTAATGAATGTATCATCTTTTCTGTTCTGCCCTGTAGCTGTGTTTGTATTAATTTGCATCTGAAACAGGAGGAGCTGCTAAGCCCTACTGGGAATAGTATTCCTTTTAGTTTTTAAACAGTGTCATCTTTCGCATCGTGATGCTGTGCAAGACCTCTGCCTGCTGATAACAGTGTCATCTTTTCCTGTAGCCACAAATTAAAAGCAGGTTTATGACCACATGCTACTAGACCCTCCAGGGCCCCAGAAAAGGCAGCCAGAGAACAATTCATTCACTCATCTCTCCCCTTATCCATGATGGAAGTAGAAACAATTGCATCATTTAATTTACTATTGCAACGAGGATATGGCTCATTGGCCCCTCGTTGTTTTGAAGATGGATTTAATTAACCTCCTATGAATCTTGCCAGTAAGCGTGGCAGCATCAGTATGGAACGGAAGATGTCAGAAAATCAGCTGCAGAGATGGGTAATCAGTATTTCTCAAGCTAGCTCTGCTGAGAAGACTTACGACTACAGAGTTTTGGCCCCAGCAGAAAGCTAGGGAACATACTGAGTTAATACACTGCTGACTTACCTCTGGGAATCTGAACTCAGGTTTGACTTAGACTACTGAGAAAAAGAGAGGTAATCGAATAATTCCTAATAGCCACATATATCTTTAATGCAGAAGCCATCTGCGATCACTGGAAAATAAATAATTGCAATTAACTACACTGTTAAGTAAATATACAGTCCCTTGGGGAAGCAATCTGCATGCTTTTATAAGTCTGGCTACAATATGAAACTCATCACAATGTCTATAAGAGTAATTTATACTGAACATTTAGTAGGTGCCTCAGATGGGTTCCTGCAATTTACATTCATTAATAAAACTGTCCTTATTAGACCTGAAGTTTTATGCATTTTAATTTAATAAATCTTTATTACATTTTCATTTTACACAGGATTTTGTTTCCAACATTTCCTAGAATCAGTTTAGCTTGTGAAGAAAGTTAAAATCTTTATGAGACAAAGTTATTTACAATGAACTACTTGAGATGATCAAACCAATCCAGGATCTTGTGCACATTTCTAACTGGAAAGAAAGCATGATCTGAAGCTTGTAAGCTATTAAGAATAATTTATTCCGTGATATGCAGGTTTATCTCAGAAATAAAGCAATGTCATTTTTCTTTTGTAAGGCTGGCTTAATACCACTTTACTGAAGGAAGAAGGGAACCCTATTACAGTTTTAAACTACCAGCCACTATGAAGCAAAAGAACACATGAATTGAAGAACACAAAGAAAGAACAATTCTTTTCATACACCTTTTTTTGCATGCTCTTCTGCAGGATTTGTAGCATTACATTAGAAGCTTTCCTTCCTAACTATTTAAAGATTTAGCAGGACATACCAGCATTTCGATAGTCCTGGTTCAATCCAGATTTGGTCAAGCTTTAATTAATATGCTACTTTTGTAAGCAGGGGTTTGCTTGTGGTAGCATTTGCATACCTGTGCCTCTTTATTTTGTACTGCTGTAAAAGTTACAGGAAGAGGGTTTGTTGTTTTCTCACTTACCGCAATTAACTATTCTTCAATGCAGCAATCACCCATAAGACACATTCCTCATCTCAGAAATATCCAAGAGGTTTGGTTTTTTTTTTCCACCTGAGAGTCAGATTTTGAGGAGTTTAGGGGCATAATTGCAACGTTAAGACATTGTATGTGAAGTGGCACTTTTGTTGATCCAAAAAGATGCATTAATCAGCTTCAGTTCTTGCAGAAGAGGAAAGATAGAAGGTTAGACTTACAAACACTGAGGCAAGCCTAGAATAGGTAGAAATACGTTTCTTAGCTGTTGACAGTTTTCATTGCATCAGTTTTTCCAACCCTTCCAACTACATTCAACAACTTATCACTACAAAGCAATCAAGGTTTGAGATTAGCCTCAAAACATGCACAAATCACCAGATAACGTGTATTTACTGCTATGTGTATATTCAGTATCTACTCTGGCATCACACAATAGACTATGAAATGTGTGGAAGACACGAGTTTCACCTCTTCCAGATTTAGTGTCTCTAAGCAGAATAAAATAATCTAATTATATGCCCAAACACCAAAGACTGGTACATAAATGTTTAAATCACGCTTCACAATCCAAACTACTAGTAACTTCACAGCAATCAACTGATGTGAAATTCTCATTTGTTCTCTTATTCTTTCTCATACTCTTATCATTTAGAAAAAGATTACTTTCCTATATATTTCTTTCTTGTTTTTAGATGTAATTTCAGTATTTGTTAAATAACACTGGGGGAAGAGAAGAGCTGTTCTGTTCTCCATATTCCAACCATCAAATGGAGAGATGGGGCGGAGATGTGGAACTGGGTGCACAACCTTTAGAGGGACCGAGAGAAAGGGAACGTGTGAGCTAGAGACAAGATTGGGAGAACACACCCACAAGTAAGGTAAATGTCTTCAAGAGAAACAACAGGCATTTTTCCATGGCCCCAACGGCAGAAAGCAGACACCAATTCAGGACTGGGATAAGAGAGCACCCAGATACACAGTGACGGTTGAGAGTCGAGATATGGAATCCTTACCCAGGCAGTTAATCCAACATACAGATGTCTGCAGGCTCTTGCCCTTACTAGTCGCGAGCTCACTGCCATGTCTGATCCAGCTGCTGAAAAGATTCCTTCCTTCTTCAACTACTGCCATCCCATGTCATTTCTCGAGCCTGTCAAGCACGGAAGTGCCTGGGATGTCATCTGTTCACCTTCTTTCTCAAAACATACTTCTGTTTTCTATCAGCAATTGGCCATTTCTTGTTCAAGCCAAGACTTGTGCAATTTCAGCACCAAATTTCTATGCAGTTATTAATTTTATCCTTCTGCTCCATATGCAAAACGAGAAATCAGAATTGAAGCAGTGAAAAGAAAGATTGCCATCTTTTTCATATTTTGAGGCTAAGGATCTTCTTTCATAAAGGGGCTCCTTCATGCCTTAAAACGGTTTTACTGATGCCTAGCACCAGATAGCTGAGATGCGAATTACATACTTGAGACTTCTTTTAATTTTACCATTGAGACATGATTTAACTGAAAAGTTTTCAGCAGTCTCAGCTGTTCACATAAACCAAATGTGCAGCTACTACTACGTGTAGGTTGGTACCCTGCTATTCAGAAATTATTTGGTACTTGAACAGCGTGCTGGGCTGCATTAGGAGTTGTCAGCAGGTCGAGGGAGGGGATCCTTCCCCACTACTCAGCACTGGTGAGGCCACACCTGGAGTATGGGGTCCAGCTCTGGGCTCCCCAGTATGAGAGAGACATGGACGTACTGGACAGAGTCCAGAGCAAGACTGTAAAGATGAGAAAGGGACTGGAGCATCTTTCGTAGGAGGAGGGGCTCAGAGAGCTGGGAGAAAGCTCTGTGGAACATTATTCATGTATGTAAGTGCCTGATGAGATGGAATGGAGAAGACAGAGCCAGGCTCTTTTCAGTGGTGCCCAGTGACAGGACAAGAGGCAATGGGTACAAATGGAAATGCAGGAGGTTCCCTCTGAACATGAGAAAACACTTTTCTACTCTGAGGGTGACCAAGCACCAGCACAGGTTGCTCAGAGAGGTTGTGGAGTCTCCATCTTTAGGGATATTCTAAACTGAACCGGACATGGCCTGCTACAACCTGATCTAGGTGACCCTGCTTGAGCAGCGGGTTTGACTAGATCTCAAGAGGATCCTTCCAAACCAAACGACCTATGTATTCTATGACTGGGTCTGCCTGAAGATCCCGTCTGTTTGAAGATGCAAGTAAGGTCTGAACCAGCATTACAAGACAGCTTCATAGTCTAGTTAGAAAAGTAAAACCAACTTACTGATTTCCAATCATAATTCAAGACCCACGAACTTGCAAGATCACATGTCCTAAGCACAGGTTTCCAATACCGTATTCTTTTCAATTTCTAAAAACACCTTCTAGTTCCCCCATTACAGATCCGAAACATCAGCTATTTTATAAATGCTGTGGCAAACACAGTCCCTGGGCAATCTTTGTGATCATTACGGTTATATTTTCCTTCAGCAGTGTTTCTGTGCAAGTGCATTACTATGCTGAAATGGTTTCAAAGAACACTATTTGCATAATCACCTCTTTAAACATTTTCCAATTTAATAATTTTCCAGTTGTAATCACATTTTCTGCCATACTAAATGGCAGAAAATGTGATGGGTATTTGTGGTCACAAAATCCAAAATTGCCAGATTATTTCAAATCATTGAAATAGATTATGTTTGGAAGGAAACATGAAATTTGTAGCTATTGAAATTACAAAATGCTTAAAATAGTAAGTAGTATTATCATATGTGTTTACTAAAGAAAAATGTTTCCGAATTTTTGTCTTAATTTATGAAATTTCTGAGGAAAATATATAAACACAGCTAGAAGAAATGTCACATACAGAGTCTGTTTTCTGAAAGTACTCTTAACATAAACGTTATCGTTAGAGAACGATATTCCAAAGTTATAGAACATGATTTAAAAATACTTTAGTGCTTCAGATGCCATGTTATGCTGTCTAAAACTACTGTCATATAGGATGTTCACTTGTCTTGCGCTGAGGAATTCAGCAGGACCAACAAAAGCTTATGACTTGACTGTGAATTAAATGGATGCAGCTGAGATCTTAAACTTATATGTATAGAAAGCTGCATACCTTCACTGCCTAGAAAAGATAACAATCACAGAATCACAGAATGTTCGGGGTTGGAAGGGACCTCTGGGGATCATCCAGTCCAACCCCCTGCCAAAGCAGGGTCACCCAGAGCAGGCTGCACAGCACCGCGTCCACGCGGGTCTTGAATATCTCCAGGAGACTCCACAGCCCCTCTGGGGAGCCTCTTCCAGGGCTCCGTCACCCTCAGAGGGAAGAAGTTCTTCCTCGTGTTCAGACAGAACTTCCTCAGCTTCAGTTTGTGCCCGTTGCCCCTTGTCCTGTCGCTGGGCATCACTGGGAAGAGTCTGGCCCTGTCCTCCTGACACCCACCCTTCAGATATTTATAAGCATTTATAAGGTCCCCTCTCAGCCTTCTCTTCTTCAAGCTGAACAATCCCAGCTCCCTCAGCCTTTCCTTGTAGAAGAGATGCTGCAGTCCCCTCATCATCCTCGTAGCCCTCCGCTGGACTCTCTCCAGTAGCTCCTCATCTTTCTGGAACTGGGCAGCCCAGAACTGGACACAGCACTGCAGATGGGGCCTCAGCAGGGGAGAGTAGAGGGGGAGGAGAACCTTCCTCGACCTGCTGCCCACACTCCTGCTAATGCACCCCAGGATCCCATTGGCCTTCTTGGCAACCAGGGCACGCTGCTGGCTCATGGTCAACCCGTCATCCACCAGGACACCCAGGTCCCTCAATGTCTAGTTTGGATTTGGATAGGGAGGTAGAATTTCCCATGACTATATACACTTACTTCTTCATGCTATGTCAGTATTTTTAATACAATCAAACATCACTAATTTCTCCTGAATGCTCACTTGATGAAGCAAAAAGTCAGAATTTTAAAAAAAGAAACGACTGCTGTGTTTGTAACAACATGAATGTGCAATTCTTACATGCGCTTTAGCTGATGTATTAAAAGCATCTTCTGCAAACAATACTTTAGTTAAAAAAAATACACACAAACACACACATATACATATTTGCATCTGACAAGACAGCCAGATGGTTAGTGATGACACCTGTATTGCAAGAAGACAGCAAGAGCCTCACCCTGCCAGATGACCTGTTTTTTTGTTCAGGGAACCACACCTATAAAGATGAGAAGGTAGTCAAGTCTCCACATCCACCCACAGCCTGACCACCTCACTCAGAATCAGGTTTCCAAATCAGTGCTAATTGCCTAATTAGCTATTAACCTTTTTGATTACAATTACTAATGGGTCACTGGTTGGCTGGAGTTTGCAAAGATCCTAGTTACTGCACAGAACACAGGACTCCATAATGAAACAAGTTCAACTTAAAATATTTCTTCAGATTTCAGTAATATCTAAATCAATTACTTAGACATAAAAAGCTGTTAATCAGCATTTTTTTTTTGAACAAAAGATGCTCGTTCAAATGAGAGAGAGACATCTTACAGGATGAGGTCCATGCTGTGTAGACGAACACATCACAGCAGTACCAGGGAGTGCTCCCTGAACTTCTGCCGGTGCACACTTGATAAAAAGGTATGATGCCACCACTGTCTTTTTCCAAATGAAAGACCATATTGTGCCAAGAGTGTATGATCAAATGAAAATTACGTGATTCGCTTTAGCATCAGCAATATGACAGGAGCTAAAAAACTCATGCTAGAATGAAGTTGTTCCTATTTTACTAGATAATATAAAGTTGAATGGTCAGAGGTGGCAGAGAGGCACAATGCAAGTGAATGATGGAGCTAGATATGCAACTTCTTTATGAGTAATTTTTACCCTTTAAAAAACATTTAATCAGCAATTCCAGTTCTGGCCTATCAAATGGCTGCTTGGCAGAAGTCTAGAAAGGAAGTATCTTGGTTAAATGTAACCCACTAAGTAGATAGGGTAGGTGTACAGACATGAATTCCTAGTTTTACCGTGAGGATTTTGCTTCTCATTCTGCAGATAGGACTTGAAAACTTTTCATAGGTCATAACGACTGGAATCCCAAAAGGGCATTTCTGTTGCTAGCTTTATATATGTTCATATATGATACACTGTTTTCCCCCTCCAGCTTACCAAGTTACTATCAACCCTAATAAAATGTCCCTCTAGGAGGGAAAAAGGAAAACTTTTTTCTGGATACAAGTAAAGGTTATGGTTTACCCTGAGCAAACGGATTTTGAGATTAATATTACTTTCTCCTGAAGACCTATGGTTTGCATACTGAACTTTAGATTCCTCAGTTGCAGTTCTTGAAATCGGGGAGCACACAATTATCCTTCTTCTTTTTTTGCAAGTACCAAGAACACTAAGTGACTTTTTGAATTGGCCGTCTCAGCCAGAAACAGGTTTTTATTCCAAAACAGCCAAAATAAGACCAGTTTATTAAGCCTGATTGTATTTTCCTAAGATGGACAAATTGGATTAGGAAGATTTATAGGTAAGAGTTTCAGCGGATAACTTTTTTTTTTTTAAATATGAAAAGACAGTAATTCTCAAAGATTAATATAACCTGTTACTATGGCCTGCTGACAGCAAAAATACTCTTCCTAGGTTTACAGCCAGGTAACACCTTGAATGGTGGTTTAAACAAAGCGAGGCTGTTAAACTGACTCACCGATGACCACAGCCGAAGCTGTGAGCTGCGATGCTCTGGGCTGGCGCAGGGAAACGGTGAGAGGAGGCAGTTCCTCTCCGACGCACTGCATCAACTGCCAAGTTCCGGCAAAATGCTGGGGCTAACGAGAATGGGAGCCCCCTCTTTAGTTTGAAACATCTGCTCTAACAAATGAAGGGAAAAGGGCACCTCTGCACGTTCAAGACACAAAATGACAGCCCGTGCGAGACGTCCGTGTGTAGGCAGCCCTACAAATATACTGATGGGGGTCACGACCCTCCCACTTGCACTTCCACAGACCCATGTGAATGAGGAGGCAAGGAGAGATTTATGGGACCGATTCTGCTTCCAAATTTACACTAGCAAGCGTTTGTAGAGTTTACAGAAAATATTAGCTGCGAGTAGTTGTTTAAATTTAAAAAAAAAAAAAAGTTAAAAGTGGAGATTAGACTGGCCTTCAACGCATCATGGTGTGAAACACTGTGTGGTCTATAGCAGTCACAGCAGGTGACTGACGTAACTTGTTCACCCACAGTAACTTCATTTCTTTAATTTCTCATATCAAACTAAAAGAGTCTGTCCTCCTCAGTTCTTTGTAATAAAACTCCTCATTTATCTCTCCACAAACTTCTGTTCCCTTCTTGCTCTTAACGTGCTTCAGAGATTTTAGCATCCTAGTTTTATTAAGTTGATAGCCAGCCAGTCGTTTTTGATTTCAGAACCTCCAAGCATTTACGCTATTACCTTTTCTGAAGAACCAAAACACTAACTCATAACAATTTTTGAATTTCTGGAATATTCTTCAACTTCAGCCTACAGCATACCTCATTGCTGCTGCAGATTTCTTTAAAGTCACCTCATCAAATCTCCTTTCAATTCAACTTTAGAAGATAATTTTCCAGAAATTGAAAAGCTACCTTTGTCACACGCACTACACAGTACACATAGTCTGTACTACTACACAGAAATGCGCAATTTCTGATGACCACGAAGATTATATTGACCTATCTGTACTACCTTTAAAACACAGGAAGAGAGAACTTCTGGAAATATTACAGGAGAACCATCTTCTACACAAAGAAACACCACAAATTCATGTTTCCTTGAAATGCTGTGACAATAACTGTTTTAGAGACACTGCAGAGAAGCTGATACATCCTAGAATTCAGAGTCAAACTAGTATAAAATTTCATAGTAATTTTGCTTATGTTGTAAACACTTCCCTAACATGCTGGGAATAGATGTGCAGGAAGATACCTGGAAGCAGTGGGCAAATAATTAGAATGCTGTACCACCCAAAAAATCTAGCATTTAAAAAAAAATAATCAGTAGGCAAATCTTTGAATTTAAACAGTAGCAAAATAGCTAGCCAACTTTGCATACGTAGGATTAAATGGATTTTGCTGACCATCAGAAAACAAATTAAGGTCTTAGAGCACACCTTAAAATGATCAAAACCTGAGGAAACGTACATCCTTCTTTTGTATGTATTGCCTTACTGAACACATTTCCTACTTACAAGGTTTACTTTTGGAAACACTTCTAGCATGAAGCATGATGAACTGAAGATGTTTAGCACTAAACGAATGCAACGCCAGCAAGACTTACCACAAGGAGCACTGCAAAAGTGTCTGTAATTTGCTGCCCTGAACGGGTCTACAGTGGATCTTCAAAAATGTGGTGTCTTCCAAGAGGCTAGACTGCTAACAGAAGATTTTCTGGATCACAGAGGCGTCATCGTGAGTTGTAACTGATTTTCACCGAATCACAGAACGTCAGGGGTTGGAAGGGACCTCTGTGGGTCATCTAGTCCAACCCTCCCGATGTTTTACAGCACCAAAGTAGTGGTGTTTACCTCCCTTACGGGGAGGGACTGACCTCCCACCTCAGCTACGCAGACCCAGCAGGACATGTCAGGATCAGGCCCCGACGATACCCCCAGGGCAGATCAGGAGCTAACTCAGCAAACACATCAGGAAGATTCGCTCACGCTACCTCAGCAACAGCACTTGGCCATCACCACTTTGCTGGCGCATTAGCCCAGAGGCATATTGGTCAGGATGGAAGGCATCTCCCACCACAGGCAGGCAGGGGTTCACGAGCTGAACACAGCAGAGAGACCAGAGCATTCCCCGCTTCTGGCCACGCAGCTCCCCGTCTGCACCCACCTGAGATAACCCAACAGAAAACCCTCCGAATAATTTAAAAGGCGCATTGACAGGAGCAAGTAAAGTCAGAGTGCTAGACCCAGAAGAGGGTCCCCTAGAACTCAGCCCGAGGCAGAGCTCCGCGGTAAGCTCGGCCGGGGCTGGCAGCCCGCCCTGGAGCTGGGGCAGCTGTCCTAACAGCGTAACGAGCAGAAAGCTGCGCCTACAGCATCTGCACTGCGACCACCGGGGAGACCACCGGAGCGAGCCACCGATGGGGTGTAATGGGGCGGTGTTTATTCTTCAGCATGCTGATGCAGTGAGCCAGACAGGTGATTTGCCAGGCATTCAGCTACAAGACAAACTTCCGAGGATTATTACCACAGCAATACCAAACCTTTATAACTACCACCTCGTAGCATTTACACTTCTGCGTATTTATTTTCAGATAAGCAGTGGCTGGGGGCTTTACCCTGTCCCGATGAGAGGGTGGCATTGAGCATGCCTGATGAGATCTCGCAGCCAAAGCCAAGGTGGGGTGTCACTGGCTGAGACCTGGCAAAATGACCCCAATGTCCTTGATGCGTGGCACACACCCGGAGCATACAGACATCTGAGACTTTGGGAAAAGAACTTGCAGTTCCAGGTCCTCTCATGGGCCCTGTATTTTGAATCACATATTGGCCCAAGAAAACTAGACTCAAACAGAACCTTACCATTGGTCCTTTTCAGGCTGAGGGCAACCTTAAAATGCTTTAAATGGACAAGCTGTAGGTATTTCTCCAAACATCATCATGCCAAGCTACAAATTATGCTCAAATGATAACTGGAATCTACTATAAAACAATTGTATTTGCTACGCTTGTTATGGTACATACGTCCTATTTCCTTCTTGCCAGTTTATCTCTCCAGACAGTGCTCTTGTTAATGCACACACGGATCTCAGAATTGCC
Source organism: Opisthocomus hoazin (assembly GCF_030867145.1). Lineage (NCBI taxonomy): Eukaryota > Metazoa > Chordata > Aves > Opisthocomiformes > Opisthocomidae > Opisthocomus > Opisthocomus hoazin. Next base: position 80,617,108 of record NC_134419.1, on the reverse strand, counting down.
AGAAGCCTTTACCTGCTTTATCAATCCCCCCGGATTACTCCAACAACAGTAAAGCAGACTTTCCTAGCAAGGAAATCAATATGACTTTAGATTAACGTTCCCATAAATTGTTTAATAAATTATATATTAATGATTTATTGTCTATTAATTATGAATTAATAAGCACAATATTTTTGGCATCTGATATAGCACACTGCACTTCAGTGTCTGGACTCCACATTTGAAACAGGTCTCAGATTCTCCTTTTCAGTGGCTTAATTGAGAAATCCTTTAGAAATATATTCTATTCTTTGTGTTTGGTGCAAGTACAGCCCATGTTTCCACAACACATGTATCGCTCATTGCATCTTAGTGTTCAAGTGTTCAGCACATTGTGGTCTCAAGAGAAAATTCAAAAGGTCAGCAAGAAAAGCAGAGATAAATTTAGTAATATATACAAAGATGACAGGTCAATGGATTAACCCTTAAAATTCCTAGTACTAACTACACTGCTGAATAGGCAGAAGAATGGTTAGTATCAGCTTGCATAGGCACATGTTTAAAATGCGAGAAGGGTCCAGGGTATTTCTGGTGTGCGAGGTTCCTACGGGAGCACAGGCTAACGCTTTGGCTGGCACCGACTGTTAGGTCAGTAACCACTGCTGGCCGTTTTTGTTCCTGTTCCGCCACTGTCAGTTGTGCATGACCTTGGACAAGGCACTCTGCCAGCTTTGGAAAAATAGCACTGTTGAGAAACATAATTTATAAATCACTTTGTGAAGCGATTTGGGATCGGATCTTACATACCTTACATACAATCAAACCATTAGATCCTATCTAGAATAACTCCTTCTAGAGCTGGCCTGTAAGCCTGCCCTTCCAAATTACACTTTAGAAGCGGATCTGTCTCTTTGGAGCCTACGCTTTACTGTCAAAACAGAGTGTGATACAGTTACTGCTAATTCATTCCGGACTGTTCCGGTGCTAAGACGCAGCCAAAGACACACTGGCTGTACCATCACTGCTGTGTAGTAAACTATATGAGACAACCATTTCTTCAACCTTTTGGATCTTCTGACACGCCAATTCACAAACTGCATCAAATGCAGAAGACTACAAAACAATATGACTTTAACCGCATATACATAAATTAGAAGTGGAAGTTTCTAGATCAACTTTTAATTATGTTTAATTAACGTTGCAATGTAGCTGGGTGAAGTTCTTGTTACTGGAGTATGCCACTTTTCAAAAAAACAACAGAAAATATGTGATATTCTATTGCTTTTTACACTCACATGTGCATACACCTTATCTAGGAAGAATGCGTAAATTAATTTGATTCATCTTCAAATTACACCTTGTGTGCTCATAGGCAACAACATTAATTGACATCGGTAAAGCATTCATAAGATGAAAAGTACCATGTCAGGACTAAGAATCAGCTGTACTCTTACTACCTGTTGTGCAGTTGCCTCAGTACGCATCATCTATGGCTAGTGACATTATTTTTGTAGAAATGGATCACTTCAAAAGTCACAGAAATAACTGTAGGAATCAATTTACTGGTAATTTAGTATTCTCTGCAGTTTCAATCCTGCAGAATCCTAGGCAGCTGGTAAGTTAGGAAAAATTTACAGCGCCCTTCAACAGTACTGGGTGTAGAAGATAATTTTACAGCAGCATGATTGATAGAGGTGTTCTCAGACAGGAGCATTCTTAACAATACTGTTGCACCACTAGTGAACAAAAAACAAACCAGTATAAACATTGATGAAAACTATGGGAACCGCAGTTCAGCAGAGCAGGATTTAGTCCTTAACATATGCAGCATCAAGCTGCCTGCTCTGAATCAGTGACTTGAACTTCATTTCAGTTATGCTTTAATGCCATGGTTTAACCCAGCAGCTGCCAACTCAGTACTAGACAGCCACTCGCCCACCCTTCCCCCTTTCTCCACCAGTGGGATGGGAAGCACAAATGGACAAAAGGGGAGGGAAAACTCGTGAGTTGAGATAAAGACAGTTTAATAAAGCAAAAAAGGAAAAATACTAATACTACTAATGATAATTGATAACAATGAATATGCAAAACTAACTATATACAGCACAGTTTTTTTTCAACACCTGATAACCGATTCACAGCCACTCCCCAAACAGCAATCATGGAACCCAGAAATCACAAATTTCGCTAAATTCCTGAAAACGTTCGAACTCCCAGACAAAAGAGGATCTGAACTCACAGAAACAAGAAGGAAAGATAGATTCCTGCCCCCCAGCCAACCTCCATTCCTGAACTGAGCATGACGTCCTTGGTATGGAATATTTCCATCGGTCAGCTTGGCTATCTGTCTGGCTGTGCTCCCTCCCAGCTCCTGCAGACCTGCTCATCAGCTGAACACGGGAAACTGGAAAAGGTCCTCGATTCCACAGCAACAACTGAACACATCAACATTCTTCTAGTACTGAATCCAAAACACAGCAGCTACTGGGAGGAAAATCAACTCTATCCCAGCCGAAACCAGGACATTTAAGTTTATTGGTGAAGCGGCTGCACGTATAAAGGATTCCGAGCAGGAAGCTATTAGTGACATATGCAGTCCTGTAATGTCAAACTCCCACGTTTCAATAGATGAAGAACTAATCATCATGTGAGGAAGGAGAACTGCACTGCACCTGTACAAGGAGTAGCCAGCCCTTGACACAAAGGCTGCTTGCTTCCCACAGCCTGATTTACAAAATAAAAGCTTCTGGTTTAGATGATACACACCTACGCTCAAGGACACCAAAAAGACACTACAGTATCTCTGGGAATTAAAGTGGGAAAACCATGAGATTAAACTGGTTTTCAAACCGGATACTATTTCTGACACTATGTTACCTGGAGACGAGCTTTAGCAGTGAAGTCAAGGTAATCACAACTCACGATGAAAAAGGTTTACTGCATTCTTTTTGGCTTTATCTGAATCTTCCAGTCACCCTTCCACACCGAGATGCTACTGTCACAAAGGTTTGTACAAATGTCTGCTTGTATTTTTGAAGTGTGGAATTCTAACACAGAAATTTAGGAAATTTCTCTTCCCCCCCTCCCCCCCACGAGTACAAATACAAACCAGCAGTTACTCCGCTTGCAGTAAGTGATTGTGAGAGTCACTGTGAGCTATGAACACACTGCAAAAGTCACAAACACACAACTGAAACATGGTGTCCCATGCTGAAGCTCGAAGAGATTTCAAACACGGAACCTGCATGTTTGCCAAAGGAAAGGAGTCCTGCATGCGTTGTGATGACTCCAGGTCTTAAGATCTTAGGTGGGTACCCACATCATCTCCTTTCTACACACAGGACCATGAACAGGGGGCATGGGCTCTGCAGCCCATACTCACTTTACACACCACTACTGAGAAGAAATGCAGCCTCTCAGCTGTGGGTTTAATCGCTTTAGCAGATTCACAACAGTGGTTTTTTCGTTACCTGTCAGATGTTCATGTTAGAAGTATTCTAAGCCAAGCCTGATGTCAATACTAAGACTAGTTCATTACATCACTTTTAGCTTCTCCATAGGCAAAAAGATTGGAGAAGTAAAAACTGGTAGGGTATACAACAGAAGAAAAATAAAAGTCCTACCTCTACTACTGCTTTGGCATCCAGTCTAAAGTTGAAATCTCCAAAGACAAAATACGAAACTTTCTCAAACCGCTGATCTATAATTCTGGAAAAAAAACCAAAACAAACCTGTTATTCAGCTTCACGTATAAGCAAGCATGCATAAACACACAAATCTTCTAGGCACAATCTCAGAAACAGTTATTGGAACAATCAAACCTACCAGTTTATACTGGAACAATGTATTAACCCTGGTTTTGGGAGGATTTTTCTTTTGCTTAGGCAATTCTATCTCTGACCGCAGCAGAACAATGCATTTGCTTTCCCCTATCTGGCTGAAAGGGCAGTTTGAGGAAAGCAAGTTTCCAGCAGTTAGTACAAACACTGCAGAGCAGGCATCTGGGCGTTGCAGAAATCCCGAGGGCATCGCGGAGGTACTGCACACCATTGAAACTGTGAGTGTATGGCTTTGGGCTGGGCAGCTAACAACTGGGAACCCCGAATTAGCAGTGAGTTCAGAATACGTCTACCTTCCGCTGCTTGCTGAGTGAGTTTACTCATCTGCAAGGCTGTGGTCGTGTTTACCGGCGTTTGCCAGTGCTCTAAGAGCCATACAAAAAGTGATAGGTTAGGGCGAAATGCTAATCATCACAGCTGATAGAGACTGACCTACGAGGTTTTTCCTGCTCCAGCTCCAGTTCTCTGGAAGACAGTTCTCTGTTTTGTTTAAAGCAGATTTTTACTGAGGTTGTAGCTAACACCTAAAAGGTGTTCTTTCCAGATGTGAAGTAAAGATTGACTTTTTTCTCAAGCCTTTGCTCAGTACTAAACAGGGAGATACGACATTACTGTTCATCTTTCAAATCTTGTATTATTAAAAATTGTTATTATATTATCAGCTTATTTACCATTACCAACAATTGCCTGGTACTCCCAAGAATGTGCAATTTCACATACTTCCAGAGATCTTGGCATTTGGAAGTCCACCGATTCGCGCTTAATTTCAAAATAAGAATCAATACAATTAATTTCCTATCAGTAGCTGATGAAGGTATGAAATACCTGAAATGCAACCGCCACAGCTGCAAAACACAGATGAAACACACAAAAACCTCGAATGGTATACTAGATGTACACTACATAAGCAACTGGGAACACCCGCAAGGCGATACACTGTGTGTATTCTGGGAACACATACATATGTCAGGGTTACGATGCCAGAAATCCCAGCCGAGCCAGAGGCAGGGATCCATACAGACAGGTAAAGGCTTACGAAGTTATGCACAGTAAGCAGGTTTCCTGGAACAACACTGCCCAGCAAGGAAGCACTCATTTCAAATGGCTTTCAAAGTTTTAACACGCTACATCCATTTAGACTTTTCAAAGCTATAATGAAAGATACAGCTTTGGATTTACAGTGAGACACTGAATCTCCTCTTAAAAACATCTCACATTTTTAGTCAACAGTAATCTATTACGTATGGAATATTATTTCATTGAAAAAATTAATGTGCATTGGACCTAAGGCAGTGATCACTTGAAGCAAAATCTCTTGCAAAGATTTCTCCTTTTCCGGTATGAAAATCTTCAAATCCCCCATTCAGCTGACAAATTATTGCAGGTACTGTTAATAAATAGTGTCTATTGTCAGCTCCCAGCAAGTACTGAGACAAACCTGTCACTCCTGACCTGCACGTAACATTAGTTTGATTAGTGCCCTCCTAGCACATTAAAGGAAAATGAGAACTTAAAAGTTGAACCATTTACATTACCGCAATTTGCTAACACTATCATCGCAAAATCTGATATGCAACTTTTATATAAGAAAAACTGATTTTGCTTTGCCAACTTTCCTGATTCATATCTTCGTTTTGGCTTTGCTTGTTGCCATTTATTGCTGACAAAGAAATGACAGATATTGCAGGAATGACATCAAGGTCTAGAGAAGGCCTCTTACAACAAATTGATATTATGAGAATGATGCCTGTGATTGTATTATGTAAAGACAGATTTTCCAAATAAACAGACTGTTCCAAAAATAGCCAGTTAGAATGCCTCCTAAGGGATGAACAAAACAGCTGATTAGTCTGCTTCTGATCAATTAATTAAAATTCAATCATTTCATAGTCTTGCACATTACCTGATTTAAACATAATTTGCATACAAATCAATCCCAGCTTTAAAGTCAATATTTTTAACCAGTTGCTTCCCTTGTAGTTTTTCTTGTTGGACCTTTTAGAAAGCATGTCTCGTGACAGACTGAATTAAAATAGTCCAAATGCTACTTCTCATGAACGATGCTTTAGTGGCTTCCGACATCTCCTTTTCACAGGTGGTGATATTTAGGTGTACAGTAAAATTATCAACAGTGGTACAGCAAGGGATATACACATATATACGTTTACTAAATGATCTGGGATACCTACCAATAAAATATGCTTTAAGTGACTCAACTTAATGTAGGCACATAACCTACTGTCCTTGCCACTGGAACTTACCATGAGTTCAAGAGTTCCCAGCTCTTAGAATTATTTCAGCACTTTGGTATTCTGATTGCTCTATTCTGAAATACTTGCTGGTGCCTACAATTCCACTGCATCAACAGCACAAGAACTAACCTTCTTGACTGTGCTTTTAGAATCAGACTCCAAGTTAGCAAAGGAGATGGCGATAAAGAAGAGTACAGCAATACTTCCTCCACCAGAACATGCAGGAAAAGTAGCTGGCACTGGGGGCACTCGGATGGAAACCCTGTACTGCAGAACATCACGAGTCTCGCCAGGACCAAGGATGCACAGCGAAAGTGTCAGGACTGGAGCAAGAGTTAAAAAAAAGCGTTCCACTTCTCTTGTTTCTGCATTCTAAGCCACAAATATGTACAGTTCATCACATGTAGAAGTAAATGAGAACTCAGAAGACTTTTTTTTTTTTAATAACAAGTGCTTGCAGAAGAACTAGGAAGGCTTCAAAATCTGCATTGCTGTAGTTTGCTATTTGTTTCTGTAACAATACCCTTCCTTTAACGACGTGTCAAATAATCCTTTAAAAATATTGCCGTGAATCAGCCAATGGAGTGATAAATCTGAATCTGAATCGTATAAAAAGAAAGCAGTCAACCTATGTCACCAGCATTAATCTTATGTTTTTAGTGGGAGGACCTAGTGCCTTTTCTTTTCTACTTGTTAACTATCAGTTTATACCGAAGGGCTTCAACCTCCTTTAAGGCTCTATTCTGTCTACACAACTTCTCTAAATAGCTTGTGACAAAATAGGCAACTTGGGTAAAAAAAAATCATGACTGCATAGAGACTATAAATACTTCACTTCCACAAGTCTATATGCAAGGGCAAACAACAGATCATCAATGCCTTAACTAGCTGTGCTGCTTGTTGTGACCTGTGCAGGGCCACCAAGAGATGACGGGCTATCCAGATGTATTCTGGATGTGCTTGAATGCAAATAAAATAGAAAACTTTTCAAACAATTACAGCCCTTCCTTTCCAGAAAGAGAAGTCTTCCCTTTGAAATGGCTGGAAGAGCACGTTCATTCTTATAACCCTTTGTTCTTGCTCCAGAAGGTATCACTTATGAGAAAAGAGTTTCTTTGCACTCAGAACATACCACAAAGAAATATCTTTTACTTCTGCGCATTTTGGAAGTCAAAATGACAAATTCAGTATGGCAAATAAGGACCACTGGAAAAAATGCACACTTATGACTGGATTTATTGATGATGCTGTTAAACTTCAAAGCACACAAACATAAATGCCATAGATGACTTCTCTTCTACCACTTCCACATACACAGAGCTGTTCATTGCGTAAGCAGTTCTTGATAACAGTTTCAGATTCTTCATGTGTGAAACATACTAATTATTTTGCCAGTTTCAAACTAATTCTACATTTTTAGCTGAAGGCTCTAACACCGGAAGCCTTCTAGACCCAGCTGGGTTATTCTCTGTTTCTTTTCAATTTCGTTACATTTTGAGAAGCGGCAGACCACAAACAGTTTTTGAAATAGAGCTGAACGGCCCTTTAGACTTGCCAGGACAGCAAAAGAATGAAACACTCAAGCGATTGTAACTTGCAGGTAAAGTTTACAGTCAAAGTTAGTCGCACCCTTACATGTTTTGATGAGTCAGATACCTGGTTCATGCTTTTTTTTAAGGAGTAAACTTCATTGGTAAGGGTGCAAACAAATGCAAAATTACTATAGCAATTTCTTTGCTGCAAAATAAACACATGTCATTCTTTCTCTGGTGTAACAACAACAGGTTGCCTCACCCTGGGTATCAGCAAGTGCTTTACAAACACAGAAAGAAGTCACTGTGCCTGCACTGGAAATGTACTTGCTCTGCTGCGTCGCTAGGACTTCTCGGAAAATGACTGCCTCTCATGAGCACTTTTTAGCATGGCAGTCCCCCGACACATTTTCCCGAAGACCTGTGACAAAAACTGTCTGTTGCTCTAGGTGCATCAGGAGAATCAGCAGAAACCTCTGAAATCTTCCGAGCCATGATGCTGAATAGCTTTAGCCTGAGCTCGAGTGGCCTGCCTGCGATGAAAGCACCACCCAGCTTGGAGCAGGGGCTGGCCGGACCCGTGCGACGGGCAAACCTAAAGAGAAGTCAAACAAATGCCACAGGAGAAGCAAATGCTCAGGGTCTGGTCTGGGGCCTAGGATATGTCAAATCACTTCGACATAAAGACAGACCTCTCGGTCTGGATGACAGTGTCACCTCAACGGATTGTGAAGGGTAAGTTATTTCAAAGCCATTTAGGAGATCTGGATGCCATATTCCTACCAAGACTAAAACAAGCATGAGCCAGAGGTGGTTCTTCTCGATACTACTGGAAATCTGGGTCTAGTTACTAATTTTAGTCTCCACACAGAATACCAAAAGGAATCGCGTAGTGCAATCTTAAAATGAACAGTTCTGTGTTACTGGAATCACTGAAATCCTTTCGTAACTTCCTTTATTTTAAAGTACTCGTTATAGTAGTTACAATTAAAGAGACTTTACGAAATGCACCCTCTTTTCTAAAAGCTATATGGTGTACTGTATGCATGTTTTAAAGCACTGTAATTCAGAACATAATAGGGCAATCGGAAATATGACTGACTTCCCCTTGCTTTCACACTTATCTTCCCCCATACTGTCACAAGAAAGACGACGACAAGGAAGTGGCTAAATATCAGCAACTGCTATTTGGTCATGGCAGAGAGCAGCTGAACATGATTCAGTGTGACAAGAGGCACTGTGATTTGGCTAAACCATTTCTCAGGGCACTTTGTAAGGAGGATCAGCAGCATTATTCCTTTAATAGCCATGTCTAATGCAATCGCCAGCTGGGTTTTGTCCCAGACCAAGGTATCAGCATCAGGTCAGAAGGTAACACTCTGTTTACACGATTATTTCCTAAAGCACTTATCTTCTCCTCGGTGTGAAAGTTGACTTTTCTGTTTGTAAGGAGGCCTAAAGAATTGAGGGAATGGGAAAAATTAGCTACACTGAGCTGGAGCTGAATGGCATTAAGTGGGAGGTCTGAGAAAGGCTGCTGCGGCGCTCAGCAGGACACCTTATTAGCCGCGTCATCACAGTTCATTCAGGCAAGCCATACCAGTGTCACCAGCATTCCCACACAAAGACAAAGTTCTTCACACAGTCTATAAACATGCCTCCCTAGCCAATTCATCCTAACTTGACACTGCTGAAAAGAGGGAGTTGAGGGGTTTTTTTTTCTTCCCCCCCCCCCCCCCCCCAACAATAACATAACAAAACAAAACAAAAAACTTGCAGCTCTGCCAAGCAGGCTGAATGAAGGAAAAGGAGTGACACTGTCACATTTCTTGGGAAGAAACAATCCAGAGGTCAAGCCATATTTTATTCAGTGAGAAAATTTTGATAATAACTAAATGTGTTTAAGCTAAATACTAGCTAATATGAGCACTTCTGTATTTCTCATACAACATCCGTAGTAGGAAATTATCTTTCCACAATCTCTTTATTTTTGCACATTACCCATGCAGAGGAACTAAAGGTGTAAAAGCTGCTTTTACAGAGAAAATGTGCCTGCCTATATAAAACATCCTTTCCTAAGTAAAGGAATACAAAAACCGCAACTAACTACGCAGAGAAGAGAGGACAGCTCAGTCTTGGCGCAGCAATCATTTCCCAGGTTGAACTGCCAATCTTGTTTCTTGTTGACCTAAGCAAAGCTTTAAACCAAAAGATCTGTTTTGATTTGAATCTAGTGAACGTAACGCTGGCCAGCGTCTCTGCGCGGGACGGTAAAACCTGTCCACACTGCAGCTGACCGGTGAGGTGCCCAGAAAACCCCACGGAGACAGAGCCAGCAGCTCCCGTTGGTGGGAGCCAAGGGCTAGCATGGAGGTAGAAGGTGACCTATGCGTGAGTCTATACACACTTTCTTTTCCACAGGTCTAAACCGTCAGCGGGAACAGCAACTCCTGCAGTGACTTCTGGTGGAAAGTCACGGAACGACGACAGTGAAACCTGTCTTCTACTACAGCCATGTTAAGGAACTGAAGGTCAAGAGAACAGAAACGTTAGGTTTCAGTTACACAAAACTAGACACAGGATTGATGTGTGGCCTTTCAGATTTCTTTCCTCACTACTTTTTCTCTTACAAGTTTTAGTCAAAGAGATCAGCTTGTACACATGCACCTCGAGAACTGGTCCGTGGAGGATCCACCTCCAACAGAGGTGTTAAGAGAAAGCCCTGAAAGACAGGACCTTGTCATCTCCTCTGCATATTGCCTCCCTTCTGCAGCACAGTCTGCACTCAGCTCGCACCAATTTGCATTCTCAGATACACATTTAGAAACAAATTCCAGAAAAAAAACCCTCCATCAACTCTGAATAAAAGTTACCTGCTGACTGTCTAAGTGTGCCTCGAAAGACGTGATGTAAGCGCCTTCATTGGCATGCTGAAAGTGTTGTAGCATTGTCACTAAAAAGGTAAAGTTTATCATATTTTTATGCCCTGTTCTTTCTGATATAATAGCTAAAACGTATTAATAACATCAAAACATCTCAAAAGGTCAAGCGGCATACAGCAAGATGAAGGGAATTGTCAAGGAGCTTAGGCAATCATCTTAGCACTCAAGACATTTGCCAGGGCTGTTTAACTAATATGTGATGTTCACTTTTAATTTCAATATAGTGCCATTTGGGCAAAAATGTTGTATTTTTTAATTAATGACAATGTCAGCAGCTATTAAGATTAAAAGAAAGACCACATCAATAATAAATACTTAATCCAAAGAAAGGATTACAAGAAGAGCAACAAAAATCAATTTTTAGAGCTGGAAAATGGTGACTTTTTCCTCACTTGACTGGTATTTTCATTATATTGACAAAACCATGATCTTACCTGACACTGACATTCGCCTAATGAAATAGCAGCCATGTATAATGATGTAAGTACCTGTCAATTTTGCTACAGAAGAATACAATGCTACAGCACTGGTGTTATGTTACAAAGACATTTTCTTGCTCTTCATCTGATGTAAGAGCAAACAACAAGAAGAAACCAGAGAAACTGCACATCTTTCTGCATCTTCCTTTACCACAGAACATCAAAATTCTTCCACATAACTTCCGGAACTCCTCAGTGTTGGCAGCACTTTGTCATAAGCAGGCAGCAGAGAACTGCCATATCTACATGAAGACTGAGACGCTGCAATTCTTGCTTTACTGTCCTGCAGGGCTTGGATGTGGTGGAATAAAGCAAAAATCCCTTATTTGCTTAGTGTTAAAAGCGCAAATAGCACACCAGAAAATAAGCAGGATTCGCCGCAGTGGGATACTGATCCATCAGCTCACTAAGGCTGTGGGTAAAGTATTTTTTGGGACAAATCTAGAAAAATTCAGAACAGAGGCATGGCACGTCCTTAAACAGCTCATCTGCAGAACAGTGGCAGAACGGTTAAGAAATCTTCCCGGATCTGCATCTCCCCAGACTTGCAACAAGGGCCTTTCCCAGTCCGAGCTCCTGCGGGTAGCCGCTTGGGCAAAGGGGACAGCGGACGGGGACAGGACACCGGCCACGTCACGCCTCAGCATGCTGCTAGCCCCAGAAACCTGCACGCTTCCATTGCCTTGCCTGGGGAAACAGCTAGGCTCAGCGGGATGGGAAACTAAAACCAAAACCCACTGCTTCCAGAAAAGGGTAATGCAAAGTACTAGAAACACAGAAAGACTTCACTTGCAAAGGATTAAAAAATGCTTGACGTTGAGAAAAGCTAATCAGCAACAACTTTTACACGCTTAATTGTTAGCTTGGGCAGTTATGCCTTTGAAAGTCACACTACAGTGGACTACTGGACTATGTGAGGAAACAAACGAGAGGAGACACCACAGGAACATCTGAAGTGCTAAAGAGAAGGGAAAAACCCCTCTCTTTCAAAAGAGCACACTGATTAAAAAAACTAGCGCTGCCAACATTAGGTTTGACCAAAGAAAATTCTGGTGGATATAGAGACAGCAGAACCATTTTCTTCGCTGAAGTGAGAAACTGAATCACCTTAGCTGCATCTTAAACCCTGCACAAATGGAAGAAAGTTCAAGAAACATTCATAAAAGGTGAAGCAGTGACAGCTATTTACCTGTCAGTCCACGCAGAAGGTCTGCCAAGTCTGTCTACAACTACTGTAGCACTTGTACAGAGGGACAAGCGGCTAAAAGTGCTGTAACTTGCATCTGGCTATTTACCTGTTAGGGAGAATATGGATCTTTCCAGAACACAAACACTCAAAGACGACAACCTTCTCACACAGTGATCCTACCTTCCTATGCGTGTAAAAATGTTGAAAGATGGTTATTCCCCCAGTGCCCACGGACTCAAATGGAAGCAGAAGGCAGCTCTTTCAACCGTTTTATAACTATCAGCTCATAGCATCATCTCACAGTAAGCATTGTAAATAAAATCATAATAGCAATTTATTTTCATTTCTCTTCAAATGAATAAAAATTGGATCAACAGCCCATACAGATTCTTTTTAATTGAATCATAGCTATCCTGGAAAATTATAGGGCTATACAATAGAATATTTCAAAAGACACAAACCACAATGAATGCTGATGTGAGTGTCACCTTTAGCTAGACACTAATGACTGCTCTTTATCTAGCTCCAGACTCTCTAAGGAACAAATTACAGTAAAAAGAGAAATATAACTCAATGAGAACGTGACGCACTCTGCACATTCTCATATAAGGCCATTTCCAGGGCAAAATCAAGCAGACACCAAGTTATCTGCAGCCATTTCTTTTTTTAAGAGGCATTCTCTCTTTTCTTCAGTTGTCTGTGTTTAATTACACAAGTTCTCCTGCGAGTGGTACTTTTTCACAATACATCCAACCTAGTCTGTAGTTACATCAGTTATATTCTACTAGAACGACACGGTAGCCAACTGCGGCAGCTCCAGGAGAACCTGTTCCTGGAAAATAGGCAAAAAGGGGTAAAGCCCTTCCAAGAGATGAGGCGGAGGCTCGGAGTGCCCCCAAAGCGGCCCCGGCGCCCAGGCAGACTTGGCAGTCCCTCAGTGCCATCCACACCACAGGCCAGGGAGACTGCTGTTGTGAAAACTGCTGCCAAAACCCTCAGAGCTCATATTTGCAGCATCTCTTCTGAAAGAGCTACAATTCTATTCACATGAGGCAGACAAACTGCAGAGTGACTCAGTGTATCCACTCTTTTTTTTTTTTTTTAAGTGACACCTTTCTGCGTGACACCTGCAAGTTCTTAAAGTTCTGGATTTTGGATTGCTGATCCTCCACTCGGACCTTTGCTTCCGAGCCTGCTATCGTTTATACAGATTTCTTTTTATCATGAGATCTTTAATTTACAATTTGAACAATACATGCTACAAATTTATTAACAACCTGTTCAGTTAGTCCCAACTAACTGAAGTTAGAGTCCCAGATGCTGAAAATGTTTAACAGAGTGAGGGCAAAATTACTGACTAGGACTATCAGAAATCACCATTCACTTACTACGGAAATGCATTTATTGTGCCCTTAAAAATATAATCATGTATATTTTCCACTACAATGCACACAAGTACAAAATTATTTTTCTGCTAAAAATATAAGCTAAATAAAATTCAGAATGTGTTTGTGTAAACAGGAAGGACGTATGAGTTAAATTTTTGACAACTACATCAAACATGCAAAAGCTGAGCCAGCAGCAAAACAAGAAGCAAGGAAAAAGTTTCTTTGGCTGTATTTGACAGGTTGAAAGTAACAACACAATTTTGCTGGATTTACTCTTTAAAGAGCATATTATACAAACACGCTAATTTTGAGAGCACTTAACCTTAGTTTGAAGGGGGGGGAATGACTGAGTATTAATGAGCTGAGCCTCAGGGTGTTTAATGAAAAGCTGTCCTTTTGAATGTGATCTAAGGTTCTAAACCTTTGTTAGCAGACATTGGGATGCAAGGTTTATTTGCCCTGGGAGTGCATTCTATCTAAATACACAGAAATTTCACTAAACGTTTGAAGGCACATGATTGCAGAGAGTTTTCGCTTCATGTCAAAATCACTGTTGCAAAAAATAAATAAAATTTAAAAAAATCCACCCCCTCCAAAGCGAGCTACTCCTAGGATCTTCTCAAATGACCCAGATCTTTAGAGTGAAGTTTTCCTTTGCCTAGAAACTAAGTGGCTTTTCTTTTGCTCATTCAGCTTCTAGTTCTGGGAAAAGCCCAAAGAGAAACATTTAGATTGGAGGGGTCTTTGAGAAGATGTGACAGTTGACTGATGAGCATCCATAAAATGACAAAGAATAGTTGTGTGGAGCCGGTGCATCACATCGCCTCTCCCTGGGAAACTAATTGCTCTGAATTGTTAATAGTAACATTATTTTTCAGGCAATCATTTCTTTTGAATACCCAAAATGAGCATGAAACAGCTCCTTTGACCGGACATAAAAGTTAAATGTCCCAATGTTGATCAAATTAACTTCAGCTATGTGACAATGGACTATATTTGTGAGAAAATAATGAAGGACACAAAGGGGAGCTTTATGCCAAGATTTCACAGTTGTAATGTAAAAATGTTTCTGTTGAACTAGGCCAGGGAACATTTCAATAGGAAAACAGAAAAGCACTGTCACTTTTTTTTTTTTTTAAAAAAAACACAACCAAAAAAACCAAAAAACCACATTAATTTTATGGATCTGAATGCTCTAGATAATTTCAGGAAATTTAAATGGCTGGCACACCAAGAACCACACTATCAGGCTAACATTTCGCGTCCTTGTCCGTCACAAACTCTCTTCTAATACTTTTAAAGGACCCTATCCTACCACTTCTACTCAATTCCCTAGCCAGGCTATTAAATTCAGTAAGCACTTTTCCACAGCAAGTGTCTAAAGGAGATGACTAATACGCCAATATAATTAATTAACATGACACATGCATAAGCGTTAGTTACAGCAGATGTATGAAAGACTAAACTCAAACGTAAACTACATTTCCTTTGTTACTCTCATGTGTAGCTTAAACCTCCCAACTTTAGAAAATACAAATATGCAAGTATTATCCAAATAGGGCTAATTCTACATGGGAATTCTCCAAAATAGGTCGGGAAGATTTTTTTTTTTTCCCCAAAAAATATATAGCGGTTGTTCTTATTCTCATTTCTAAAGCAAATTCAGTTTTGACTGTATCTGCACCTATCTGGAACAACGCAATTGACCCATGGGAGTTTAGTCTGGGTTTACATTAGCACTGAGACAGACTCATTACATGCAGCAATTTTCTACATACACACTGTATATGTATTTGTAAATATACCAGCAAGTATTTGCTTAACACTAGTGTAATTCCAACTCTCTTAGCCTTTAAAGAGTCTAACACCACATTTTCTTCACACTTGCTAAATGGCAAATGCTAAAACCAACCTGCTCAGCACATACCAGCTAGCTGTCTTTAAAAGAATTATTTTTTCACATTATTAAAGCTAATCACTTCAGAACGCCATTGTAAGACTAAACCTTTCTAGTCCCAAAACATGTTATTATGCTTATTAACAGATTCCCTCAGCAGAAAACATTTTGCAGCAGCTTCAAATCACTCAACACTTCTTCCTTTGTTTTTTCCTCCCTACCCCCCCCAGGAGTTTAGAGATGTCGCGCAACTTTGTGCCTATGCGTTAAAACCTTGCAGTTAAAATAATTTTTGGGAAACCAACTTCCCTCATGTTTTGAACAGTTACACTAATTCATTTGAGCTTTATTTGCAAACTTCTATCTTTTTTGCATTTCAGACTCCTGTGACAGCTTCTACCTTACATGAAAAGGCTGTACTTAATTCATGTTTATGAAGATGCAGTGTGAACAGAACTGCGCTTTCACTTACTCCCACAGTGACCTAAATCAACTGTGAGAAGGTGTTCCTGTTTCATTCAGTGAAGGTTTAGCTCATTAAACTGTTTTCCTTCTCAGTATTGTTCACTGGGTTTGAACTGCATTGCTGTTAAATGCTCTTTAGCAGTTTAAAGGCTTTAAACGAAAAGACTTATCAGTCTCTGTTTTTAACAGCACTAAATCTGCATTATTAGTTCATGCAGATAAGGGGATTTAAAAGCGCAGCTTGAAACCTCTCTCTTCTGTATTTATCTGACACCGCATAGTTCCAGTAGCTCAGCTGGAAATGTAGATCTATGAAGCTTTAAAGAGAGATTAAAGCCAAGAAAAGAAGTACTTTTCCCCCTATAGACGCTCGCACTTTCCCTTTTCCTACTGTCTGAAGGAGTGATGGCAGACAATGGTCAAAGATGGTTCCCAAAACTCTCTGAATGGGGACACTGTTGGTGGTAGCATTCATTCAAAGTGAGCTTCAGTGTATTGTCCTCCCCAATCAGCAGATCAGAATAGAGTTTGCTGGTGGCTGCCAAAAGGTTAGCAATGCCGATGAAAGGGGTTTCCCATTATTCACTGCTCTTACAGAACTCCCCTTTTGTGCGAGCCAGCCCATCATTTCACTACGGAGGTCCGGATCTGCGGCTGGCTGCTCCCTCAAAATGAACGATTCATCTGAATGCAAGCTCACAGTGGTAGCGTGCAACCTAGAATCGAAGGGTTTCTTTTCTAAGGACAGGGGAGTTGGGGCAGTTTTTGGCAGTGTCACATTTTAATGATATACCATCATGACATCTCTGACCCACAGCTGACACTAATACTACAGTCTTATTACCGTGCCCTCGCCAGGGCATCGTGGGAGGTCCGAAGCCAAAATTAGCTAATGAAGCACACTGTATGCAGTAAACAAGCGTGCAATAAATAATGCAAAAGTTTTATACAGGCTTGATAAAGTTCCCTCATGCAAAGCATAAGAAAAGGACAGGAGACCAAAGCAGCCAAGAAAAAATGAAATAAAAATAGGCCTTTCCCACACTGCTCTGTGTAACTGAGCTCAAAAATCTATGTCTCAGACTGCCCTGAGAGCACATGCTGCTCTCACTGCATCTCTGTCCCCTAAGTAAGGCATCTTTTATAAACAACTGCATGCTACCTATCTGCCAACCTCCCAAGTACCACCAGTGTTTTCTGACGATTTGAACAGGTTTTGTAAGTGATAGAACAGAAGACATACCGGATTTTTCCTCTTCATCCTTGTATCACCCCAAAAAGTGAAAATAAATACCTATTTTGGAGGATTTCCTCCTTAGTCCTCTGCTGGGGTGCACAGGGAAAGCGCTGCTTTGTACACAGTGGAACGCAGCGGTCTCTTTTGCTAAAATATTTGCCTGTCTTCAAATAAGATAAAACTTACAGAAAGAAAGAAAACTTTGGCTGGCATGTGACTGAAAAGGTATTTATACTCCATTCTACACTTCAGAAACTTTTTTCAGTGAAAATCTACACAGGGAAAAATGACAGCACCGCACACGCAAAGCTATTGATGGCGGCACAACTTCATTTGACTCAGGAGCGTCTCCAGCCTCGCGGCTGCTGGGCAGCAGGTTTCAGAGCCCAGGTCGCCACGTGTGCCGGGGCTGCCTGGAAGAGACGCTTTAAAGCGCCATTTCTCAGGCGGACACGAAGTCAGGCAGCGCCTCGTAAGAGAAATACCAGTTGGCTTTGCCAATACACGTGTGCCCATGCAGAAAGAATTTTATTCTTACTCTTTTTCCTGACTCTGTAACTGCTAATTAGGGCAGTTGTGAATTGTTGGGCATTTTTGGGACTACCCTCTGTATTGTACCACCCATCAGACGAATCAATGGTGTAACACCATTATAAACCACGGTGTTATTAACAGTGGTGATGACCGCCCACAATCGCTGCGTTGCTGCTTGAAAAGGTGAGCTGCCTACTGCACTCAGCTAGTCCTGAGATCAAAACACCACAGGGCTCAACATGGAGGGGGCTGGAGCTCGAGACTGATGAGAAGAGGCTGAAAGAGCTGGATTTGTTCAGTTTACAGAACAGACAGCTACAGGAGGATTTTGTTGCTGGCTTTATATATTTGGTAGTTACGGAAAAGACAGAGCCAGGCTCTTCCCCGCAATGCACACCAAAAGATGAGGGGTGATGGACACAAACTGCTTTGAGGGAAATTCTGACTGGCTATTAGGCAGAAAAAGTTTCACAGTGAGGGTCATCACACACAGTAATACGTGGCCTAGCAAAGCTGCAAATCACCCTGCGTGGAGCTTTTCAAAGCTCAGCTGGATAAGCCTCAAACAACCTGATATGATGGCGAAGTGGGCCCTACTCTGAGCTGGAGGATGAACGGGAGACTCCCAGAGCTCCCTTCCAACCAGAATTACTCTGTTATTCCATAACTAACAACATAATTGAACAGTAGCCTTATTAGACTCCACACAGACCAGAAAGCTGCTAATCTAACACATCTGAAAAACAAACCTGCTTTCTACTGTACAAGTTCTAGTGACTTCAGACAGATTCTCCAGTCTCAGCGATTTAGCTTAAAAGAGTGTCATACTTAATCTATAATTGGCATCATCTAGAAAACTCTGATTAGAAGTGACCATTTTCAGTTCACAAAATAAAAATCTCTACATTTCCGAGTGTGCCTTTTGAAACATTTTTTATACGCCACTTATGAACACGGAAGATTGAAAGATGCTAGTAAAGGCTAATACATACCTATCAAGTACATAGCCAAGAGCCTTATGCCGTATTCCTGAGTAAACCGATGGGCTTGTTTCCCAAGCAATTAAATTGGAAGCATCATGGAAAAGATGAATGTTTACCAAGTCAAAGGCACTATGACAAAAAAGGAAAAAAATAAAATGATTCAGGATAAAAGAAAAAAACATTTTTTGCATCAGCAAAGCATTCAACACAGTAACACTGTATTCTCTCTTATGTTACCTTAGTATTTACTCACACAGACTGCAAATTAAGCTATCTTCATCAGACTATCATCAAACTCATCCACAGGTAAGACTGCATCTAGGCTTTTGCTTAAAATATGCATAATATGAAAATCAAAAGCTATTTGTTAGTTACAATTCACAGAAATCAAGCACTACCCTCTCACTAAAATATTTTAAAAATAAAATTGAATGTATAAACAAGCAACTTCAAGTTTATAAAGCTGTAGCTAAATACCAAAGTAGAACTGTGGCTTTGCAATAAACAAAATGAAAAGCTACTAACAGGAGTATTTTACTAACATAAAAGGCTAAATCATATCACTACAACTCCGTACCCGACCCTGTGTGAAGAGTGCCAAGATAACAGTGGTCAATTCGCACACCACTTCCAGCTGGGAAGAGGATACAGGCTCTTTGACTTGGACTGTGCCTGCAGGATCATCGAATCAGAGAATCACTTGTGTTGGAAAAGACCTTTAACATCATGTACTCCAAGTGTAAACCTAACAGTGCCAAGTTCACCACTAAACCATGCCTCTATGTGCCATGTCTACGCACAACTCTTTTAAATACCTTCAGGGGTGGGGACTCCACCACTTCCCGGGCAGCCTGGTCCAATGCTCGATAACCCTTTCAGTGAACAAGTTTTTCCTAATATCCAATGTAAACCTCCCCTGGCGCAACTTGAGGCCGTTTCCTCTTGTCCTATCACTTGTTACTCGGGAAAAGAGACCGACCCCCCACTTCACTACAACCTCCTTTCAGGTAGCTGTAGCGAGCGATAAGGTCTCCCCTCAGCCTCCTCTTCTCCAGACTGAACAACCCCAGTTCTCTCAGCTGCTTCTCATAAAACTTGGATGTGGAGTTAGCCTCAGAAAATCAGTAAAATATTGTAAAATTTCACAGCTTTGCTTCCTAACCTGAAAGACAGGAGTATTAACTCATCCTTTGCTACTCTGCAATGAGGCAGGGACTCTGGCAGCAGTCCCTTCACCTGGCTGTGGGCATTGGCATCCCCTACCACCTACTGGCAGTGCACTCTTGAATCACAGGATCATAGAATCACTAACTTTGGAAAAGACCTCTAAGATCATCAAGTCCAACCATCAACCCATCACCACCACGCCTACTAAACCATCTCCTGAAGTGCCACGTCTATACGTTTTTTGAACACCTCCAGGGATGGCGATTCCACCAGTTCCATGGGCAGCCTGTTCCAATGCTTCACAACTCTTTCAGTGAAGAAATTTTTCCTAATATCCAGTCTAAACCTCCCCTGGTACAACTTGAGACCATTGCTTCTTGTCCTGTCACTTGTTACTCGGGAGAAGAGACCAACCCCCCACCTCACAACAACCTCCTCTCAGGTAGTTGTAGAGGGCAGTAACATCTCCCCCCAGAATCCTCTTCTTCAGACTAAACAAGCCCCAGTTCCCTCAGCCGCTCCTCATAAGACTTGTTCTCCAGACCCTTAACCAGCTTTGCTGCTCTTCTCTGGACACGCTCCAGCAGCTCAGTGTCCTTCTTGCAGTGAGGGGCCCAAAACTGAACACACAAGAAAGAAACAACCCCAAGGGGTAAAGGCTGTCTTGGCCTCGGGAGCTCTGCCCTCCTGGAGGAACATGCAGGAGTTGAGGACCACTGTTACAGTGCCCAGTGTCTGCCTTGTGGGATGGCCAAAGACTGGCAGAAGAGATTTCTGAAAAGGAATCATATTGCTTCTATGGAAACTCTATGGATTTTGGTTTGGTTGAGGACAAGAGAAATAGGGATATTCTGGAAGTTGTTTCTTAATCAATTAAACCAACTTCAAAACCCTGTGAAACAAAAATACCTTCTTCTGCCTGCTGGCAAAAAAGCTAAATTACAGAACCATAGAATGGTTTGGGTTGAAAGGGACCTTATAGATGGATCCAGTTCGAACCTCCCTGCCATGGGCAGGGACCCCTTCCACCAGACCAGGGTGCTCAAAGTCCCATCCAGCTGGCCTTGGACACTGCCAGGGATCAGGCAGCCACAGCTTCTCTGGGCAGCCTGGGCCAGGGCCTTACCATCCTCACAGTAAAGCATTTCTTCCTTATATCTAAATCTACCCTCTTTTAGTTTAAAACCTTTGCCCCTTGTCCTGTCACTACAGCCCTGGGTAAAAGTCTCTCTCCATCTTTCTTGTAAGACCCTTTTCTAAACTAAAAGGTCCCAATTAGGTCTTCTGGGAGCCTTCTCTTCTCCAGGCTGAACCACCCCAGCTCCCTCGGCCTGTCTCCACAGGAGAGGCGTTCCAGCCCTCTGACCCTCCACAGGACCATGACTTCCTATGGTCACTAGGTTGTGATGGCTATTTACAACTACTTCCTAGTCAGCGTTAGTCCATAAGTTCCCCGACACAGGGACCGGAATTTGCTATGAGACTGCACAACATTTGGCTGAATTTGGCTGGTAACAGTATTTTTAATAATAATATTGCTAGCCTTACAATGTACCTGTATGCAGGAATTTTCTGTAATTAACGCACCCAGACAGAGGCATTTCCTATTGCCACCTACGTTAATCGCATACGAGGGGTCACTTCTAGCGGGCTGGCAGTCACCTGGAAGGCAAGCTGCCTTTCTGCACTCCGGTCCCCCACTGCTGACAGGCAGGACACGTCTGCCTGGCAAACAGAAAGCTATCCAGCTGTTATGGCCAAGCTGGCATTCTGCTTTATATTTGCTCTGCTTGAGGCTTTTTGTGTCCTAGAGATCTGGACTGCATTTTTAAAAACTCTATGGTCTCATTGCTTTGCTGTTGAGTTTTTTGGTGATGGGACATGGCAAGGCACAACGAAACCTGAAAACCTGGCATATGCTTTTCACACAGATTTAGCAACCCCACCACCCCCCTAACAAAAAAACCCTCAAACAAACCATCGTATGGAGGAATTCCTGCATGCTGCACTGAGGGACTGAAGGAAAGGTGTCTCCTATGAAGCTCCAAAAGAGATACTTGAGGGACAGCACTGACAACATGATGTTTTGGAAAGGAGGGCCCTCCAGCACCTGCAGAAAGTGGTATGCCCCAGTAGCTCCTACACGCATAATACCGCTTAGCACTAAAACAGTCTGCTGCACTTCATTTTGAGGGCACAATTTTGGTTACTGTTTAAAAAAATACATTTTGGGTAAGTTCCACGAACACTGACAGTGCTTATTGCATTAGCACTGGACTGACAAGGGTAAAAAATTTCCTGGGTATAACTGAACAGACTTCTTTAAACTTCTAAACTATGAAGAAACAAAGTTACACACCAGAGTAGAGGTAAGTCTGTCCTAGATGACTGTTAGAAGAAACAAGGCTATTTAATATGTTTTATTCTCACATTCAGAAAAACGCTCGCAAAATTTGGTTGCAGCTGATCGAAGATAGCCAGCATTTAAATGCAAAAAGACGTTATGGGAAGAACGGAGGCAAAGCTCTACTACACTACTGCAAGTCTGGTCTCGCTGGCATTTTTAGGCATGATGGGAGTGGTCATTCTAGACCTGTTTTAAGCTCTCTGTCCAAGTATGCTTCAGTACTGTTCCTGTCCTTGGCAAGCTCAGGCATAATCCATGGACAAAGGATCTCTGTCGGCTCCCCTTCACAGACACGCGGGTTCTTGGTTTTCCTGAGCCCCCTTGACACGATGCTGATGGCCACAGAAACGCTCCTCAGGCCAGCACTGCTCTTCCAGGCACTGTGTGCTCTGTGGCTATATCCCCTCTCGGCAGCTCTTATCTTCAGTAGTAGCTGCAGGCACACACCGATGATTTTGTGAAGGGCTCCAAAACCATGCATTCTCCACATGTTCTCATTTCTCTGCTTCACTGATGAACACCATTTAGGCTTACCCCAGAGCCACCTACGGATTTTGAGCTGCCTCTTTCCAGAAAAACCTGCTGAATGTCCTCTCAGTGTCTTCCCTCTTCCTCGGCCTTACTGCTAGTGAAAGGTCCATTTAGTGAGTTTTGTGAGGTGAACCACAGCTCAGCCCCATCATCCGACTGTATCACCCTGCCTGGGGTTTCAGATTTAAAAAACGGTTTTTCCCTTTACAGGAGCCAAGCATTTCAAACTTGAACAAATGGCTAAATCATACTGACTCTGCATTACCACTCCTGTGCACAGCCATTTCTTGTATGAGAATTCAGTGTGGAGGTACAAAACAACAGAGAAGGCAAACACACCTCATGTTCAAAAATGAGTTTTGTAGCCTGCCAGCAAGAACGTGGCAACAGACTTTGGCAGAGAGAAGAATCAAGCAGAAACCCCAAGCTGTGCACAGGGAGATTCCCCAGCTCGTGGACAGAGTCAGGGAACACATCTGGGCTCAGCAAATAATGGCAGCCAAGGCAGCAAATGCACGATAAAGATATAGAGGTCACCAAGCTGCCGGTACAAAGGCCTCTTCCAAAGATACCGGTGGGTTTTTCTGGCTACCGAGAACAGCGTATCTTGCGGAATGAACTCACAGTGACAATAAAGTAGTCCTGCTAACCTTTGTATTAAGATACATCATTAGCACATAGTTACAAAACAATCTGGAGACCACAGCTTGAGATTTCCATTCCTGTCTGAAGGACGAACAGAAAGAATCCCTGCAGGACAGGGAGAGACCTCATGTCACGAACGCACCTCCTGTGTGAAGGTATCTATACTCCCTCCCTATCTGCCTAAATACTGCTTGTTCTTAAAACTTGCTCATGAAGGACCTGCCACCTACAATTTCCCTGCCCTGAAATTAAAACTTTCATCATACTACCTGTCTTCCTGCAAATGCAACTCCTTTCCTTCTGCCCTTTCTGCAGGGGCGACAGACAGCAACCAGGCTCCCAGATGTGGCGAGCCAAATTTTTTCAACTCCTGCTCAACTACTCCTTCCATTCTTGACCCTCCTGTTCTTTTTCCAGCTTACCTAAAGCACAGCACTCAAAACAAGACAAGAGTACTCTATCAAAGGCCTTGGCAGCACTCAAATAATTACCATACCTCCTCCCCTTCGTGTCCTTCACATGATGTCTCTATTAACATATCTCAGTAAGATGACAATAAATCACATTCAACTTTTCCCTTGATCCTTTTCTACAGTACGGGTACTGAGTCAGTTACTCCCAATACTGTATTTGTGCTTTTGAATTCTCCTCTCAAAGTGCAATGCTTTGCACTTCCCTGACTTTAATCTTGCAATCATACTTCCTTTAAAATATCAAAACAACCTCGACTGTTGATTCTGACCTCTGATATACTTGGAATCGTTGGTGCCATACCTATATTTTATAAATGTATTCACTACTCCATCCTCCCTACCAAATACAAACCATATGTGCAAACTGTATTTAAGACTGTCATGCATTCAGGGTGCTGTCTTGCACCTATTAATACAACGACACTAAGAACTATTGGACTAGAAATAAATACCACCCCACCAGCCCCCTCATATTCAAGATACTAAAAAAAAAAGGCAAAGAAAGAGGTCCATGTAGTTCCGCAGTTCTCTTTCATTTTTTCTTAAAATGAAATCTCTGAGTGCCCCAAGATTTCTTAATTCTTTGTTCACACTAAATGTAAGCTAACAAAGAATACTGGATGTGAAAAATCTGGATTCACAGAGGAACTCCGGTGGGGCAGATCACTGGATCACAGAGGAGGAAAAAGAGGACAGTTCTCAGAAGGTCACTTTTTGGGGTTTTTGGAAGCCCTCTGTTTTAGGCATCAGGTACATTCAATAATTATGTTTTCCAAGCAGGGAAAATTAACAGCTGCCTTCAAGGATTCGCACAAAAGTAACAACAAGTCTCTTGGCCATATTTCTGACGAACTATCAGCATGTAGAAATGTATAGATCAAAAGGCACAATTACGAAAACGGCCAGAAGTTTGTTCGTATGCATATGCACATAGACTGGGTTTAAACACTTGACATACCATCAACAGACACATTATGCACTTAGACCTAAACAGGTGTAATTCCTAACCCCCTGCATTTTCCATAATATTTCACTTTCATTCTCCAGAAATTGTTCACAGACTATTCCAGACACAAAACTACCACCACAGCTCACCTCACTACAGATCAGAAAAAGCTGTGGGCCTCCTCACTCTTACTTTCCACTATACCCTTAGGAAACATAAACATCGTACATTATCTGATCAGAACATCTAGCTATAGGCTGCTCCTTACAACAACTATCCTTTTTTAATATCCACCTGCAAGAAAACAATTCCTTCAAATCTATCTCTGAACAACACTGTTTTCTTGGAAAGGCCTAAAAATAAATTCACATTATGTTTTCTGCAAAGAGGAAATCCAAGAGGATAGGAGAGACAGGACCTGGAAAAGTCCTGACACAAAAGGAAAGCAATTGGTGCTAAATTAAAAATTGGTGCTAAATACCCACTTCTGCAGATCTCTACTGCTGGAATCACATGCCATGTCACATGGATCTGGAAAAATTAACAAGAACCTGCATTATCCCATAGCTACCTGCCTGACTTCTGGGTCAAAAGCCTGTAAAAGGAGAAAACCTGCTGCTTTTTCACTTTTCACAAACTGTTTGCTTAATCTACTAAACATGCTTATGCAAACAAGCAAGAACACTGTCCAGCACTCAAAAATCAGCCTGTGTGAACATTCATCAGACTTTAAAACCAAACTTACAATTTTAAGATGTCAAACGACCACAGAAGGAAAGGAAAAATGTTGAACGTCCATGTACATTTAGGTGACTATAACATAAGTAAGCAGTAAAGACCAAAACTACAACTAAATGGTAAAAAAGCATGGTCAGATTTCCAGTTAGAACTAGAGAACTCTGAACTATCTGCAGGTTTATTTGAGCTCTCCTTGTGTTAAGACATGGCAAATGTTCACGCTCTCCCACATATAGTGTTTTGCGCAGTTAGCTCTTCCCCCAACTTACGCTACTACTATTACTACTATTATTGTTATTAAAGATGGAATTTTCAAACACAGATGGTAAATAGCTTCAGTTACGAGATACACCCCCTATCAACACCGGTTGGCACCGCTCCTTCCAAAGACAGTGATCTAGCGTGTACCACCACAATGATGTCCAGCTTCTATTTTCATACAGCTATGTGCTCCCCTCAGCTCCCATCGCTTTGGGCTGCTGGACGATGCCAAGAGAGAAAAATGTTTGTTTCTTGTGTAGGTTTTCACAGTACATCTTCGAGGAACTCTCTCTGCCTTGAAGACAGGCAGGTCAGATTGAACTTAAATAGTTCTTGCTCGGTGGGACGTTTCCTCAGCAGTCTGTGAGCGCAAAGATGAGCAGTGGGCTGCCTGCTCTCTGCTGCCCTTCCATCAAACCCCACCAGTGAGCGCTGGGCTGCCAGGTGCTTTACTGTACTCTGGGATGAAAATCAGCAACCTCACAGAGAACAGGGCCATGCCTTGGGTTTAAAATGGGAATCCTGACCTGAATCCGACAAATAAAAAGTTCTGTTCCAACAAAAGTAATATAGTAGGAACTGGTTTTAAAAAGCTGCTTTCCTTACAGGTAGGGTCCCTCCACTGGCTTCAGTGGAAACTGGACTGGGCTCAAACAGCTGGCTTAAAGCGTTCATCCAGAATGACCTCTTTGCTCAGAAAGCCCGTAGGCGAGGGCTGCACACAGCCCGGCACGGGCGTCCGACCTAGGTGAGACGCTGCAGGCCCCTGGCTGTCCCAGCCGTGATGGGGAGCGGTAGTCGGGGGACGGCTCTAGCTCAGCACTGTGACCCCTGCAGCTTTGGTCACAGACACAAACTTCTTCGATCGTGCTTGACTGAGAGGTTGATTATGACCTGAATTATCCCATGCTAATTGCATATACCTGTGAACATTAACATCGTATTTTGTCATGTGTCGTTACAACTCACTGAGCATTATGTGCTCAATAAATTATAAAGCAAAGGAGCTGGTTTGCAACCAATCTGTTCTATGAATAGACCAATCTATATGTATGAATACCTTCTTTGAAACAGTTGTTAACAAAAACATACATAATATACACATAACCAGAAATAACTTAAAGATGCAGCTTACCAATCAGTAATACACCATCTTGTTCGAATGAAACCTTTTCTGGACCACTTGCACTGAAAAATAAAGAAATAAAAATCAGTCACCTTAAGAAAAGGATTACTGTGAAATCTATGTATACAGAGAAGAAAATAAAACAAAGTTCATCCATACACTGTAACCAATAAGCACTACACACCAACTCAGGTGCCCTGTAAAACATATATTGTGTCTCTTGTAAATCCTGGAATTATTTGTGGTTTTGGTCCTGCAGCGGTTATAAACTTCTGTGTAAAATTAATATAAGCTCTGGCAGTTGTTTAGAGATGAACGATAACCAGTTAGGAAAGCTTTATAAATGTACTTATGCTTAGCCTAAACCAGCAAATTCTTACTGCCTATGCATGAATGTCTTGGCTTCTTCATAGTTTTACCTGAACTGTAAAATGTCATCAGAGATTTACACCAAATTAAAATGAATGAGATCTGCTAGAAAGCTATTTCTTCTGCTGAGCCAACCCACCCAATATTTCTATAAAAGTTAAGGGGAATTTAAATAATGCTGGAACATTGCATTTATCAAAACGGCAACGTCCGTGAGAAAGCCACAAATCAGCTCATGCCAACGCATGGCACTCCTGATACAGTAACAGGATTTTTTCAGCACCACTCCTAAGCCGCTGCCATAAATTACAACCTCCCGCAAAAAAACATGATTCTGCATCCTATTTATTCACTGTTAACAATGAATGTGGGGCTAGGCTAACGTTCTCTGGTAATGAATATTGCACCAGACAGGCCTAAATAACGATGCTAATGATTCTGTAGCATAAGACTGTAACTCCTTATTACAAATAAAGTGCCAGCCACAGCAGTGCATCCCCCTCGCTCAGGGCTATCGCTCTCCTAAGGCACTGCCTTCAGAAGAGACTTGCCGGGTGCACTGATCCACCCCACTGCGAACACACAGTCCTCACGTAATTTCAAAGTCTCAAATACCGCTGAGATAGTGAAGTGCCTCATAAAATCTAAACAGGGTGTTTTCCAACCACCCTTCAGATGACGGTTACCTATCTCCCACCTGCTCTCCTCTTGCAGCACAAACACAGTAACCGCAGTCAAGACCAACCAGACCTAACATCACTCCTTTACCAGGGTCCCTTTCCCATTGGGGTTTTTGCATTCAGAATATGCTTATGAAGATATTAAAGTGTTTATTTTATGGAACAAATAATAGCTATTTCTTGAAAGCCTGAAGGTGAAAACTATTTACTGAGATGCAGTTGTTCTCCTCTATCCAAACCCAGGAAAATGTGCAGTTACTTGTAAATGGCAGCTTATTTCACTGATTGCACTCAACTTCAGAGCTTGCAATTTTGTGGAAGAAGAGTTACCTACATGCTACAAAACCACAAAGCAAAAAATTGTCTACAAAATCTATGCATGGTTACAGACCTGTTTTCAGTACTTCTTGCTCCAGGTGGTTATTTCAGAATCCCCTTTCTGCAGCCTCGTGGGACCTTGCTACACAGACTGCTAGAGCCGAATTTGACTGCCAGTGCCGCAGTGAAAACTGCAGCTTGGCTGCTTACCTGAGGACACAGCTGTGCTGGCCCTGCCAAAGAAGGGTTGGAGGCTTTTCCTGCACAAATTTTATCAGCTTCGCATCGCTAGAGCCGCGGGCAGCACATGGAAGCAGTCCTCTGAAGACCGCCGAGTCCAAGAACAGCGACTAACAACAAAGCCCTTTATGCAGTGAACCAAAAGTTGTATTTTGATACTGTGGACACACAATGAACAGCTTTATGCTGCTCCTGACTTCTGTCCCTGCTTACAGCTGGCTTTGAAGAGCTCACCAGATGTATATAAGAGAGAATAAAATAAATTGACAAACGTTTGGCCAAATGTAAGTATTTCCTATAGACGAAAGGAGAAAAATCTCCTAAAACCAGAAGGATTATACAGAATAAACGGAATTCTGCGCACACGCGAAGTTTGCCCGCACACACACACAACCCCCCCGCAGATCTGTGCGGTGACTCCTGGCAGCTGACTGCATCAATTTGTATAACTACAGACGGTAGTGCGGGTAAGTGTTTTGGGGATACTTAGTAATTAACATCAGTTGTTTGTTGATGCTTACAGGTGCTTAAATCTTCTAAAACCTTGCACTTTCAGAAGAAAGTAAATTTGTCTAGGTTTAATGAGGTCGTATTCAGGGAGGAAAGCGTAACAGTTCACTACTCTGCAATCCAGCTGACGGATACACTCAGAGGGAACTAATTTCTCTGAACCCTTATTACTTTTGTCTTAGGAGATGTCAACTTTTGATTTTTCTTAAACTGCAGCTCTACTGAGAAAAACTCTGTGGTGTCCGTGAATAAATATCTACTTCACTGTAAATATTTTTTTTTTTCAACACTGAAACAGAACGCCTGCTGTAGTTCCAGCAGCCACTCTGGCCTACCAGGGAATGGCTGGCTGGAGGGCTAACACACCAACTCTTCCCAATAGTCCGGCTTTTACGGCTGAACTACAAATCCCGTAATCCAGTAAGGTCTTGTCTATACACAGTTTCTGTGATGATCATGATAGCACAGTTACAAGTTGAGATCTGGCAAAATGTCAACATTTATTCAAAAGCAAAACAAAGTTAAATGTTAAAACCATTCAAAATTGGCTTAAATCTAATCTCAATTGAAAAAGGAGAGCTCTGTTATTTCATTTGTAAAAACAACTATAATGAACTTCTAATTACTGAAGAACAATACATAGAGCTTAAAGCCAGATAGTCCAAGCCAAGATAACGTCTTCAATCAAGCTGTCTTTTTCCATTTGCTGTTTTCCTCTTTGATTACTCCAAAAGATGTAGCATCACCACAGGGCCAACTAGATCATCTTGCTCGGAGCCACATCCGGTTGGGTTTTGAGCATCTCTAAGGACAGCGATTCCAAAACCTACCGTGTCCTCTCTTCCGTTGTTTGTCCTCATGGTGAATCGTTTCCCCAGCTTTAGTCAGGTTTTCCCTCGCTGCAGCTGATGACCACTGCCCCTTGTCCTGCTGCTGCACGCCACCCTGAGGCACCCGGCCCAATCCCTGCAGAGCCACCAGCCGGTCACCGCAGCCAGCAGCGTGGTCCCCCACCACCTGCCTCTCCCGGCAGCACAGACACCGCTCAGGCTTCTCTTCCCCATCCCGGGCTCCAGCCCCAGAGCAGCCTCTACTATGCTTGCTCCACTTCACCCATGTCTGTCTGGTACAGAGGTTCCTAAACAAGACACCGGAGATGTGACGCGGCCTTGGGAGTGCCAGGAGGACGGGAGGAGTCCCCTCCCAGGACCTAACACATCCTGGGAGGCCACTGGCCTTCTCTGCTGCCAAACTACAGCGCAGGCTCTTGTTCACCTTGCTGTCCAACGAGATCCAGGTCCTCTTCTGTTTTCTGGATAGTCACCTCCAGCCTGTACCGCTTTATGAGGTTATCCCATCCCAGGGACAAGGCTTAACCTTTCCTGAACTCCACGAGGTCCCCATCAGACCATTTGTTCTGCCTGTTGAAGTCCCTGTGAACAGCAGCCCTGCCCTCCAGCATATTGACTGCTCCCCCAGCTCAGCATCATCTGCAAAGCTGAGTGTGTCATCCATCCCATTGTCCAAGCTGTTGAACAGTAAAGACTGCAGCATTGACCCCTGAGGAACACCACCAGTGACCAGCTGGACTTTGCTCACCACCCTGTGAGCCTGGTGGATGGCCAACCTCCCACCCACCTGTACTCCACCTGCCCAGTACATGTCACCAATTGGGCTTCAACGATACTGTGAGAGACTGCATCAAAGGCCTTTCTAGAGTCAAGGTATACAGGATCCACAGCACTCCCCTTGTTAATGCAACTGGTCGCCCAGGAAGATTTGCTCCATCACCTTCCCATGACTGAGGACAGGCCACCTGGGACCGTACTTTCTGCGCTTCTTGAAAATGGCTGTGACATTTGTGTTTTCCCAGCCTTCAGGAACCTCTCCCTTTTAAGATAGCAGTGAGAAGCCTTGCAATGCATCAACCAGATCCCATTCTCCCTTGGACATGCCCTGTCTGCTGTCACGGGCCCACGTATGTACAATTAGCTTAAGGTTTCCTGGAAGTGGAGTGTACAAGATCAAGAGTCCTGGTGTCAATCATCATTCCCTTCTCCAGCAGGCCATCCCACCGGACTTTACACTGATTCCGTCACTGATGACCTCACCAACACAAGCAGTACCGGTATAAAGCATGCCCAACCCTTGGCTCTGCTGCCTTACTCAGCTTCATGCAAGCCTACACTGATACAAGCCAATTAAAAGGCATCTGCAACGCAGTTTATATCCCACGACATGGTAAAATACAGGAATCTCTTACAGTAGCTTGGCATCCTCACACATACACTGCAAATAGTGGTTTTAAGGGCAGCAGTATGTATTAGAGGCTATTTTGCCGACTATTTACTTTAGTAAGTGTAACTGGAATCCTGGCACCTCTCTATTAGAAGTCCTTAAAAAACATTAAAAAAAAGAAATCACAATTTGAAAACTTGTAGTTACATTCCACCAGCCTTTTCTTTGTGAATAGAGTCTCTCAGGAGATCACTCTGACCTTTTAAAACCCCCTAGAAACACCACCTACATAAATAACCTCCGCTACATCAGGTAAAAGGACCTCCAGACAACATTAACATGAAGAGAGAGGTTATAGAGGGCTAATGTCAAAAAGCACTGTGAGCAATAAGTAATGCACACAAACCATGATTGATAATCACTAGCACAGAGCCTTAATTCATCTTTTCTCCATCATTTTACTGAGAGGGACCATATCAAATTAAATAGTGACCCAGAAAGGGTTTATTCAACCACACAAAGCAGGGGCATGAAGGAAAGACATATTAAAGTGGCAATGACGGCAGTGTAATTGCACCTGCTTAAAGGAACACCACAGTCCAGAGGAACTGGAAAGCTGGTACATGAAATGGCTGAACACTGAGCAGCAAGAACAACTGAGGTACCAAGCGGTGTTCAGCATTAACAGGCCCACATCACCGTGGCGAGAACAACTCCTCCTCAAAGCCTCACGCAGAAACCTGTGTTTCACCTATTCATAATATGCTCAATGTTTCACTAGCCAGCAAAAGCAGCATGTATTATGACAACTTTCCATAAAAACCATGCTGAATGTAGTTCCTGCCCCAAAACTGTTTTCTTTCCTTCCTTAGATCAGTTGACAGAACTAAAGAATTTATGCTCTTGTGTTTTTAGGAGTTTGTGTACAAACTGTTCAAAGTACCTTTCTCATTTCCCTGTATTTCAGAGTAACATGCCGCATATGGAATACTCGAGCCCGGTTCAGCCTTTGAACACCATCACACATCGTAACAGCACTATCAGTCATATCTTTACTGCTAAAGATTTCTAGAAGTCATTACATAAATTAAAAAGTCTGCAAATGAAAAAAATCTATGGCACTTATCAAACAAATGCACAGTGAGAGCTGTGCGGTTTAACCCCGGCCGGCAGCTCAGCCCCAGGCAGCCGCTTGCCCACTCCGCCGCGGTGGGACGGGGGAGAGAATCGGAAGGGTAAAGTGAGAAAACTCGCGGGCTGAGATCAGGACAGTCTAACAGGGAAAGCAAAAGCCGCGCGCGGGCAAAGCAAAAGAAGGGATTCCTTCACTGCTTCCCGTCGGCGGGCAGGCGTTCAGCCGTCTCCAGGAGAGCAGGGCTCCATCGCACGTCGCGGTGCCTTGGGAAGACAAAGGCCTCACCCCAGATGTCCCCCTTCCTTCTTCCCCCAGCTCTGTGCGCCGAGCGTGACGCCGTGCGGCACAGGGTGCCCCTTGGGTCGGCGGGGGTCAGCTGTCCCGGCTGTGCCCCCTCCCCGCTCCTCGTGCGCCCGCAGCCCCCTCGCCGGGTGCGGAAAAGGGCTCGGCGCTGCGCAGGCGCTGCTCAGCAGCAGCTGGAGCGTCGCTGTCACCCTCACTGCTGCGGCCACAGATCCCAAACAGGGCCTCGCACGGGCTGCTACGAACAAAATTCACTCTGTCCCAGCCAAAACCAGCACAGATCTTAAGAATATAAAGTCAATCTATTTAATGACAAAGTCTATTATGTAGCGTAATAATTTAATTGATAATTTGCTTTTTCACATAATGCTTTCATTACCCTTTATTTACCAGAAAATACAGTATGAAGAATTTAGTACAAATATATCTATTGGAAGACCACATTTACGTATCTGTGCACGATGTAAGCAAATAGAAGAAATACGCGATAAAACCTGCACTTGCTCCACTTATTTTTACATATGAAGCCATGGGACATGCAAATCACTGTTGCTGTCAGCTTCTTCCTATACACATCACCAGTGAAGCAGTCAACCAGTAGTAATACGTAATTTCTTCACTAGAAGTCATTTTAGACGACAGAAATTCAATAACGATGCAACTTTTGAAAGAAATATCAAGTATTTTTTTGTAAGAAAGATCTAAGTTACCATGTCAAGGTGGCAGCAGGCCTGTGGAAGCCATAGGTACAAGTGGACACGGGGTAAGGCAGAGGTTTCAGGGCCCCTTTTTCAGCTGTGAGACAGCCTCGAAGGACCAAGCGGATACAGGGGAATGCAGGAGCAGTGATGGTAAGTCAGAGGGGCCTGGCCCTGCCAGCACCTGAAGCGTAATGCTCCAGTCTCGATCGCTGCCAAAAATAGCTGAAAATAACGCTATGTGTTTGAAAGCACAACACGGACTACGAGCCTGTTCTCGCACTTCATACACACTGACAGTGATACAATTTTTCTTCTATTTTACAAGGCACTGTCTTTTTTTCTCCTATATTTCACTAAACTCTCCAAAGAACATTTAAGTCCGTAAGAATTTCTTTCTTTGGAAGAACAGAATCTAGGGTTGACAGGAGTATAAACAATGGACCTAAATTTTAGATGCCCAACGCAACATACGATAGTAATTCTGTAACTCATTTCGCTTTTTCTGAGAATGCAAAGAGTCATCACAAAACTTATTTTATAACATAGTCATTAAAGGTAGATATTTACAATAATAAAATTTATCCTATTAAGGTAATGGCAGGACAGTGATAACAGAACACAGGACTGCCAACAGCAAGGTTACATGACTTGTCTCAAAATGACAAAATCAGAACTGCGATCTCACGGATTTGCTGGTGTGGTCAGGGTAAGCCTAACTCAGCATTTGGCCACATTCTCTTCCAATTACTATTTTCTTTAGGACTTATCAATACAGACAAATTATATTATTGTCAGACCACATGACTTAAAATAGTTACAAAAGCAACAGCGGTGGACGGAAACATGATGGTTTGGGCCTCTTCCTTGGTGCAAGCAGAAGCCAGCGCAGGAAGCTGGGGAGGTACTTCAGCTCATGCTGGACAATGTTACCCAGCCTAGGCTGAATAAAGCAAGGACACATATGCCTCTACATCACAAAATGACTCTTGTTTTATTGCGTCACTTGTATCTTCCCTTGCCCTAACCTGTAAATTACCTTTAGATACTCCTAACTTGAACACACCTACTTAATTCCTTTAACTTCAATAAATAATTCACTTATAATTTGGCTATTTAACATTAAGAATGCAAAAGTTAGTAGGTTTTGGACCTAATACAGCCCATTAGTCGAACCACTGTTTAACACCTTAAATATAAAAATGTCATCCTTCACCTTAGATATATACTGCAGCCGAACAACATGCCTTACATATTTTGGATCACTGACGTGCTTTAATATTTCCAAATACAGTATTTAGAAAGAAGAAACTTTTGGAAACAAATTTAAAGAAGAACTATAGCTTGGAAAGGAAAAGAGAGAAAATCATTTTGTATTGCAGATTTCAAAGCAACAATCTTTATTTTGACTTTAACAGATAGTCACTAGCTCCTCCACCATCTGTAAGCCAGCATAAAAACAGGTAGAGGATATAGATCATCTGTACACTCTCAGAGAGGTATCTACATTTTAAAATAGGAAAAAAAAATTCCTGCTTCATGTCCCAGAAAGGGGATACCACATCTTTCACCTTACAGTATTAAGTCTCTTCTCAGATCCTCTGTTAATAGGATTCCTTTAGCCAGCAGATGGATTGTGAATACAGGCAGTTTCATCTACTAAAAGACAACATAAATCATCATTGAGAAAGGAGAGACCGCAGTAAGGTTATCACCATACAGCCTTCTCCATGAAAGGTTTGCATTAAAGCATTAGTGAAATTAATTCATCTTTCATAAGAGCTTTGAGCAGTATGTGTGATCTATGATAACAACCAATTTCTCACTACGGGAAAAAAAAAAATTACTCAGGCCTGATAGACTACACAAATCTGCTTTTTTTTAAATGGCCTAACATTATCTGGAGTGTTGCTCCCAGAGGCATCATTTGAGTCTTATGCCTAGCCAAGAGGACCCATAAATCAAGGCAGAAAGTTTTGTTAGTTTTATATGCAGTGGGCTGTAATTGTTTTGAATTGCATTATGCCTCAATCATTGTAATTACTTTTAGATCATCCCTAAGCAGCAGTAATAAAAAGAAAAGAAACCAGTCTTAAACCATTTCTCACACAAAACAGTGTAAATGTGGCATGAGAAGTCTGGCTAAAACACACAAGAACATGTAAATGTAATGTTTGGACAGATATCCTGCTCATGCGTTCTGCTGTGACAACTCAAATTTTCAAAACACACACAGTATTTTGTGGCCTTTTAATTAGCATCGTTATTACTGACACCTATCTAGGAAGAAAATAGGTGATTACAAGATTAATTTTAGCTTTAAAAATGGAAACGTGTGTGAGAACCAAAACTATGTCACTATTGTTTTTCTGGTGTTCCTGTACTTACGTGTGCTTGAGAGACTCTGTGGTCTTCAGTCCAAAATGAAAAACAGCGTAGTGTAAAAATCATCACAATTATTTTCTAACTTTTCAAGTCACATGAAACATACGCTGGCCTGGTCTGTGCTATGTTGCATGCCAAATGAGCATGGGAAATCACAGAACTGTAAATATCGATGCTGCCACTATCTGCATTATTTTAGCCCTGGAGAGCCTGTGTTACTTCCCTTTCTCACTGTGCAATGGTCTGAAATAGAACACGTAAATTCCCCAGCCTGTCCTACGAGTCTTGCCTCAACACTTTTACAAGGAGTTATGCTGTGTGCAGGAACAGCACTTAACTTTCAAGGCGCTTCAGAGTTTCGTTCATATCTTAATTGCGAGTGTTTGTGAATTTTCTCTTTTCCTATTTGTTCCTCTTCCAGGTAAACAGCATCCCAACAACACCAGAACACAGTGCTTTCTCCTTCGAAAAGTCATTTAAGGTAACACAACGAACGAGAACAGTACGGAGGCATCAGATCCTCAGAAGGTATTTAGCTGCTACTCGTGTTCTGGACCTAACAGTCCCGCGCCCAGAGCAGCGCTGCAGGATGTACGGGACATAGAAGCCATTGCTCCAAACACAAACATAGAAAAACTGATTCCCGAGCATCCACAAGAAACACACACAGTCCTTGGGCCACAAAACAGCATGGGGAAAGCCGCTGGCCTCAAGCATTTCTCCAGGAGACCGTGAAAAACCGTTCATGTAAGAGGTGGCAATAAACGACGCTGAACAAGTTACAGGTTTGCCAGTCCCATGATGAAACAGCAGCAGTGAAATAATGATGGAAATCATTCTTCCTAGGTATTAATGAGCAATCCATAATTTGGCCTATTGCTGTTAAGAGTGATAACAGCACTCACGCTGCTGTTCGGTGCTTTCAGTATTACAATCAAATCATTCAACAGCACTGTTCGTTTCCCACTTACATTGTCAATCACCCATACTGTTACAGCTTGTTGCTGATGAAGGAGAAAAATAAATATCTGCGTAACCACTTGAATTTCCTTCAAAATGATGGAACACTAAAATTCAAAGAAGTATTTAAGATGTTTATTCACAGGACATAAAAGCTAGTAAAGTTATGTCAAAGCAGCTTCTCTTCCAGTACAGAGATACAGAATACAGAAATAAATAATTCCAGTACCAAAGTCAAGAAAAAAAATAACCCATATCCTACCAACCCTGTAATTACTTATGCAATGCTATTCCAAGCACACATGCACTACGTAAACATCTCTAAGTGTGTATATTTACAAATTCTAAACTAATTTTTAAAGTTTATTTAGTTCTTCCTTATATTAAAGTAGTAACATGCCTGTTTGATCCACAAATGTTATAAGAATTCAACAAACTTACTCACTTGGCTTGTAGTAAACACTAACCATTCAACACCCGTGTTCTAGATTTTCTTAAGAAATTTAAAATGAGCAAATCAAAGTAAAAATCAAAGAAGAGAACTGCAGGCAAAGCCTGCACTTGCATGTTACAATTGCCCTTGAAGGTGCAGTGCAAGAAAACCCTCAGCTGTGCTTGTGTTTCAGGGTTTGACAAGACCTTCACTTTCAACTTTGAACATGCAAAACTCCCCAGTTCTTCAGAGAACAAAAAAAGGGAGGACAAGGGCAGCATCAGAGGAAAACATCCGTATGTTTTCAAGTTACATGTATTCTCGCACCAGTAAGAAATCACCTTTTCCCTACATACTTGCAGCGAGTGCAGCAGGACCTAGCTGTCCCGAACAGAAACCGGCATCACCACAACCATGACTGCAGAGCTGCTGCCGCTGAATACAAATGGAATCCATTCAAAGTCGCCTCTCACCCTGCCAAGGAGTAAGGCTCCCTGAAACAGACTTGCAGTTGGCACTGTGTGCTGTTTCTTTAGTTTTAAATGCACAAACAAGTCTTTTCATCACTGTCTCCATCCTTCACAAGGATTTCCTACCATACAAAGACCTCCATTTGAATTTGATAAATCCATGCAATGACTTAAAACACTTACTATAGGTGACAAGAAACCAACAAATAAAAAACCAAGATGCGATTCTGACCTTATTTACGTTGCTGAGAAGAGCTACTTGAGTGATCAGACCAAACCAGAACCAAACCTAGTATTTGGGAACGCTTCATGGGGCTGTACATACCTCAGGGAAATAATCCTGTGGAAACTTCTCTTTCTCCAGCATGGGCGTGCTTTCTAAAGTGTCTGAGTAGATTTCTTTCCCAGTAACCTTTTTATACTTCTTAGCTAGGAAGAGATATAAAACAAAATTAGCATACATGTCTTTAACATTTAAGCAACTTACCGTACTCGCTGGCAAAGCAGTGGCATCTGCAAAATAGGTGGTAGGGTCTCAGCAAGAATATGCAAGCACTGAGCTGTTCTGGGGGAAAAACCAGAGACTACTAAACCACGTATAAACGTGCTTGCTTGTATCAGACATCTTTAAGCTATACGGTTATGGGTACTGTTAGTTTTACTGTCCAGAGCACTGCATGAACCCAGGTCTCTGTGCACCCTTGCACTCAAACTTTCTGGCATGGTTCTTCCAGGAGATGCCTGTTTGTGTCCTCAGCCAGCATCCAGTAATCTACACTGGATAATTAACAGGAAAATTAATACAAAACAAATTAAGGTGAAAAATGTTACTTACGAGTAGTGATTATCTGTATGCTTTATCTAGCAACTCTTTTCAGATTTTTAAGCCTACCTACCTAAGCATCAACTGGTGCACATCTGTAACACACTACTGATCACATCTTTTACCCATCAAACAACTACATAATCATTCATTTAGATCATCTCAGCTTTTTGCCTTTTGCTTCAAACCAGCAGTACTGACAATTATCACCGACTCAGTGGCTGGCCACACTTAAACTGTCTGCTGCCTAGCTGTGTCCGTGGGGGGCTGGTTTTTGTCCCTCTAGAACTGACCCAGTAATGCTGGTGAACTCCCAATGAAAGATGAGGTGACCGCAAGCTGAGCAGCCCATTCCTTTTGTGGAACTGATGGGAGGTAGACTTGTTTTTAATTAACAACTGCCTCTGCAAAGAAAGGTGACATCCTCAAGTCATCCACTGAAGTCATTCAAATACTACAATACCCTGAGACAAAACAAGAAACGTGCTAAAAAGTTCTTATATGAACAGGCTGAATGTTTTCCCTCAGGGACATGAAAGCAGCAGAGAATACACTGCACCAAAACCAAGTGGTTTACTGAGTGGTCTAGAACAGAAAGACCAGAAATTTCTGTCTGCTGTATCCTAAACCAGAAATGGGGACAGTCAGTGAAATTCAGAAATGGCAATGTGGAACCTGACAAACAGAGGAAGTTCATTTTCCACTTAACGCATTATTAATGGGGCAGCTGCCTGTCCCAGACTGTCAGACTCGAGCAAGATCCTGTAAAAGCTGGGATACTCGTAACGATGTAAATAGCCGGAACACAGGCATGACCAGAGCCTCAGAGAGGACAGCTGCTCACCTTCAAGGCCTAATCCAAACAGATGGCCGAGGTGCAGTTGCCCATCAGAGCACTGCCTCTGGGTCTCTGCCATGGTTGGAGACAGTCGGCCGGCAGGCAGAACAGCGGTCTGACGCAGCACAGCCATCCCTGCATGCACGGGTGGAAACGGTTTCCACCTCTGCCAGCATCCCCACTACCCACACCCCAGGCTCCATCCATCAAGAAGGCCAGTAACGTAAATCGTCGAGTTTCAGCTGGGTGTTCCTTAATCAGCTAAATGACTGAAAACAATTTAAAAAATAAAAATCAGATCTTAGGACAAAGAAGCATTCTTTGTTTTCCTTATTTCCTCCTGAAATGCTCTGTGCTTATATATGCAGCTCAGCCAACTCTAAATTATTTGTGTAGTCACTTGAAAACCCTCAGAGTAAGAACCAGTCTTATTTTTGAATGGCCTTCACTGATACCAGGCCTTCTGCACCAGTTCTCCTGACCAGATTATTTCAAACCAAGAAAGCAAAAACCTTTCTCCAGGGATGTGCAGAAGATGAACTGGACTCACTCCATTCAAACCCCGTGCCAGCCGCTCTGTGACCCTGTCACCACCCACCTCTTCCAGATGATCCATTTCTGGCTATCAGCACATGAGGCTGACACATGAACTTAAAGCTGGCATGGGTGCTGTGTTTGTAGAAGAGACTTAGTGATAAAGCACGTAACTTTCCAAAACCTTTAATGCATGGTTACACCAGACAGACACAGCACAGACCTTTCAGCCTTGACAACCAATCTGCGGATCAATACAGCGCATGAACGAGTGGTTCTGCTGCTTGATCCGCTTCGTGCTTGGTCTATCTCCTGACCAAGGCAATGTGCTGGCATGTCCAAAGGCGAGAACCTGACTTCATTTACCAAACTCTTGTGACACAGGAATTTGGGTAGCTAGCTTACAGCTACTGTTAAGATGGAACCACCAAACTGGATTGAGTTTTGACTAAGAGTGCGCAAAAGAAACTCCAAAACAACTATTATCAATAGCCCTGAACTGTCCAGTTCTACCAGATAGCTGGTGCAAATACCAAGCAATACAACACTTGTCACTTTAAGCTGTCTAGATAAAGTATTTTATATAATCTGAGGAAGCATTTACTGTAATGTAGCAATATATCTTCGGGGGGGGGAAAGTATCACTCTTTATGTGCCAATCGCTTTGAGATCTAGCTCCCACAGGAAGACTAAAGAAATATCCTGATAAACTAATGTAGCATCATTCTACGTAGATCATGGATGGATGTGCCTCTTTCAGTAAGTTTAACAGCATCAGCAAAAAGATCCCCATGTCATTCAGGACACAGAACACATTTGGCAGAACTGTAAGGACTGAAGGCTCCTGCTGTGAGAACCTACATAAAAGGCAGCACGTGGCAGAAAGGAGGCACTTTACAGTCAACTCACGCTAACATCAATGCTGAATATGAACCAGCGATTCATTTACATGACTGCTGAGAGGCAAATGCAGGAGGAAAGCAGCATGCCTTCTCATGTCTCTCCAAGTAAAAATACTCCTACGATGCTTCTGACTTCATACCAGAGAAAATGAGATTCTTTCTGTAAACCCAAGTGGTAGACTGAAACTGGCCTAATGCCCCAGTCAGCAAAGCCCTCTGTCGGACCATGGCCCTTTAGAACACATAGCCTGTCGACAGTTTAAACTGCAAGCAAACTTCTGGGCCTCTGACCACTGTAGAACTAGTGTAACACCTTCTATGCTGTAGCAAATAATACGTGAGGCTGTAGGAGAAAACTGTTCTCGTTTTAAAACTCAAATATGTCTTCGTGAGAACTGAAAAACAGAGACAATCTTTTTTTTCCAAAAACTGTATTCAGTCACATCCAACTGTGCAGTGAATTTTGAAAAGACATAGTGATGTTACAGGAATATTGAATTGTATACCAACATGTATTTTTTGCATGCTTTTGAGTGGAACCAGAATTTCATAATGATTTTTGTGCAGAGAATGTTTATATCCATCTGGATTTTTCCTCTGATTTAAGAGCTTAATACACTGTGAAAATGTCAATAGTCATGAGAGAAGAGGCAAGTTTTACATTTCCCCTGAAAGATGGGAGCCCTCCGGGCCGTATTTCACAAACACCTCACTGGGAGACTGATTCTGCTCCACATTAAGGGAACAGCGGGTGACTTACAACACCGATTCAGTGTAGCACCTGCTTTCCTTGGATTTTTATTACGAGTTTTTTCTTTCCAAGTGATGACTGGGCCAAACACATCTTTACGTGCACGGTTCACATCCCATCTGGCTTTGCTAAGGTTCGCCGAGCAAAACGAAGAATCGAACTTTTAAAGGGTTTATTTTCTGGAACAAGCATCTGCTTATTTCTCTCATATCTATTATTTTCCCCTACACTTCTTCCTTCTATTTTCTCACTTCTTTTTAATTCTTACATTTTCTTTTAAAAACCATATGGTAGTGAATAAGCTGTCAATCAATGATTAATAAATCCAGAATGCTCCTCTTTTCCTAAACTAGTTGTCATTTCACTCTGTCAGATGTCGCTAGAGCAGGACACCTCTTGTCTGTGACCAGCAGGAGGGAACTTCGGGTGGAATTCAGAACAAAACTGTCAGTCCTCCAGCACTGGTGCGATGAAGTTGTGGGCTCAGGACTTCAGTGTGCAGATACAGCTCACATATTACTGATACCCAGAGCCCCTCACACGGCAAAATAAATGAACAGTTACTGACAGCGGGCCGGCAGGCCGTTCAGCCCAGGGACTGGGCTAACACCTTGGGTGTGCAGCTTCATGTGCAGTGCCAGGCTCCTCCAGTATTTCCACCCGATTACTATCATTACTCAGTGTCTGCAAAACTGCTCTAGTTTGGGAGAAAGACCAGACACGACCTCTCATCAGAAGTCCCTACATCACTATCGAGTTTTCCTGTACAGTCTCTCAGAAATAAAATCTACTCTGAACTGCCTATGATATTGTAGCTAAAATTGTTCTTCAGCATTGAAACCAGTAATGACAAGAGGAGTTAAGTTGGCTACATCTTGAATTGCTATATACATAGAACTACCGTTCAAATATTTCAGGCAAAGCAGACCCTGTACCCTCAATTACACGAGCAGAGAGAATCTATCTCAACTGAGAACAAAAATAATGAATCTATATAATTAAGACAATTAGTTCACTCCATAGTTACCACCATTTTGACAGTGTCTCAAATTAATGGGATGCTAGATATAGTATTAATGTGACTCAGCTCAATAAGCTAAATGAAGCTCAGAAGATATTTGTATTTAATATAGAGACAGTTCTCAACTGAAATAACATAAGTTTTATATAATCTTTTCTACAGACATCTCAGGAAGCATTCAATAATATTCTATGGTATTTCTAATATTTAATGTACATAGCCTAGCATTACTTTTAAACTTCTCAGATTTAGCAAGACCTCCAACCTGATGGATCAATGTGGGTTAAAAACAATGACATCCTCCTACTGACCTGCACTGCTCCAATGTAATTTAAGCCATAAATCTACCTCAGCTGCTTTGCAAAATGACCATCACTGATGGACATTTAAGGTCTTGGTCCTATATCTGATCTACATGGAAGAACCTTGTGGCCATTCAGAGTTGTTCTGAAATCATCAGGGATCTCTATAGATCCAAAGGTCCATCTGCATGGGAATGATTAATGCACCAGTTTTCAACCTGTGGCCGGTCCATTGACTTCTTCTAAGGGGTCTAGAAAAGGTAAGAAAAGTAACGTCTGTCATCAACGGACTTGCATGCATTATACAGAAGCCTCCATATTATGGGAAAAAGTAGGCACCACTATCAGAGAATATGGTAGAAAAGCTGCCTTGATATATAAAGCCAATTGGCAACTAACAACATTAATTCCTTTGCTTACCTTTAAAATCAAACTGGTAGATGTTTTTCAAAGATTCATGAAGAAAGTAAAAACTTCCTAGAGCCTGTAAAAAACAACAATAAAATAAGAAATTATTAAAATACCTACTTTAGCTAACTAAAAGCAAAAAAAATCCTGCTTTCCAATCAAATAAACCAGAAGAAATAGAATACTAACAAATAGAATTACTAATATTTACATTTTCTAAGATCTAGAAAAATATTAATTTCCTTTGTTGTTCTCTGAGTTTCATAAGCCGTTATGAAGAAGATCCTTAACAGCTGACTAACCATGGTAAGGGCACAGTTACCAGGCATACTTTTAGAAATACTAAGCGGGTGGTGGCAATTAGTAACACATACAAGTACCTTTCTCAACACTGAACACATCCCCACAGTTCTTTTATAAAAGCCAGATAATTTCTGCTTCTCTTTCCAAGCAAAACAAATGCTTTTGAAGACTGCAGTAGAGCAACAGCGAAGGGCTGAGAGACACAATAGGTTTTGAGAGCCAGGCACAGGTTTGCCATCTTCCTACTGAGCTGTGCAGAGCGAACAACTTGGGCAGCTGCAGAGCAGGTATAACACTTCAAATCTGACAGGAGCGTTGGGAATGTTTGTATGCGCTTGTACAGCTCTGCCTGTTCATAAGTGTTCAAAAAGAAAGAATATAAAGAATATCTAGAAGAGGCACAGATGTTTGAATACACGTTAAGCTGCTTGACACTGGCCTAACTGATGTGTTTCTAAGTATAAGCAGAAGCAGAGTTTAGTGCCCACAACAACACATGAAAAATTTGAGTTACTACTGAAAATAAAATACTGTGAGTTCATAGTTTGGCTTTAGATAGGACTTATAACTCCTTCAGCTGATCCTAGTCCTGAGCAACTACTCTGTTTAATTGTTTTCAAAACAGTGACCTAATCCAACTACAGAATTCTGTTACAGTTTTAATGATTAGTCCATGACTGAGTAAAGCATGTAAACATAGAAGTAGTCTCTACCATATTCAGAAAAGCAAATAAACTCCCATCTCAACAAATCAATTTTTAAAACACACTGAAGTCCACCCATATTCAGCAAAATATTGGTCCCTCTTCCTTTCAAATACTTACGTACTTTCCTGATTTCTGAAGATTTCTGAGAGCTTAATCCTCTGTCCATTAGTTAAGCAAGCATCTTTGCTCAAGGTACCACTTCAGCCTAGCCCTTAGTCGCACAGGCACAAGCGCTTTGGGCCCAACGCGGACAAGAGCTGAAATGCCATCTACCTCCGGACTGACCACAGCGCAGCCTCTGCTGGTGAGAACGGCGGTCAGCCTACTGTGGATTTTAGGACCCTTTTATCTGCCACAGAGC
Organism: Opisthocomus hoazin; assembly: GCF_030867145.1. Taxonomy (NCBI): domain Eukaryota; kingdom Metazoa; phylum Chordata; class Aves; order Opisthocomiformes; family Opisthocomidae; genus Opisthocomus; species Opisthocomus hoazin. Next base: position 80,572,409 of record NC_134419.1, on the reverse strand, counting down.
TCCCGTGAGATAGGAGGAAATCCACTCCAAGCTTCCCACGCCTGGTAGCTATATATCCCTCATTCTCTGGGTACCCACGCTCAGACTTCTGGGATCCAGCTGACAGGAGGCCGGAGGGAACTCGGCTGCAGCTGGCACTGGTGGCACCGTGCTCCGAACACATGCATCACAGCAGCGTGACAACAACGCTTGCTGCAATCACCGTGTCTTATACAAATAGAAGAAGCAAAGATCTGAAGTGTAAGAGACTGCCTAGCGCAGAGGTGGCTCTCGAGCACGGCAGGTGAAGTGCCCGTGGTCACACGCTAGCAGCAAGGCTGGGGACGGAGTGCTGCCTGGCTACCACGCCAGGACCAGCTGGCCGTCCCTCCTCTGGTCCAGCACCTGCCCCCCAGACAGGACCAACACACCCCACACCTCGGTGTGCGCCCTGCTCCTTTGCCAGCAAACCTCCGGGGACTGGATGGCTGCTGGCCTGGGCGCTCGGGCGAGACTGTCCCTTCCTGGCTCCATTCACACCATGGCAGCGTTGCCAAGTTGTCACCTACACGTACTGTGAGCTTGCTGCTTGCTTTTACTTCCTCACAGTCATGCAATGTACTGTTTTCCTCCAGTTAATGACAGGAAAGGTACATACTTGAAGAGAGTACAGGGAAATCAAGTAAGAAAGGAAAAAATAGTGCAAACAGACTTTATAGTGAAATATAAAAAAAAGTATAAATGTATAAAATGAGAACTTGATGAGCCTTTACATACATTTGACGTGCTCAACAGAAGTTGACTGGGAGAAAAAAGCAGCCTACCACCAGATAAAGTCTTACCGAGAAGCATAAAAGAAGCAAGGCATTAAACAAAAAGGATGATTTAGTTTCATTTTGTCTTTTACTCCTATGATGACAGTCTCCTGGCAGAGCAGTGTTTTGGTTCAGTGACTGCTGCATTATTTATGAGGCGCTGCACATCCAGAGATTAAACATTTGCTGATTTGTCAAAAGCACAAACATGAGGTCCTGCCCATCTCCTTGACATATTAGTCCATCCAACAGAAAACACTGTCACCCATTTAATTGATGAGTACGCTTCCCTGCGACCCAGTCCGCTTCCTTTCGGTCTTGGGTTTGCTTTTTTATAACGTGGAGGAGGCAAATAAGAAAATGCAGGAGCACTCCTGTAGAGCACTCAAGGTTAACTATCCTGCAACAAGGACATGCTGCCAGAAATAAAATAAATCCCGATATAAGATAAAAACACTGCCACCTGATATTTAATTTCTAACTGAAGAAATTGTCATTAGCAATAGAAAATGCTGCTGTTTCAAGCTAAACTTTCAATACACTTTGGATTTTAAAACCAGATTATTCCTAAACAGCAATATGTTTACAGAAGTTTTTTGTAGAGAAAAGTATATTTTGTCTCTCAGAGAGCTAAAACTAGATAAAAGTCTTAAAATCGTATGCAAGTACAGGCAAAATTCAGTTGTTGCACTGGAAAAATAACTTTCCTAAACTCACTTACAAAGCCCCTAATTAAAGCAAAGAAACAAACATACATGCTGTCACAACTTTAAATTTTGTGGAAAGGCAGCAAAGTGCCTCCTTCTTTGCATGCACATAGGCACTGCTCAGCTGCATCATCATCAAGGAAAAACACAGATGGAAGAAAGTTATTTTCAGAATTCTCCATGGTAAAACTAAGTTACAGCGAGGCTGATCAAAAACAGGGGCTTGGGATGGGGTCAGAACATGGGGGTCAGCTGTGGTTGCCTTGCTCCACACGGACTTGGGAAGGCAGTGACAGTGACCGGGTTCGTACGTACTGCTCGGATGAGCAGCTGTCTCACAATACAGCTCTGGATCACAGAATTTCATCTTATGCACAAGCACTTTATATTCTTAACAGTGATGCATTTATACGCACACCGCTCTTATGCTGCTGAAATCAGTGCGATCAGTTATGAAGTAAAGTACTACTGAGTGGAAGGACACTACAGTTGAGCTCTTACCCGCTTATTTATTTGGAGAGCTGACCTTAGATAAAAGCTTTCAACATCAATATTATGTCAAATTTAAATAATTGGAATATGACATATATATCTATATTACAAAAAAATGAAAAGTATAAACAGTTGGATAAGTTCTCAGTTATAAAATCTAGCTAAATATGATTCCTCTATTTTACCAGAAGCTATTAACTAAGTAGAGTGTATTAAAGTCATGTTCTCCAGACTTAAGTCATTCTCCCCTCTTCTACTCTTTCTGAATTCTTCCCAGGTGGTCCATCTCTTTCTTCAACGCATAGGGCAAAATCTGACATATATAAAGATAATACTTTCTTACATAATACTACTCTTTAAGAACTCAGTATAAGGATACAGCTTTATTTCAGCTCTTATACGGTCTTCAGAAGAAGAAGAAAAGGAGAGAAAAAAAAAAAAAAAAGCCTCGGCAAGCATCATCCCAAATGCCTCAAGTCTGAAAAATTTAAAAACAAATGAAAAAGGGATCCTAGAAAGGGAAATCCTGGGCTACATCAGTAACATGTGGCCAATTCCATCTACCTGTAACATCTAAATACTATTTTTAAGGGAGTTTTTCTCCTAATCTAGCATGGCAGAATCTCGCAGGCTGGACGTGACCTCTGGGGTCCCCCGCCCAGCCGCTGCCCAAAGCAGGGCTGACAAGCGGGCTACGCAGGGCACTGCCCAGATGATTCAAAAAGCTCCAGGGTCGGAGACTGACTCCACTTTTGAAGCCTCTGTCTCAGTGCTCCGCTGCCTTCAGGGTAAACTTTTTCCCTTTATTCTCATTGGAACTCCCCTTGTCACAGCTGAGATGGAAACGTAAGGCTAAGTAAAAAAACATATTTGGCCATAGTGACCTACCCAAATCAGGCACAAATGATTTTAAAGACAGGTGAAAATTTAAATCTAGGTGACAGGATTATGAATTCTGAAGCTGCTCAATGTAACATGTCAATAAGTAAACCAAGAAGAACCAAGATGCTCTAAAGACTGTTTTATTTAGATGCTGTAACGCTATTAAAAATAGTACGCCAACCTTATTTCTGAACTTCCCCATTTGCTTACTGCTTGACTTCTTACAGTTTTACCCTCACTTTTAAAAACTAATTTTGACAAATCATGCAGCAAAGTTTGGTTTGATAGTCTACGTTTGTAGCACTGAATGTCAACTAACTGTGCACAAAGAACCTCCGATCGTGATTAAGCAACACTGTACAGTTTCAGGAACTGATAGTACTAACATTAAGATAGGCTTTGGCTGTGTAAGTCTGAACACGCCATTGAAAAGAAGCGAAACTATAATGGAATGGAAATTACGGCTATCACTATCTTCCGCATTGTTATAGACTTAATCAGGTTTATGTACATAAATGTTAACCTGTAAAAATGATGGAGTGCAGTTATAATTCACCGCTCTAACACAATGAAGTAAAAAGAAACTTTCTTTCAGGGCCTAATGCCTAGGCCCTTTTGCTGAGGAGATTATGTTAATTCAATTTATTTCTCATAAGATGACAGTTTAACAATAAGGTTAAATTATATTATTTCAAAGTCTACAACTTTATTCTCTTATTTACCATCTCAGTCTTCTTTGGAAAAATAAGTAGTGGCACACACAGTAGCAGCAGTACATACCTTATCTAAGGAATACAATATAGAAATGCATTACAAACTATAAACCACGCCAAACAGTTCAACTTTTAAAAATTTCATATATAAAGAAAACTATTATTTGTTCCATTTTAAGGATTGTTTAAACTGATTACTTCTGCTGTTAGCACAAATTCTATGCCATTTCTAAAGCAGGTGCTTTTACTGAAATGCAACCTCAGAAGCCATGTTACAGATTGTATCGTACTTTCGCAGTTCCTGCTATACCTGCTGCGTTCAGTTCCGGGCCCCTCACTGCAAGAAGGACACTGAGCTGCTGGAGCGTGTCCAGAGAAGGGCAATGAGGCTGGTGAGGGGTCTGGATAACAAGTCTGATGAGGAGAGGCTGAGGGAGCTGGGGGTGTTCAGTCTGGAGAAGAGGAGGCTGAGGGGAGACCTTATCGCTCTCTACAGCTACCTGAAAATAGGTTGTAGTGAGGTGGGGGTTGGTCTTTTCTCCCAGGCAACTAGTGATAGGACAAGAGGAAATGGCCTCAAGGTGCACCAGGGGAGGTTTATACTGGATATTAGGAAAAATTTCTTCACTTAAAGAGTGGTCAAGCACTGCAACAGGCTGCCCATGGAACTGGTGGAGTCACCATCCCTGGAGGTGTTCAAAATACGTGTAGATGTGGCATTTCAGGACATAGTTTAGCAGGCATGGTGGTGTTGGGTTGACGATTGAATTTGAACTTAATGATCTTAGAGGCCTTTTACAACCTTAATGATGCTATGAGTCTATGTTAGTGACTACAGAACAGTGAATCAGCAAATCTGCAAAAATTTCAGCCCTCTTTACGACAGTCTTTCCAGAGTAGAAGCTTGAAAATAATATGCACTGAGGGTCACTGAAGTTGACTACTATACAGCCAGGGAGGATACATGTTCCATAACTGCGGCCCCCGCCAACAGTGCCGCAGGAATCCCCTGAACAGATCAGTCTGTTGACTTTCATCTCAAGCATTCCGACCAACCTAATTTCTGAGATAAAGGCTCAGACACAGCAGGACAAGCTCTTGCTAGCCACTCTGAACCCGAATTGTAGTGCTACTGCATCAAGAAACGAAAGGGAGATGGTATATGCTCTGCTGTACCTGTAATGTTTTACCAGACTGAAGTGAAGGAAGCAGCCACAGTCTTCTCTGCTTGATTTTCCAAGCAGTCTGCAAACTGAGACTAGTCATGGAAATTGTGTTTCAGTAGCCCCATCACAGAGCAATGAATGGACAGCTCACAGTCTGGCTCAGATCAGAAAGTTCTTAATTAGTTAGGCCAACCTGCCGACCGGTGGGTCTGTAACTGTATCAAAATCACCCTGCGTTCAGGAATACCCAAATATTCCAGAAGTTCAGGAAGATCCGCACAACCCATTGGCCTCAGGCTGTCACAGGGACTGCACGTATAACTCTCTGGACCGACCAGCCCGGTGGCTTTCTACCCTGCCAGTGAAGCCAGGAGCCAACAAAACAGAAAGGGCTTCACCAGAGCGCGCGTTGCCTAGCTGCTCCCGGAAGTACATGCACAATTCACAGTAATACCCGTGGCCATGGAGAAATACCACACAGTCACGGCTCGTGGCTCTGCCTAAATTTATTCACATTTTGCTTTGTAGAGGAGTTTAAGCATTGTAAATAGGCATGAATACATATACACACAACCTAACTAGAACAGCACAAAGCATCAAAGTGAACAGTCAGATAGGGGTGACAACAGTACAGTCACGAACGACAGTAATTTCTAGCTTGGCCAAGGAGCTTAGAAACACACAAGAATTAAAACTGGCTGCCGATTATTCTTGGCTCCCCTGTACATTGTAACTAAACAGCTTTGCTTTAACACTCCTAAAATCAAATAGATCTGCACACAAAATCCTATGGCTAGACTAGGGAAAATTTCCTTTGTGAACTCCTAGAAACTCTTTCAATATCACAACCGCTAATTGTAGAGTACACAGGCAAACACATACCGGCTTCTGAGAGCTTTTGTGAGAACGGCCCTAACGGAAACGCTCAGGAAGTCAGTGAAAAGGCCAGGCGATTATCTCATGGCAACACTGTTATTAACAACATGCCTTTTCTCAGGACTGACGGAACCACCTCACTGTTCCTATCATGTGTGCGTACAGAACGGTACTGCCAGCTGTAGAAACAGACAGTAAAATTTAACTACAGTTCGCACCTGTTTATTAGAAGACCTCTGCATCTCCCCCACAAAATCTGTTAAGGGGAAAAACCTAGGTATCTTCTCCCTGTTAGCAGACCGAAGTCAAACATTCGCTGCCTTCAATACAGTTCCAGAACCATACCCAGTACAGTATGGGAGATCTCTTTCATTATTGCATGCCAAGAGACTAATCTGGAAAAACTGGTACTGATGGCAAGATAAACAAATTGGTTCAGACGGATTACACGTCTGGCATTATTAAAAGCACTATACCTTTGATTATCCAGAAATCTTGCCACAAAAGTCTGAAGATTTCAACAGCTGTAATTTTTTTTAACAGCTAATTGGCATACTTTCTTTTTAAAGTACATCATTTCAGCTGTGGAAATGTAATGCAGAATGGAAATACCTGAACTAAAGTTTAATTACTGTACAGAGTAAACATTTACTGCATTACCTCACTCAATGTGATAAAGCTAATATATAAAGATTGCTTTAAATAAATTTAAAATAAATTGCCAATGATGACACAGAAACTGTAATTCATCTAGTCATAAAATCCATAATTAGCTTTAATGAATATTTAAAGTCAAAGTTCAATCCAACTTTTTCAATGTTTAACCTACAATATCAATATAGTTCAAGGAATTCATTTATCATCGAACATGACAATGTCTGAATATTAATTAGCAGGGGGCACTGCTGACAGGAAGCCCTTATCTCTTACCCCTCTCTTTGCCTATGCTGTGTGTCAACAGCGTGTTTGTCACGCCTCAGATTATTGATTGCCTGCCTGTTTTGCTAACAATAATTAAAAATATATTTTACATATTTATAAACCTGAACATCGAGACCCCATATTAGTTTCCCATCAGTAAAATGGAGTCTATTAGCTGCCATGTTTCAGCCGGGGAAACACCGCAGACGAGAAGCTGCAGCAGCTCCGGACGGGAAGACAGCAACCTCGCACAAAAGCCCTGTTAGTGGGTGCCATACGGGGACACCATATCCGGGTTCCTTCACGTCGCCATGAGGTTCAGCAGACCTCAACAGCAAAACCCGGGATGGGAAACGGCACAGGCCCTGGCTCCCCCCCGGCCCCTCTGGGGGGGCCGCAGGCCCTGGGTGCCAGCAGTGCCTCACGCCCCGGGCCAAGCCCACCACCCTGGCCTTAAAAACGTGAATTTTGATACAATTGTCACTTTCCAAGAAATAAAGAAAGGGCGCGATGCAAGGGCATGCTGGCCCTAACACGTCTAAATAGCAACCGACAAAGTAACTGCAAATAATGAGCCAAGTTAAAGTATATGCTTGTCAACTCTGTTCACAGGCTACTTGATCCAGTATCGCTAAATTAACATTACACGTCTATTATTCATTCAAGGTTAAAAAAACCAGGCTGGGTACACCAATCAACTCATTATAAAATAATCTATCACTTTTTATTTGCAAACAAATTAGGTGTCCAGCAATTTATCATTTCCTGAATTGGACTTATCAGCTAAAGTACATACAATTAAACTGCTATTGAGCTTCCCCCCAAACAGGCCTCGTCTCCCTGACGTGCAGACGGCCGGAGCCCGAACCAGACTATTTCAAACAACTGCGCACTACTTCTGCAGCTTTGTATCTCAAACACAGGTATCGGCTTAATTTCAACAGTATTTGAATAATTACACCTTTAATAAAGTGTAAAAGTGAGTGGCCTCCAAATATTCAGTGACAAATAACTCTCTCGGTGTACTGTAACTTCATCTGTATTAAAGATATCTGCTTAGCTACACATGATACACGTTAAAGCAAACGGAATTATTCACTTGAGAAGAGTAAAACCACTGGCAGGATTGGTATTGAAGACTCTCTTACTCCATAAAACCTGAAACAACGTTACATATCATAACATAAACACACCTGTGCTGTAAAGAGGCAGCTTGTAGTGCCACAACTTGCCTGTACAATCATTAGTATCTTAGCGGTTTCTCTAGTGACCATTTCCCAGGTCCGTCCATGCTGCTGCAGCAGCAGAGACTTCTGATAACAGCAGCCTGCAAGCAGAGCTGGTGGGGGGTGGAAAAAAAGGGTCTCTAGCACCAGGTCTACCCAAATCCTGGTCATCTGTCTGCTAGAATCATATTAGACCCATATCTGCAAAGATACTTCTCCATTTCTAGATTAATTTCCACAGGCTGGTTTTGCCTTTAGAAGCTTTATTTTGTTTGTAATCTATTTATTTTACAGACCTGCCAATATTTCAGACTTACTCTCTCAGCCGTACTGTTGCAGCTAGGCAGCGAAGTTACACTGTTGACTACTTTGTGCCAGCCGAATAACCGCCCACTTTTCCGTGTTTCCATCTTCAACTAGCTGTCAGAACATGCAGGGTGATTTCTATCTATCCTCAACTCATTTCAGTGCCACAATCTTTCCTGTTAAGTTGTAGTTTAGCAGCACCAGACATAACTTTAACATCTAGCACTGCTCCCTCATTCTTTTCCTTCTTTCTTCAGAACAGTTAAGTGTGAGACCAATAACAATGGAGTTATCAAGAGGAAGAGTCACTACAAGTTTACCACTAAAAAAATCCAAATAATTAAAAAATAAATTCTGATTTTTTTTGTTTTCATAATAGTAAAATTAAACGTAATTCAGGAAACCACCTATCCATAAATGTTTATGTATGATTTTATAGCTTGTACTATTTATTTCTGGACACATTACCAAGATTTGGATATTTTCAAATGGGCTTATCTGGTTAGGTTTCTAAACAGGTTATGACCTGTCTACATGACGGATTGGAGTAACTGTTCTAAAAATTCCAAGATATCTAAATCCCAAGCCATTTAGATGCTTAATCAAGAGACCATCATAAAAAAAAATCACTCGTTTGCAGACCTGGTCTTTAGGGATACCTCAGAGAGGTGTCTCTGCTAGCAGCACCATCAATAGTATATTTTCAGGGAAAAACAAAGTCCCAGGAGCTTTCATTTTCCTGTTCTGAAGACTAACAAAATGAGTGATTTTCATCTAACATGAACTACCTCTACTCCCTTCTCCTTATACTTTCCTTACTGCATCAATATAGCAAATGAAAAACCATATTCCATTTTAAAAGCTTCTTTGGGACTCGTTAATTTAAGAAGAAAAAAAATTAACAAACAAAAAATCTGAGCTACGTATAAACATCATGCCTGGTAACTAAATTAATAATCCATATGTAACCTACCACACTGACAAAAAATATTTAATACCGCTTTTGATACTGACATCTTTCAAAAAGAAATTTAACATTTTAATTACAAATCAATGCAATTACAAAAAAAAAAATGACAGAGGTTCTTTCTCTTACAACAAAAATTACTGACAGACCAAGGAGCCACCATGAGTTAGGGAAAGCATATGTATGCTGAACAGTTAAAAAAAAGGCCACTTATCAATATTCCTGAACTCAGAGTAGAACGTTCACAAAGTCATTAATCACACTGTTATTTAATATTTCTATTACACAAGCACTCTAGAGGCCCCCAATCAGGATAAGAGGCACACAGCTTGGCTCTGCACCAATACGAACAGGAGGTTGCCGGAATACAGGATTCAAAACGATCATTCACGGCCACGCTCTGAATTCTGCCCCGGCAACTTTTTAGCAGGCCTGACTGCCAGCAGTGCGTGCAAGCCAACAGCCAAAACCTCTGCCGAGGGCTTCACGGCCAGAGCCAAGCACACCGCACTGCGCCCAGCATTCACTGGCTCTTCAGTATGAGAAGAGAAAGAAAATCTAATTTCTGCCTGTAAGTATAGCAGACAGGATAAGCGCACATGTACCTAAAAAGAGATACGTATTTAAATGCTTAAATACTTCATGGTTATTTCAGTGTTACACCTCACGGAGAGGCAAAACTATTCCCCAGGCTGTTACAAGTTCTTGACAAACAGAACTCAAAATATTGTACAAAGACCCAGGTTTATCCAGTGGATACTGGCAAAACTTCATGAACTGAGAGAAACTGAGCTTGAGTCTCAGGCTGCAGAAGATGACACCAAAGTGCAGAACATTATTTTTCAGGAAGCAAGCTATATTCTGTAATCTATTTCACATTTATTTTTGTAATCATTTTAGGAGCGTAACCAATAGCAACAGAGACCGAAGTAGCACTTCAGCTCTTCCAGAAATGTATTCCGTATTCCCACGCAGGTCTGTCCCGCCAGCACTGCAGGAGCGAGCGCGCCACGCCAACGGCCGAAGGGACGCAGCCGTGCCACAGGCAGAGCCGAGCCGAGCACGCGAGGCAGCCGCCGCTAGAAAAGCGCCAATGCAGCCGCAGAGCGCGATGAATGATGGTGCATGGTCTGGAACCGCACTAACAATTCTGATCTCCCAAGCGCAGGGCCGGACCACACAGGAAAAAGGCCGTCAGGATTAGAGAATGAGATCCTGTCACACAAGAAGTGACTAAAAGAGGTGACTCTGTATGCCCGCAAAACAAAGGCAAGCTGCAGACAAACCACAGATGAGGAGCAGCACCATGGAATGGAAGGAACTGTGTGAGCTGGACAGCCATGCTGACACAGGACGAAGCAGATCCAGACCGAACGGAAGTTAATCACCAGCTACAGGTATCTGGTAACCGTGAAGAGACGAGCTACATGGAATATCCTCCTGGGCACATTCCTCTGATCTGCGAGGGCAGAAGGGAGATGCTCTGAGGGCTAATGCTGACTAGTTCTGAAGTGAAACTTGACAGCCATCCGTGAGCCCAGCAGGAGACCCGGGGCAATTTCTCTCAGTCTTTTGCTCCCCCGAAGCAGTGGTTCCTTCATCGCCAGCCAAACCCGGGCACACAGCCCCGGGCAGTAACGGGCTGCACACAGGAGAGCTCAGCACAGCACTCCGGGCCAGCGGGCAGAAAACGCAACGCTCCGCGTGAATCTCTCGCTGCTTATGCACCTGGTGAGGTGGCTGAGCCGCGCTGTGCGCTCGCAGCCAGGGACCAGTCCCTCCCGACTGTGTTATACAAGACAGGATTTGCCTTGGGCAGTGCTACTGGAACTGGGGTGCAGCTCAGATGGCTTCTGATCAGATGGGAGAGACCAATGGACATTTAACATTTTACCCTACTTTTCTGCTACTAAAAAACAAACAAAAAAAGTGCTCCACGTAGGAAACTGGTAACATGGATGCCTCTTACCACGTTTACTTGGCTCTAAATTATTTAAATTTTAAAAACTTGAAATCTATTTAGTATTTAATTGATATATTCTTACATAATACACTCAAGATAGCAAATTCAATTTGATGAGGACGCATTAATGCCCATTTCATTTAGTATTATAGAGGTCATCTCCAAATAGGAAAGCACCATGTGGTAAAAGGTTGTATTTAGCATGTCACAGTCACTGGCGGCTGCTTTGTATCTCAAAGAACCTTTGTAACTGCCTCAAAATAAGAGATGATTGATTTACAAAGTACCAAATTTCAAATTTCATATTCTAGGACTAAACATCAAATAATTGGACAAAGCTGTCCCCCTGTCTGACCCATCACAATCAAGCCCCTTTCAAGGTTGACTGCCTGCATAAGAAATATGTGCATAATTTCATTTTGTCTCCTGTCCAACATCCAATGTTAGAAGTTAATTAAATTGCTTGTCCATTGTATTCATCCACTTACAAAGTTAATGATATTCTGTTCCTGAATTAAAGAGAATTTTATAAAGCCTGCACTATGGAACCTGGCATGCTGTACACTGAGGAGCTGAACTCTGTCATGGTTCCTGATTGCAGCTCTCCTAATTAGGAAACAAAATGAATGTTTCCGTGTCTGCCAATGCAGAGGACAAGTCATTCCAACAGCGAGGGTAAATGCTTCGTACAATAGCAACTTAATAATATCTCATGTTTGACTATAATAAATTCTGCAGGATTAATAAACCTGTTAAATTTTTAAATTACCATAACAAAGATGAACTGCAGTGTAACAAGACAGTCTTAAAAAAGGGACACAGGTTTGAGGGAGAGAACAGCTTCTTGCAAGGGCATCAACCTGGAGGACACCGAAATCACCAGATACTCCTTCTCGCACGAGATGAGGAAGGAAAACACAACGCTATGCCAATCTACTGGAGCCACCTGAGAAGCTAGGATTAATAATTTAAACTCCACTACTCTCGTGCTTTTGGCCTAGATACAAGGATCTGCTACCTGTGCAACAGTCCTTCTAAGCAACCACACACCAGAAGTATAACGCAGTTGCAAATCAAGTTACCCGTTAATGGCAAACTTCTACAGTCCACAAAAGCTGAAACTGAAGCAGAGGAAGTTCCATCTGAACATGAGGAAGAACTTCTTTACTCTGAGGGTGACAGAACCCTGGACCAGGCTGCCCAGAGGGGCTGTGCAGTCTCCTTCTCCAGAGATATTCAAACCCCGTCTGGAAGCAGTCCTGTGCAGCCTGCTCTGGGTGACCCTGCTTCGGCAGGGGGCTGGACTGGGTGATCTCCAGAGGTCCCTTCCAACCTTCGTCATGCTGTGATTCTGTGTAAAAGCTGCTGATGACAGCACTGAAGCCATCATATGGGCCAAAGGTAGAACTAAGCACAAAGCCTATGATGTTGCATGAGAAAAGATAACCACGTGGTCGAGTAAAAACCATCAGAGTACCGCCCTGCACAGAAGTGCTGTTTAAGATAACTCCTTCCCACATTCAGCAAGAAGCAGCCTTCCAGGACCTACGTCACTTTGACGCAGTCTGTCTCGCCTCAGCCATTCCGATCGATGTCGCGATCATCCCTTGCTCGGGTCCGGCCAGGGTGGCTCGGTGTGGAGCAGCTTGCCACGTCACCCGCTGTCACAGAACTGCCCCATCCCAGGTCACGCTTCACCGTTGGACTGCGGTGGGTGTACCCACTCAGCCTCCACAAACAACTGCCACTGCCATCAAAACCTCGCCCGGCGCACTGCCAGAGCGCGGTGGACAAAATCTGCACCGTCATGCTCCTTATTCAGTGCAATCACACTGGAAACTCAAGCATGGGACGGCAAAACAGCAGCCATTTGGCACCTACAAGAGACATCCAGAGCCTCTGTAACACAGAGCGTGACGGCAATGGTAGCTGGGCTGAGGGGAATGCACGTGTAACCCTCTTAACACCCTTCCTAAACCTGTTTATTCAGGCTTCACTGTAACATGCAGGAAAGGTCAGAAATCTCTAGAAATACTACCAAAAAACTAACCTTTTCAGTGCCTGTTTCATCAGCATAGTTATGTATTGAATAATAAATACAATGCCAATTGCCCGTTTTTGAAAAGCAGAATCTCTACTGACTTTTACTGACTTAATACAACATATTTTACCTTAGAAAATAGGAAAAAAGTCTCTCTCCCAGCTTTTGTCTTTTATCCAGTGGTGTTAGTACAAAAATCAGAAGTGTTACTTCAGTGACACTCCGAGTGGATAAACCTGTCCCAGTGCAATGACTCTTCACGCTCTCACTCTGCACATTGCCATTTCGGCGAGAGACAAAGATATATATTGTAAGTTTTTTAATTATTCTTGCTAACACAAGGCCGAATCCAGTACTTCCTAAGAGGCTTCACTTCACTGAAGAGCAATATAGTTTATGTGATTAGTTATTGTAAGCCTCTGCACCAGTTGCTGCAAGGATTCCATCAAGGTATAACGATTTAAAACAAAGCAGCAATAATATAATTATTTAAGCTTACTCTGTCAAAGTTTATTAAAAATATTGAAAATTGAGTTAGGAAGAATCCTAAAAAAAGATTGTGTATGCAAACTAAAATAAAAGCATAAACGAAAACTCATCCAGCATATTTTATTTAGTGAACATAAGAAAACACCAGGATTACTGAAAATACTTTTTACATACAACAATTACGTGTAAAACAACAGTATGCCTGCTGCCATTTTGCATTTTTTTCATGCACGTTTAGGAGCAATACATTGTGGGAATTCATTTTAAACTGTGCTCAGCATTTTCTTCCAGTGGTCTTATTTCCAAAATGAGGCTACATTTACCAATCCAAAAGATGTATTTTGACTAATGTAACTTTTGTGAACTGAAACTCATTAAATAGTATTGGCAAATCAATAAGGACATGAAGATGTAAAGCTTTTCTTTATGAAATAAACCAAATTATACTCTTTAATCTAAATAGTCAGGTCACTTGGTAATTAAATCATGTGGAAAATCTGCCTTGTTATTAAAATCTCTTCAGAATGTCCACGTAAGTTGGAGTATGCACATATATAATACATATTATTTACATTTCTACCTTTCAGAACTTTTCAATTTCAATTAAAATGCTGTAATTTTTATTGGGAATCACATTACATGCATGACATGTAAATTAATTAAAGGACAATCAATTGTAAGAGATGGCCAACAATGAACCTAAACAGTTTACAAATTACCTACTGTCATTCAACTGGAGCACGCACTGTCTGCGGACAATTACAGAAAAGCTTTAATTGATTTTAAAAATGTCAATAATCCAGTACATTTTGTCCATTTGTAACAGATTTTTAGAATTAAAGTAACTGTTGGGACCACCAGCAGAAACTCCCGGCACAGTGCAGAACTTGGGTCTGAAGTTCAACGAAATGCTGACATTCCTTACACATCCCAAACCAGCCATGTCTACATTTTGAATTGTACACATACCTGTCTTATGTGCTACAATTCTTTAAGCTAATCACATTTTTAAAGGAACATGAATCTGACTAATTACAATTTAAAAAATATTTAGCATGCTTACTCGAAGTTTGTTACAGATGTGCAGGTTCCACTGCTCTGACGACAGACAGGAATGCTTTGGTCTTTAAATTCTGGCAAGCCATGGAGCAAACTGAATTACTCAAGAAAAAACTAGGAGCTGTCTCTCTGATTCACTGGTGATACAGACAGGAAACATCAGCACTCGTTAAAGCTCTGTTGTCTCAACATCCTAAAAAGTCTGTGTAAAAACAGCTTTACTATGGCCTATTTTTACTGCTTCCTGCTTGTTTTAGAACTGGGAGATCTGGCAAGTCTCAGAAAACCGGTAAGGAGAAGGAAAGACCAGGCAAAGGCTTGGTCTCCAGCAAAGGTATCCTCTCAACATGGAAATACCAAGGACGCTACTTTATGCCAATAAAAGAAATTCCAGCAATTCTGCTCATCTAGGTAAGACGCTTGCTGATGTTCTGTTCCTAAGCAGGGAACTCATTTTGTGAGGCCGCCCCTGCATCAGATAGACATCGTGTAAATAGTCAGAAGAAAGTAAATGCTGGCTCACACCTTCTGATCTACTTAGCTGGTGAGACCAGTGAGACGAAGCAGGCATCAAGATGGATGTGCCTTAATCTGCCAAGCCTCTGGGCATGTCAGCTCGTGATTTATCCTGAAGCAGAAACCCAGCTTCATGCTAGGAGGAACTTGGAAGGATGCCACTCTCCCTGCTGCAAAAGTTAATTTCACAAAGAAAACACTACAGTTTAGGAAGAAACGGTTAGAAATATGTTTGCCATATCTTGCTTGGCACTGTAATTCATCTTTTCTATTAACGCTTTACCTTTCAATGTCTCAGATGAATCTTTAGCTACTGAACTGCTACAAAGGATTTTGTGGTGTTGTGCTAGAAACAACAATACAGTTGTGCTCAAAGGCTTACCATCTTAATTTCTGGGTGTTTTTCCTACACAGAGAGCATTAAATGCCCATGCCTAACTAAAAAAAACAATTAAAAAAGAAAAACATAACCAAGTGTCTCTACAGTGCATGTGAAAAATGAGCTTAAGATTACTTCAGTTACTAGCCTGTCACCACTGCCTGGCTCACAACCTATTTTTGGCCTTGCTAGCATTACCATATTACCATTAATTTCTAGCTTCGAGCTAGTAAACAATAAAGAAAATATATTTAAGCATTTCAAGAACAGTATAGCATCGTAAAAACAAAGCTCGTGGCCCTGTAACATGCCTTTCGATCATATGAAATTTGATAAAAGATAGTACAGGAGATGAGAACTAAAGACTTGCAACTGAGGCCTAACTACTAAAATTTTCAACAGAATTAAAGATATGTCCATGCTCAGCATGATGTCAATGCTTTTGAATGAAATGGCAGCTGGGGATGCCACAGCACTGAGCAGGGCACCCTGGGCTAGGAGATGGCCTTGACAACAGCTCAGAAGACCTAGGCATCTACTCAGCCCATCCGGAGTTACAGTAAGGCCCAAGAACCACGCTTTGCTGCTGCAGTAGTGTAAACTGTATATTTACATCTGAATTTGAAAACAAATAAACAGAAACCAGTTTCAATTTCTAAACACAAGTATACTTTCCTACAGAAAACAAACAGATGAATTAAAGAGCCTAAAGTCACTAAAAACCAAAAAAGCTCTTTCAAAAAAGTGAAAAGTACCAGTCAATTGCACTGTTAGTCCACCTACAGGTAGGGTTTTTCTTCCTATAGGCTCAGAGTTGAATTAAAAAGAAGCCACCATTTGAAAAGAATGTTTTAGGAATAGCAAAAGCGAAAAAGAAAACCTCTACACTGATCAAAGCAGTAACTTGAATTTTATTTTAAAACTGAGAAGACAAAAAATAGTCTATACATATCAAACAAGTTGTCTCTTCATGTCACTTTTATGATGGACATTAATCTTCGTTTCTAGACAGAACTGCTGTCTGATGTAACTGCGCTTACTGACTTAATGGGAAGAAATTTATATTAGTCTAGGAAGCTGTGATGAATGCAGTCTTAAAGTTCAGTGACTCAAACACTTTAGTAACCTCAAATGTTAACCCAGGTAGAAAGAAACTTAAATCTTAATCCTGGAATTTAAGATTATGCTTCATTCACATTTTGTTGCTAAGAAATTTTGAATGCTCATGTATTTTTCACACCTATTTATGTACGCATGTGTGTACATATATAAAATCTATACGTGGTATACATAGTTTTCATATAGCAAGCTGTCTGCGGGGGAGGATCCAAAGTACGCGCCTTTTATCCCAGTGCATGCTCCCTCCCAGAACTAAGGTGTGGAAAAGTCACCAAGAGATTGTGAAGCAAATCTGAAGCTGATTCCTTCTCAGCAACCAAAAACTGAAAAAGAATATGCTGAAACTTGACTTCTTTGCCACGGAATCCTGTTCAGGCCTTGTGCACGCTAACGCAGGTGACAGGCTATTGCAAATCCTTCCCCCGCTGAGGACTCGGGAGGGTTGCTGCGCGCTGCTCAGACTGCTCTGACACTGCTTACAACTCATGCTCTCTGCCGCCTGGAAGCGCTTCCTGACAAATCCCTCATCCCCAGCCCAGCTGAAGACGTCAGTCTGAGGCACTGCAATGGCTACCCCAGGGAACTTAGACATGCACTGTCAGAGTTGGTGGCACCGCTTACATTGTTTCACACTTGAATCGCGAAACGATGAGCACAGACAAAGGATACTGACAAACCAACAGAATCTTAGTTCCACCTCCTTCCCATGTATGACATCAGCATGTAAACAGAGGTGGACCAAAAAACCAAAAAATTCGACTCGCCCTATAGCCCCAGGCTATCAGAGCGGTTACACACAGAGGGCCTGCAGTTAGCACCCATCAGTTAATTGTAATTAAAAGTTGGGATGATCCCAGTACCATCTGCAGTGAGTCTGAAGACTGCACCTGCGGGGTGTGCGGAACAGGGCGGACACCAGAGGCATGCCTTCCCTGGCATACTCCCAGTTACTAGTTCTAGCCAAGACAACTCCTTTGAAATGGACAAAACAGCAGAGGCGTTTTGCCTCTGCTCATAACACGGGAAAATCCTTTTTCCACCAGGATTTCCCACCTTCCATTAACTTCCCTCTCCCTTGTTCTTGCTTTCATATTCCTTAAGCACCCCTTGCCTTAGTCCGTTTCACAGGCGGAATTTCCGTCGGAAAATGATTCATCTCTATTCAGGTCCACGTGGTATGACAAGTTTGAGATGGGATTCTCTTCTCTCCCTCCTTTCCTACCACCCCTGCAGACATTTTTGCAGAAATTGGTATGACTATGTCTTCAGTCTGCAATCCGGGACGAGCCTGTGCACACGCAGGAGGAGTCGCCTGGTGCTGCGGCTGCCTCCTCCCCGGATGGGAAGGACGTGATTCGCTTCGTCAGGAACCTCGCGCAACACAAGTCAGTTACAGCAGGGTTTTTAGAGACTGAGATTAAGTTTACTCGGGACAAATCCGTGCAGAAAGAACACCTCCCTTAGTGCTAGCTGTTATTTGTGACCCAATCAACTGTAGATTTCCCGTTTGCAGATGTGTCATTTTGGAAGGATTTTTTTTTTTTAGTATGCCCTACCATCCCTCGGTCACTGGGATTTTTCTTTTACAGGATACCGAGGCCTACAATAAGTCATTCCCCAACAGAAGCCTATATGCTTTCCTACGCTTACAGTACGGTTTACCTGGAAATCTCTTACTCGCTGCCTTGGGGACACGTTGTTCTCAGTCCCTGTTTTGGCTCCCATCGGTCGGCACAAAGCCCAGTGCCGGGGGTCCTCGGGGTGGTGCGAGGCAGCACGGCACTGCCTGCCCAGAGCACCGAGCGGCAGCTCCGGCCACCACTGCTCGGCATGACGGGCTGACACGGCGTGGCCCACGGCCACAAGCTACCCGGCCACAGCTATCCAGAAACACGCATTTAGTTGTGGAGCCGTGCAGAACGTTAGCAGCCAAGGAAGAGATCCGTGAAGAAAATATAGACGCTGCCTAAGATGGAGGGGACACCTATACCAAAGCAGGTAACCAGAACGATGCTCACAGAGCATCAGTGCATGCACATGAGAGGACGCCAGAGAACAACTCCCGCGAGTAAAAGAATGTCTATGAACACAGAAGTGACTAATTACATAGATTTCTTGCTCCTCTTCTACACAATGTGGAAGAGCTCAAAATTCAGTAGACGTTTTCAAGTTGTAACATACTAAAATACTAATTCTTAATAATTGAAAGGAGAAACTCAGCAGAAGGCCAAAAGGAATGCCAGAGAAAGCAGAAATGTTCCCAGTGCTAGTTATCTAAGTGCTGTTCATGAATGTGTGACTTGAAGAAGCAAAAGCCAAACAACACCCACCCTGAAAGCAGCACCCATAATCACGGTGCTTGCTGAGCCATGGAATTGCCCAAATAGGGCCAAACCAGGCACTCCTTAGGGAGCTGGGATGAGGAGGGCCTGCATGAAGACTTCAGGAACACATTTTCTGAAAGCCTGTCTTCTGACATTCACCTTTTATCAGAATTCTAAAGATGAAATTTAACTCAAAAATCTTCCTTTTATGTGGCACAGAAAAGAGCTTTGAAGTTTAACAGCAATTTGTTAATTCCATTACCACAAAACACCCTTCTTGCTGATTCCCCAGACTCTGCAAAACCACTTCAATATGGCTGATAGCTAAAATTTTAATATGCATAGTCATAATTACTAGAAAATTTGAGAGCATTTTTTTTAAGGGTTTTCCAGACTTGCAGAGTCTCCAGGCACTTCAGTTAAGGCCTCTCTGATCTCAGAGGGCTTTAAAGAAGCCAGGAAACTGCAGGCGACTGCTCCCCCCCGCCCCGGTCTGCTACTCTGCTGTCTTCTCAGGACGTGGCGAGATGTCCACGTAGATCTGAACTCTCCAAGGGATGCAGGGTGCAGCACACCTCTGCAGAGGAGCGAGGGGCACGGGCTGGGCTGCGGCTGCTCGCTGGCTACAAAGCGCGGAGCTCGCGGAGGCAGCCCCAGCAGGGAGGGAGTGCAGACAAGGGAAGGCTGCCGCTGGATGCTGTGCTCAGCGGCAACGCCGCTGGGCTCTGCCGGGTGCCAGCGAAACCCAGGACCGCGGAGCTGCAGCACAGCGACCGGACACCCAGCAAAGCCAAAGCAGGTCGCGCTCGTGCCTCCTCAGAGGACTGAAAAATGCACAGGCAGTATTTGCTGCTTCTGTAATCACACAACCTAGAAATTGCAACGAGATTTACAATGGCGTTTAATTCTACGTAGTTTCTCAGTCAGAGGAATAGAATATATGCAGTGCTCTTACTGGTTTCTACTGCCTCAGCTATTTTTTACCAAGTCTAAATTTACCTAATCAAGCAGCAATTGTCCTTTCTTCAGAAAACAGAAAGTAACACAAGCAAGGCAAAGCAAGAAAACACCACAGCCTTCATACCTGAAAGCTTTTATCATGTTATTATATAGATGATGACGGCTTCAAGTGAAATCTCCACATACGACCCTCAAAACCGAAAGTGCAGTTTTCCCAGACGGATGTCTGCAAGCGGTGTCCACAAGCCTCTCCTGCAAGCACCGGTTTGCGTTCCTCCTGGGCCAGCTCAGGAAAGGCAGCTCCTCTGAGCACAGGCACCAAGGCATGCTTTTTATCCGCAGCCTGGCCTTTGCTTCACACTGTGACTGTGCCTGTCCTAGTTCTGGTTTAGTTCCTCTGGACTTAGGAACAACCCGATCAACAGCCTTTACTCCTAAATATCTCAAAATACACGCATTCAAGGAGGAGAAACATTCCTTTACATAGCATCATTTGATTTCAGTTCAAGAAAGCCTGTTTAGCTGTTGGGATGTCACTGATTTCATGCAGCTGACAACTGGTAAATCACAAACGTGAACATTAAACATTATTACACAACTGAAAACCTTTAATGCTAACTCAGAAGAGCAGCAAAGCTTGGTCTTGTGTAATTTGGTTTGTTTCAGAAAATAAGATAATAATTAAAACAAGCCCTTAATGTCTTACAGCTAACATATTCAAAATTGAGGATGCACGATGTGAAAGAAGACCTAAAATACCTGAAAGACTTTAACATATACGGACACTAGACGCTCGATTTATCAAAGGAACTGTAGGGAAAACACCCTACTCCTATCCCCCACTGTTTAAAGACGGTAGTTACTCAGCTCATAAAATACATGCAAACAGCAAAATACCCATTCTACACCATTAGGAGAGATTCAAGAACGGGCGTATGCTGAAACGCGTTTAAGATGACAAAATGCACCGAAGATCAATTTACAGGGGACCTTAGTGAAAAGTTACTGTACGGAAATAAGAATGCTACAAGTCAAAAGGAACAAGGCAACCTAGTTTAATCTGATTATTCTGGGGTTGAGGCAACATATTAATCAAGTGGACAAAACAATTCTATTAATGAAATTCAAAAGGTACAGTACGATAATCAATCTTTTACTATATTGCAAATGATAAAACAAGCATCCAGAAGGGTTATGCTAATTACATGTTTCAAGTCAAATGAACCCGTTCCATGCTTTGTCTTGTTTAGACAAATAGAGCATTCCTGCCATTTAATTATATTTCAGATGTCTATATCAGTGTCTGCAATGATGCATTAGCCTACTGAAGAACTGGAGATAGACTGTTACCTTCTGACAACAGAAGCACACAGTCCACCTAGAGAGCAGCCTGGGCTTAGCAACTCCCGCGGACAGCGGTGCGGAGGCGAGGGACGACCCCGGGAGAAGGCGAGCGCCGGTCGGGCCCCCCGCAGGGCCACCCCCGCGTACTCCGTGGCAAACGCGCGCACGAGGGGACGGGTGGGCTCCGGGCAGCACGGGGGCTCTGCGCGGCGCGGCTCGCTCGGAGCCGAAACGCCCGAGCTGGCGGGGCAGCGGCGCAGCCGAGCGAAGGCGGGAGCTTCTCCGGGGAGAGGGTCAGCCGCGGGCAGCGCCACGCGAACACCAACGCGCTGCCGCTGCTCTCGGGTTAGCCGGGCTGTCGCTGCGCAGAACTTTGTGCTGTCACGTACCTAACTGCATCTGTCCAGACGTTCTGGAAGAATACCATGTAAACCCAAACACCGACTTGTTCAGAAAGACCAAAATTACAGCATTACATTTAGAAAAGCCCCCGACCTTCCTCCGCTGCTTGCAGGTACTCAGGGTAACCGAGCAAGCAGACGACGGGCACACACGTAGGTGCAGAATGCACACCGAGAGCGCATGTGGGAAAAGAAGAGGGGGGAACTACGCTTCTCCCAGGCTTCCAAGGAAAACGAGGACATTACCTAGAGCCCAGGAAAACAAAGACTGGCCAGATACACATCCACCAAATGCATAACCTCCGATTTGAAATATAGCAAATACTGGCTATGTTATAATTTGGTCTCGGTTATTAAAAGTTACATGATTGTGTAAGATAACAGAAAGCCTATAAAATTGGTATGTCACACCATGCTTATACTGTAGATGATAAAAGTAGCTGTGATCAAATACATACAGCTGGAAATAGATCCAATCTATTTCATTTTTCTCCAAGGGTATCAATTTTATGTTACTCCGTATAGATGGCTCAAACTGGAAAGATAAAATATCCCAAAAATAAATGAAACATAATGCAGCTTTTCTGTATAGGCTCATGCGCATATTGGTCAACCCTGCCCCTACCATGTACAAGGACATTTTTGTCTAAATAAACACAGACCTTGTGAGGCCTCAACACTTTTCCTGGCTGCTGTTCCTAAAGTACACACCCTCCTCCTTCCACCTCAGCCACACGCTGCCATTTCCATCCACGTCCTTTGCTTCCGCTCACACAGACCCAGCACTCCCAGCCAAGCTACACCTCACCACTGCAAACGCGTCCGCGCTCGCAGCGCGCGTTCCAGCACCAGCCATCCCGGCGTAACTGTGTTCGCTGCAACAGGCGTGACCGCCTGTGTCCTCCCACCGGTTCAGCGGCGTCAGCGCCCACCGCACCACTCAGCCACCGGGCACCGCGTCAGCATGCGCTGCGTCGGGACGCTGCTCAGACAGTATGAAAAACAGACATTAAATAGTAAACATCATCTACACGGTTCAACATTGACTCACTTCAGCATCTGGAAGTAGACAACAGCCCAAAAGCAGGATTGCAAAATGAAAATAAATTCCACCACGTAAAAAAAGCCCTGGAAATAGGTGACAACTTAAAAAAAAATCTTCTTCAAAAACGGTAATATTTTTAAACAAAAACTACTAGACCTGTAGTAGCAGCCAACACCACAAGAAAACAGTGACAGCAAACAAGTATGTGTCTAAGGCTGTAATTAAAAAACCTCAAACCGTAAAATCTTCCCACACAAAACCAATGAGAACATCCTTTCTGATAAAAAAAGATAAACATAATTTTTCCTTAGCTTTCAAATAAAGCTTTTTTAAAAAAAACAAACGAAAATCATTGCTATATATTTCAGAATCCTAAAACCACACCTTTTTGTGTCTAGCAATAGATTATATTTTTACTCAATGCATTTTCCTGTTTTAAGCAGGGGAAAAAAAAGTAAGCAATAAGAAAATTCAGCTTCCCATGTTGCATCATCTTCCTTACTTTAAGGAACGGTCCCTTTGTTACTTGCAAGAGAAACGGCATCCTAAGAAAGTTACACTAATAAACCCACAGATGCTATCGACGTCAATGGATTTCCTCAGGAATTTACCTATTTATCAACAGAATAGAATTTAGTACCTGCAATCAATGGGCTGTGATCTGGCCCTACATTCTCTGAACTGGGAAACTGTCAATTTTCAGACAGGATACACTATTTTAAATTGTAACAACTGTAAGTATTCCAACTCATCCAGTATCCTGCTTCACCACAGTACTGTTTACTGTTTTCCCTGACAAAATTAAAATGCAAGGCATACAGGAAAACTAGCCTACTTCATCAGATAGGAAAAAATAAAATACTTCGTTATTATGTATGAAAACACAATGCTGATTTTGTAAAATTTAGCATCAACATTTAATTTTGAAATTTTAAACGGTAAACAATCACAATAGCGACACTTGTTTCCTAACCACATTTCAGATAAATTATTAGACGAATCCAAATCACTGAAATGAAAATTTTGGCCTTAAACTATTCCATCTATCTTCTTGGACTTTTAAAGTATACTTCATACAAGAGCAGCGACATTTTTAGGCTGGAGGCTTCACAAGGCTTAGGCATCATTTTCACTATCACATGCTGTATAATCTTCCACGTAAACTTGTGTCAGCTTGCTTTAAATTAACTTTAATTCACGTTTACCAAAGAAGAAATATCAGCCTGTAACTAAATGAGGTCAAGGACTTTGGAAGACCTACTTAATCCCACAATACTTGGAGCTTTTTATGAAGTCCATGTGATCATCATGAGTCACGCAAATGGGCACAAGTCTGTATGGCAGATTAAATAACTCTGTGTAATATTAGTCAGAAATGAGAAACAATAACTAATATTTGTAAAAAGTTACACCTGAAATATTTCACTCCGTCTTATGCTAAATGTACTTTGCAGAAAGGTCAGGGCTCCTGAATTTGCTAGATAAATAAATGTTGGTGAGGTGGATGAATCACTGGAGAATTGGTGCATGGCAGCGAATGAATAACCTGCAAATGCTTCCCAAACCCCATTATTTCCCTTTTTCCAGTAGGCCAAAGATTCATGTCCCTGCATGCCGCCAGTTCATTACGGAGAAATATCATTCCTCTTCTGGCACTCTCTGGGCGGCCTCTCAGCCCCACGAGGACCCTTTAATGTTTAATTCCCCATCATCTGCTCCAGTGAACAGCTTAATCTCTGCTTGTATGATCAATACTATATCAGTGTAAATTAAAATGACAATTTTAAAGTAATTAAGCCTGTTAATGCTCGATTCAAATGTCATTATTTGCACAAGGGATTGAGGAGAAATTACATCGTGTCCAGGGTGACAGGAAAATGTTTGAGCCTTCTCAATCCTGTTGCCGCTGTGCCACTGGAGGCTTTAGCAAAGCAGATTAACTTCTAGCTCCCACTGCCAGGATACCTATCCAATTTCAAAAGAGGATAACACAATTTGATAAATTTAATTCCAGCTACAAACTCAATTATTGTGATAATGGATGAAAACTGGGAGGAGACACTAAACAAGACCCACATAAAAAATACACTTAACTTCAGAATGAGATACAACAGTAATTGTTTTATTTGATTTGCTCTATCCCTTTTGAAAACCCTTTAAATAATTGTGATTGTTGGAAGAATAGCCAGCATTTATTAAATAGCATGAGCTCTAAGACCAAAGCGGCTGCAGTTTAAAGGATTTTGATCACAATGGAAATGTTTGCTATGCTTTGCTTGTACAGCTACATTTATTAGACAAGTAAAATTACATCATTACAGTATCGGATCTCATAAATAGATCTATAAAACTCAACTACGCTCAGATGAAACCTCAGCCCATTCTACGTGCTGGCCTTTCTAGACCCTGCTGTGACAGCCTGTAGTCATTTATTATTTCAAAGGAAGATTTTAATAATAGAAAACCTCAGACTTTATGAGACAGCCATAGGATTCAGTTTGTACTTTAAGTCTGACTAGCTGAAAACGTAGCTGAGCTATCACTACCCGAGCTCATCTCTAGGTCTCAGGATACAGAAGACCACAGCCATTTAGGCAAAACGCTGGACAGAGCCATCAATATCTGATATTTTGAAGCAGACAGCAAAAGTGAAACACCAAATGTCATGGATATAATTCAACAATAAGGAACCGTGGAAAACTTCTTCTGCAAAGGAATTTCAAGAAGTAACAAATTCCTGTCGGAAGAGTTACCAGCAGCTCCAAGTGGAGCCCCAAGAGGGTCAATCAGCATTCCTGTCACTGGATATTGTTTTAATAAATTCAGTTTATCTGACCGTTTGCATTTCCTGAAGTTCTCCGAAATAATTATATTGAATTTTTATTAGTGCACATGAAACATTTTTGGCTTGTGCTTCTTTGAATAATAAATGGCATATATTAAAGTGCCTTACAGGTCTAATAACTTGCATCAGATCCGTGTAGGCCTGTCTTATTAACTTTTAGTTTAAAATACAGCAGAATTCATCAATCAGTGTTTCTACAAAGCAGAGCACAGATTGCCACAGACACTCAAGAAAAATGTATCTTAGGACAATTAAAGCATCTACGGTGTCTCAAGAATTTCATCAGAAAATCTATCAAATCACAGATTTTCTCAGATGAACTGTCAAAAGACAAACCCTAAAAGGGTAACCAAGCACTAATAAAAAATTTTCACAATAATTAAGAAATTATAAAAGAAATAACTAAATTTTAAATACAAGTTTAACTTTTTAAATTAAATTTATTAACTCTAGCACAAACGTAATTTCGAAATGAGAATTAAGGAAAGCTGATTGAGTCATGTCCCGTAGGCTTGACACTTTATTGCTAACTCCTCAAACATTAAAACTGCTGGCATGGCAGAGGTCAAATTAAAGCCCTGACTTCCATTTGCTTTAATTAAAAACAGTTTTCTCCTGAAAGAATAGCTAGATTCAAAACTCGGAAGACAATGTTCAGAAGTGGAAGACTATACTCAATGGGTTGTTTTGGTTTTGTTGGGGATTTTTTTGTTTGGTTTTTTTTTTTTTTTTTTTTTTTAAATCTGGAAACATGCTGAATATTAGTGTGAGTTAATTACATTTTGCTCTGATAATTATGAAAACTTTAAATTATAAAGCTGCCGCATCAAAACAGAACCAAACTGTTATCTTTAAAAAAAAATAATTGGAAAGCACATCAAACTAGTGAAGCCACTGTTGCTTTGGAATTCCCCTGGTATTTTCGAACACTGCTTTGTTCTTTGTTTTCTCATGTTAGCGACAGGCACATAGACTTGGCTACTGCCATAGTGTATGATAAGCACGCATGTGTTAGAGATTACATTTCTTCAAGAAACTTTAAAGAGGAACTAAAATAGATATTTTTTGGAGTTTTTCTAAAATTAAGTTGGGAAATACTAAGTAACATTTTTCTTACACCACAGCGAAATTATCACTGTTTACGATTTCATGCCGTGTATGCACTGACATCTTAAAATATTTCCTCCGTTAAGCAGCACCAAAAATTGGTTCAGATGTGAATGCTGATTGTACGATACCACATGTATTCTACTTCTAGAAAAAAAAATTTAAAAAGAAGTAACCTGGTAATAGAATTGAATAAGACAGATATTTTTCCTCAAGCTTCCCTGCATTTGTAGTGAATGAGAGAACACTGCTCCTTTTTTCACGGTGGACCAGCAGAAAGCGATCCTGGTGCAGTAAAGATGACGACAGCTGTCTAACCTGACCGGTCAAAGGAAGAACTCATTACTCGCTAGCTGGAAAGAGAGAGAAAAACCCTACTTTCAAATTAGTGTCGGAATAGATTATTAGAATCCTTTCCTTTGTACATAACCTAAAACCTGTGTACACTCTATTACAGCTTTTCTGTTTTGCATTATCAGTAGGGCATGTTAATGGACATCAGACCATATGGAGCAACAAATTAATTGTTTCCCCATGTACAATAATAGCTCCATTTATCACGCACATGTTGACCTGTGTTTGCTTTACAAAGCTTATTCATTATCAGTGATCTTGGTGCTTTAAGAATAAAGAAAGCATCAGTAAAAGTTACCACAACTGACAGATGAATTCAGAATTATTAAACATATCCTTACTGTTGAAGGTAGGAAAAGTGTTCAACTTCACCTCGCTTTTAAAATTTCATCTGATAAGCTTTTAAAGAAATAACATTGGAACAAAACCAACATTATTGGTAGTAGACTGGTATTTGTTCATGCTCATGATTGTTCTGCCTGAAAGTAACTTTGTTTTAATACTATGTCTAGTATCAGCTGATTTTTTTCTACTAGGCTTTTATTAACCTGTGAGAAGATAAGCAAACCCAAAGTGCATTAACAGATTATTAATCTCATCTGATCCTCATACTTACTATGCACATTTGCTTCATGTAGAACATGTAGTAAGGGGGGCTTCATCTGGAAGACATTAAGTCTTTGTCCTAAGCTGGCGGCCGCACAAGGAGGTGCCCACACCAGAGACTGGTCTTCGACAAACAAACCCTTCTCAGTGAGGTAGCAGATGGCGGTGTCAGACCCAGCCATTGTGGGTTCAGCCCCTTCAGCAAAACCCATCCAAACACCCCAAGGAAAACGGTATTTTATAAAAAAAAAAAAACCACCAACAATGTGCCCTGTCTCACTAAGACTTTCCTACAGTTTTAACAAAAGGTAGGCTTGATAAATTCTCTAAGCACAACTGAAAATTGAGTAATTGGAGCAGTTCTCAAACGACGGAGTGAAAAGGCTCACAGGTGTCAGAAGAAATTTCCTCACCAGTTCCAGCAAGAGGAGCGAGCACCCTCACAGAGCAAGTACGCTGAACGAACAGAACCACAAATCTCGATTCTGAACCAGCCATTACAACTTCTTGCTCTTTCTTTTTCTGTTCACCGCTTCAGTGGCTTTCTGTCAAAAAATGCTAACAAGCCTTTAAGCTCTTTAAGAGCTTAACAATTTTTCAGTTTGCTCAGCAATAGATTTCTTGCAGAATATTTGTCTTCCACATGTGGTGCTATGACACAGCATTCAACGGTATTGGTCTTTTCCCTTGATACCCGGTTCAAGCACAACACAGCTTGGTCAAACCTTTGCCAACACGTCAGTTACACATTCTTCTTACTCTTTAAGAAAAAGTTTAGTGACAAGTGACTGAATTAAAAGACATTCTGGCCAAAACACTGATCTTAACTTAATAGGACAAATTGGACACAATCAGTAATAGGTCAACAGCTATTGACTACTTTTTTTTTTTTTTTAATATCACAACCAGTAGAAGTTTGCTGAGGATAACATGAGGTGATTGAGGTAAGGACACAGCATCACAGCAGCTGCTGATGTTCTTTTATTGCAATATCTTTAAACCAATGAATTAGTATTACCGGATGTCAGGATGTTAAAATTCAAAATTCTCTTTCTCACCAATGAAACAAAGATTTTTGAAAACAGAGAGACATACCCAGATACACAGTGGAACTCGCTTTAATTTTCAAGCTAAAACCGAACCATGGAACGAGAGGGATTTGGCCCTGGGAAGTCTCCCCGCTACCCTGGCAGGACCAACTGGAAGTCCTTCCCAACAGCTGCTTGCATAACCTGCTCACAGAAGCTTCCACTGTAAAATCTAAGGGGCTTTTTTTTGGGTTTTCTCTAAAATTAAGTTGGGAAATACAAGGTAATGTTTTTTAGGAAAAAAAAAAAAAAGAAAAGAAAAAATTGTTTTAGGTCTTTTTCAGACAATATGGGGAAAAATTTATTCTGTCTGCCTTCCTCAGTTTTCTCCCGTCAAGGCTAGCCATACCCTGGTACTGCCAATCCTTCACAGCGTGTATTTTCTCGAGCTCCAGCAAGCCTTGCCGCTCTTCTCCGAGCTCTGCAAAACAACCCCCAGACATCAGCACTGCTGCTTTCAGAAGGAGGCAGCACTCTTCACGCGCAAGCTGCTCACACCCGGGGTTTCAGGGGGGCTGCTCACACGAGGAAGAACCAATCCAAAGGCATCAAAAATTCCGACACGTCACGCGCGCGTCTCCTTCAAGGCACGCACAAGTAAAGTGGCGGATGAAACAGTGACCCACAGAAGCCAGTGGCTAAATGGAAAAAGGCAGGTAAATCCTGCTCCTGTCAAGAATTTACCTATAATAAGACAGTATAGTTTCACTGCACTTGGGCTTGGATCATAAATCATTCACAGCCTGTTTTGCAAATTAATGAGTAAGAAAAAAAATAATCCTAATTTTCTATGAGGAGAACTCAAATGGGTCATCAGCATAGCACACCCATAGCAGGAAAGAGTTTCCACCTTCTTCAAAACTGACTGCACTGTCTAAGTTATGAACGTACGAGCAGGAAGGGATGCCCAGTTCCAGGTGGGATCCTGGTCCTCCCCCAGGCTCAACAGCCACTGAGCCTTGGTAAGCGGGCGTTAGGCTGTTTGTCACCAACTTCTCCTGAAGCATGGGGCATAACGAACTCTTCCGAGAGGTCAGAAATATTTCCCCACTTGGAAATATTTCTGAATAGGAAATGAAAAAAGTTTAAGTGACTATTGTGCTAGACACAGCCATCAAATATGCCCACAGGATGACTGCAGAGTTACGAAGGAAGAAGACAACACTTTTAAGACTGTTATTCTTTCTTGTTCTCCATCTCTACATCACTAAGAAAGCATTTGAACCCATGTTTTTACTATTTCACTGTTTTCTTGGCCTGCATTCTTACAGAACTATTCTTTTTCCATTTTTAAGATTACTGAAGTGGCCCTTTTATGAACAAACTCTAAGAATATCAGCTAACCCACAGTCAAAAGGTTTGCCTGAAAACAAGCACAGGATCTTTGCTATTTAGCACACACACATAGGAAACGGCCAGGTTTACAAACTGCATTCACAAGACTGACATTAGTAAAAATCCCTTATCTCTTTTTTTTTTTTCTCCCCATTCCCCTCATCACAAGTGATCCGAAAGAGTACGAAACATGCTGCAGGCTACAGATTGGCTTTTCCAAGACACGGTGAACTGTCGGTGAGCTGGTAACGGCCAGGAAGCAGTCCCCATGCGAGAGCTCAAAACCCAGCCACATTTCAGGCTCTGCTGCTTCTTCCCCTGCTGCTGCTCCCAGATGACCACAAGCAGAATAGCTGCGGCCACCACAAGTTCACGACAACACAATTGCTGCGATTAAAAAAGCATACGTATGCATATGTAAACGCACATCCCTCCAAAATGCCAAAGGCTTAGAAATAGCAAGAGGAACCGCAGCCCGGCAAAGCCAGCGTTAAAGGCTTCCTACCTCCTTCGCCTCTCTCCTCCTCTCTCTTCAGGGGGAAGACCACAGCGTGTGCCCCAAAGCTCTGCACCATGAGACTGACTTACATTGTGCCTAGAAATCCTCTAAAATATTGAATCCTGTAACCCGAATTCAAGTCTACAATGCTCAGTGGAGGAGATTCAAAAGCTCTGTGCCAGAAATGGAAAAGGAGAGTCAGAGCGGAGAAGGACATCCACTACAGCTACCTCATGGGTGTCACTGTGCCACCGACTCCGCAATCCCCTTCTGCAGCCACTGCCAACTAACACTTGGGTGCTCTCTGTTAACATGATCCATCGTGCCGGTCGCAAGACCCAAAGTGATCCAAAGCAATGAAGCACCTCACAGAAGATGGCTGAAGCGAAGGGTGGGATCTCGCGTGCTCACACATAAGCAAGCCGTTTATCATCCACGTTCTCACAGCCAAGGGCCCGGCGGAAGGGCCGCGGCTCCCCGCCTGCCCAGGCTGCTGCACCAGAGCTGCACGCCCGCAGCCGGGCTTGCCGCACTCCGCTCTGCTTCCACGCAAAACTCTTCAGGGACGCCCAGCACTCTGTGCATCCAGGCAAGCTGCACGCGTAACAAAGCGTTGGTGTCTCAACACTTACTCATAAAAGTCTTTGCCATGCAAACTGTTTTAATTAAAACATTCAGCAAGGAAGTTCAAATTTCCACCCCCACCATGCCCCCTGAAGCACCTTTACGCCACGCTCCTCGTCTCCTGTTTCTCTGTGGCAGAGCCCGGGCCCCGGCTGCGGGCGCGCAGCAGCATCCCTCCCTGACCAGAACCCCGCCAGCCTCCCTGCAGCCGACCGGAGCACTGCCTCGCGGCAGCCGTCGCCCTGCCCCAAGTGCCCTGTGGGACAGCCCAGCAAAGGCAAGGTTCCATTCCTCGTCTTCAAAGCCTCATTTGAAATTTTGTCCAGTGTACTGACGACCCTCCTGACCCCCTGTAACTATCAGTCCCCAGGACAAGCGCGCTGCAGGAGCCATGGAGCTGGCAGCCTCAACAGGAAAACCCCTGCGAGCACAGACCGGCACATCTTGGGGACTGGCTCGCAGATCTGAGGCTCACTGCTAATCAAAGTATAGCAGGAAAACACACCACACACTTTGACAGTGTCCTGTCACCCCCCATGCCCCTTTTTAGTATAGCCTACATTTAATTACAACGCTTCAAAAAAGAGTCTACCCAAAACAAAAAACCTGTAGAAATGACCCTGGGTGGGTATTCACTGAACAGACGGCGATACATAACGTTTTTCATGTACACGTGTTACAAACCTGTGAGCTAGGTAGCGTACTTATGTGTCAAGCCACATGAACACCAGACAAACAGACACAGGCTTTTGAAAAAAAAAACCCAACTTAAAAATAGTATGAACCCCAGGAAGTTTAATCAAGCTCCTGCATGTGGATAAATTTGAGAGAATTTGACTGAAAATATCTGTTGGCTACTTCCAACGGGTCTCTGGACATTAACAAGATGCACGTCGACAAAAGCAAAAACTGGTTGATGAAATGCAGTTATGCAGGGAAGGGGACAATGACTAAAAGGATATCAGCTCCGTAAAGTAATTTATGGAGCTCTAGTTTTACTCCTCTTAAATGATCATGTCCTCCTTGTATCAAACACAATAAACGCGTGAGCTTAACTATATTTGAACCATCAGGCACCAGCCAGTAAATCTAGGAAAGGAACACCGTAAAATGCGCACTGGCATGACAGAAATTTGCAAAGGTAGGAGCACTGACTCGAAAACTGGGATGCATTTAAGACTCGACAGTAAAGACCTAACTGCTTAAGGGGCTTTTCAGCATGAACCAAGCTTCTCTCTCTCTCTCTGTTAATGGAAGAAGCCACTCTCTCATCGCAACTTTTATTTTTCTACCACCTTTAACAGTAGGGCAGGCACTGCGCCATCTCTTCTGACTACATTAAAAAGCAGGTTCACAAGAGCTGCCAGAGAACAGCAACATCAATATCTGTGTTCCTGAAGACCGTTTTGAAATTTAAAATTAAACTGGCTGGTTTGTAAGAGTAAACAACTTTCTTTGTAAACACACGTTACTGTATTTTACTGTTTCCACTCATCAGAAATACCTGCACCACCACGATTCACAACACTGCAGCATCAGCGCCCGAGCAGGGTAACAGTTAAAGAGCTCATTACATTACTGCATACCTATTTCTGGTTGGATGTAAAATGAAGTTAAACCAATGAAGCAAAAATAATCCATTTAATGCTTATGCTTTGTGATGCATTTATATGGGGTTTCTGTTGTTGTTGTTACAGTGCTTCTGTTCATTCTTATGCTTTAGTGCTTCAAACGCAATTTATCAGCCTGCAGTGGAAAATACCTGGCACCTACTTAAAATGCATGGAGCTAGCAATAAAATTAACCTTGTGGCAATTGTTTTCCCACATGTTTGATAGACCAATGTCAGCTCATCTGTTAGGAGGAAATAAAAAAGTCAAGCCTAAATGTACAAAAAATTATGATGGAAGCCTTAAATAAAGCAAGGGTAATGCAAGTTTATTGAGTCAAAAATCAATCAATCAATGAGCGAGTGGATTAGGAGCACCTCATAAGCCCCAAAGAAATAATTTGCCCAAACACTGGGATTTAGCGGTAGAGGACCAAATTCCAACACTTTTAGGAAGTAAGTAATGAAAAATCAATTCAAAAGGAAAAACAGATCAAGAACCCTGGATTCTGACATGCCGACACATTTATTGCTGAATACCATTTCTTGGCTGACCCGAAAACTTCGGAAGGTGTTTATTTACTTTCAACACCTTCCAGAGATCAATATTTTTAATTTGGATCCGAGTTATTATTTTTCACATCACAGCATCGGGGAGCGGAGTAAAGTGGCTCATATTTTAGTGCTAAAAAGATCGATATGACAGTTTCACCTTCACTGCAGCCCCCCGCAGCCGCCCGGGCGCACATCATAACATCCCGCAGGGGGGTGCAAGTGCCACGGCGCGGGGAGCAGGTCATCACCCAGCCAGAGAGCCAGACAGCCCATGATTTAGCTGATCATGAAGGGCCCGGTGCCCTTAGAAAACCAATCTTGTTTCTCTCACTTTATCAGGCCTGTCTTTTATCCAGCGTACGGGAAGGGGGAGGGGGCAGGAGGAGGGAGAAGGGAAAGCGAGGGAGGGAAGGAGCAGAGTAAGAGACAATCAGTTTTGTAAAGCCGATTACGTCCCTCTTTGTAAGTGCTTCTATTCGTTTTTACCTTCCTTGAACCAGGGCACATCTGTAATCGATAATTAATTTTCCATAAATTTCAAAATATTGTTCTGGTAGCTGAAAGGGGACGGGCGCGCAGGGGAGAGTGCGAGGGAGGATCTCCTGCGCTAAGAGGCATCGCTCTTGGGCTCCGCTGGCTCTATCGATCGTCGCTATTGGGGCTGACGGAGGCAGGCACGGAGAATTATGGACCCGGCCAGCGGACCGCTGCCCTGACATCTCTTTCATTGCAGCGGTTTCAGGATGTGCAGCCTCTCCAAGAGCCAAAGAAAATGGCATGTACTGCATCCTGCCCTGTCACAGCCAACTTCACTCCGGTCTGAATTTAGCTCCTTTCCACTGTTACGCACGGACTTTAAAGGCACCCTTTACATAGGGCTGCAAAATTCACCTTCTCAATGGCGTTCATCTTGCCAGGGTAAGACGACCGAGATGCTACACGAACGCTAACGTATCGCCACAGAAAAAGGAAGACTAATTTTTAATTCTTAGGAGAGTATTAACTGCGGGTTTTACTGTATGCAAGTCAGTGACACGGAGGTCATGGACAGGACATACGCGCCACGAGGACGTGGTCCGCCGGACTCACAGCCAGCAGGGCTTGGAAGACTCCAGCTTACCTAGGCATGGGAGCACCGCACAGGTAACTGCTTCAGGCAGACTACACCACAATTATGGACCGAGTATTCTCATCATCAAGGAACTGCAACTCAAAAACAAGGACTAGTAACTGCACACCTCCAACTGATTTCTTAACAAAACATTTATGGCTATTCCTAAGGAGTCATTGGTGATACCATAAAATAACTGTTACCCGCCATTTAGCACAGTAATCCTTTCTTTAAAAGGACAGCCCGTGTGAAACTAGACAGATAGCAAATCAGGAGAAATATCTACAAGTAAGAAGCATCTATCAGGAAATCTCACACTTTCTTCTTAATGTGTCCTAGACAACAAGAAGCAGAGACAAGGAGGAAATGCGAATTTGTGGATGAGCTGCTGAAAGTAACACATTCTTTTCTTAGCATAATTAATAGCTCACGCTCTTTAAAAAATTGCCTTCATGAGGTCCTGTTCTTAGAAGAGTAATAAATGATAGTCATCCTCCTGGGGTATGCTCCAGAATACTAACGGAAAAGTAAATGCAGGACTATTTCTCCAAATTATGTACCAGAGCTAAAGGTCATATTAAAGGAGCTGCGTTATGTAATGGCATTAACTGAAAGCCAAGCAGCTTCTGGCTTCCTGACAGCAGCACTGCAAAGTCAGGGTAAGGAGACTGCCTGGGGCTCACAGGGACACGCACAGCCACCAGGCACCCAGCCTTCCCGATACGCCTCTTCTGTGGCAGGATGGACAGACGCCTCCAGTTAAATTCGACTCCTGAAGGATAACGGGAGAACTGCAGCTGACTAACAAACAATCCAAGCATACGGAGGGTCTTCTGTGGGTTTGTGACGCTGTTTAGTCCTTGGATTTCACTGCAAAGCACCCTATTTCCCAATTAAATCTCTGCTACTGAGTAAAACACTTTTGGTTTGTTGATCTCTGTCAATCAGAAACAAAAGCACCAATCACAAAAAAAACAGCTTTGTATCCAGGTCAGAGAACGAAATTGTTAACTCTTACACCAGCATTAGAAGATCAGCGAACAAATGCTGGAACAGCTGGCTGAGACTAGCCCCAGGATCCTGGCACGCTCACGGGCTGTTTGGAAAGTCTGGCAGAGGGACTGCAGAGAACAAGCTCATGAGTTGAAACCTCTCACCTGGGAGAAGGCTAAAGACTGAGGACAGGGCCAAGGCCCCCCAGAAAACACCGACCACTCTGCATGTTCTTTGAGGGAGAGACACACCCTGGATAGCACTCTCCAGACTTCTGCGCTGTCACCCTTGCTAAGGATCTTTCCCACTCAGCCAGCACAAAGACATACCATTTTACTGGCCTGTGAGCAAGGTGTCACCGCAAAATGGAAACGTCTTCACACCCACTGCAGTCCCTGAAGAAGTTTTACAGACACTTTGCAAGGGGTATTTTGTTGGCTCATGGTTAAAGGCAATACAATTAAGTAGACCTCTAGTGCACCAGAAATCATAAGGAACACTTGCCAAGTGACTTGGGCCCCATATCCACAACCTAGTTTGGGACCTGTTCAGACTCACAGTCTGGCCCTGTCAGACAGGCTGTCAGCATTTCAAAAGTACTGAAATGCAGTAGTAAACTTCAAATCTTAGTATGCCTACAAACGCTAAGGGACTGGATTTACTCTGGAACAAAACGATGCAGAGTCCTGAGATACAGCTTTGAGCCCTCTGTACTCAAAGTACCCTGTGGTTTCCTTCCCGCCACCACTGTGTGGTTTTGTTTCAGTGATGGAGAATTCTCACAGACTTCTCGCTGGAAGCCTGAACTTTCTCTGTGCCAACCTGGACCGACTCTGCTGTGAAGACTGCTGTGTAGCATGTGCTCACCTGCTGGCTGAGGCTCCCCTTTCATTTGTCTGAGGAATGACCTGGAGGTGGGCAGAGGCCATCCCAAGCGAAGAAGTCAGCCTCCTCAGGAAGCAAATTACAGGCAATAATTCTCACCGTCTGCTGATTTCTTATATACAGAGTATAGTCTTTGTCCTCCTGGAGGTTCAGCCTGTTGTGGCTTCCTAAGACCACAGCCAACCACGGATAAACTCTTTTCCAGACATCCAATAAACAGGACACTCAGCCAAAGATGTGTTATGAGAAGCCAACAAGTGCATCAGGCAATACATGGAAACAGAACTTTTTTTTTTTTGCCCCTCAAAAAAAAAGATTTCCAGATACAGAATTACCACCCTTGCCTACATGGGGAAACTAGTACTCAAAATGAATTTACAGCAAAGCAGCTGTTCTGCACTCCATCATTCCATGGAAAACAGCAGCCTCCAAATTACTTTCTTCACCCCTTCCTTCCCCATACACCTTTGAGCCATCTGACACAGAGTATTCTCTCACTACTGTCAGGAAGATATACAGAGGTACCACCAGAAAATTGTCCTTGCTCCTCTGTCTAGAGGGTAAGTCTAGAGAAAGTGTTTACCTTGGGTAAAAGATCTAATTAAGCAGTTAGCATACAAGTTTAATGCAAAGTGCAAAGGTTTACACGCTCTGTTCTTATGGAAGCAAGTGCAGGATAGCTTATATACTGCACATTCACTCTCACTTACTGATAAGCAATGTTAATTCCAGTTTTACAGCCATTAGCACTTCAGCAATATTTCCATTTTGGGGTAGCCAACTGGAAACACAATTAAACAACATGGGAAATAGAGGTACATAAGTTGTCTCCAGCCCCCCCGCCCCCAATTTTGGCCTTTATTTCTATATTGTATTAAGATTTTTACTGCTGGTTTCAGAGGAAACATTGTTTTTCAATTCTAGAATTACAGTATAAGAAATACCCTACTACGTACCCAGAATACCGTAATACCTTTCAAATATTACTCGGTGCTTTGTTTTCATCATGCCCTAAACCCTCCCCGCCATGCACATGAAACTCCATCAGTGTATTATCTGTTTTCGTGTACCATATTAACTAGGGGATTAGATTGCAGCTTTCTTTGAAATGTGGTGTGTCAAAAGAAGACATTTGTATAATCTGATAGCACTTGTATCCGTGCACGCGTATCTCAGTGGGGGATTTGGGTGTGCTGATTCCATCCAGCATCAACATTGAAACCAAGCCAACCCAAACCACCAGGCAGGGTGTGCTTGAGAAATCAAAGGTGTTTTTTGAGACACAAATTATCTGTATCAGGATCCAAAGCTGGTGCAGTTGGTTCCTTCCGTGACAATAAGTGGTTTTCAAACTGACTTGGTAACCAGGTATCAAGTAGACAGGAAGATTTAAAACAATCTAACATCACAGCAACTGCTATCTAAAAGACAATTTGCATAAGAGAGGACTAAGTACTGGCAATATTTAAATATGGGATTTACAACTGCAGCTGCTTTCACAACAAAATGAATCGATAAAGAAATACTTTTGGAGACATTTTCAGGAATGCAAGACAGTTTAGGCTGCCACCTTTTGAGTCTGATATTAACAAGCCATTATTATAATTAGCTGAGATAGACAGAAATTCTTACCAAAAAAAGCAGGTTTTCTTCGCATATCAAAGATATCATTTACTTTGTCTTCTCCCACCCTCAAGGTCCATGTATTTCCTGATCACCAGTACTCCGTTTCTGACATTCTCACACATAACCCATCCGTTCGTACTTTCTGTCCTTACAGGATTCCTTCCTCTGTGGTCCGAACCCTCTAACTGCCCCAATATAAGCAGTTGAACCACCAACTCTGAACATTTAATGCGAAGACCAGCCAAATTTCTGGGCAGCCCTATTTCCCAGAACTTCTACCCCAGCAAGCCATACCCACGAACACCGGCGGTTTCAGCCTAGTTTATTACCAGTATGCAGGAGTACCCGCACAGCTACTCATTTTCACAAACACGTTAAAGATGAGGCTCAACATTGCACAACACACATTTACACCTTCCATCATCTTCACGTTGCCAGATGCTCCCTCTTCGCTATCCTGATGCACTTCCTCATCAGTGATCCAAACAAAGCTTTGCTCTTTTATTGCCCTTGTTGCTCAGAAGAAACCGAATCCCTTCCTCTGTTTTCTCAAATCCTGTCACAGGTCTGCACTGTCTGATCAGCAATCCGACTGTTGTTCTCATCCCCCTTCCCTATCCCAGTCTACTGCCTCCACGCCACGCTCCAGATCCTCAACCTGAAAATCGTGGTCACGGAACACCCCGACAGATCTCAAACACTCAGGAGTCGCAGCGCAGCACCCTAACCAAAGGCAGCAGCACCCTGCCGGGCTGGCTCCCACGCGGGACGGACACCAGCACAGCCTGAGTGCTGCGACAGAGGGCACCCCGCGTCGGAGAGCCCCGTGTGCATGCGGGGGCTGCACCGCGCCTCGCGGGTCCCATCTTTGCAGCCACTTCGCTTCTCACCGAAACGACTGCCCACAGAACCTACACTCGCAGACCATCCTTCTACACGCACAGTGCTTACAAGTGTGCTTTGGTAAGCATGAAATAAGGCATAAGAGATACTTCCCAGTTTAAGGAAAGAGAAACAATGGATGTCTCACAACCCTGGTGCAGTAATGACTTCTACCAAAAAAAACAAAAACAAAAACAAAAAAACCACCAGCATCTTCACCAGCAGATGAGGAGTCTGTTTCAAACTGTTTGGATAAATGCCTCTCCACTAACCCCAAAAGATGAAAAAAGTACAACCTGAATAGTCAAACTGGAAGAACACAAAAGACTACCTGCTGCACATGCACCTAAACACCGCGTGCAAACCTACTCTTACCAGCAACCAAGGGCGTTCAGCCCCC
This sequence comes from Opisthocomus hoazin, assembly GCF_030867145.1. Lineage (NCBI taxonomy): Eukaryota > Metazoa > Chordata > Aves > Opisthocomiformes > Opisthocomidae > Opisthocomus > Opisthocomus hoazin. Next base: position 80,533,200 of record NC_134419.1, on the reverse strand, counting down.
ACCTTCAGCTCCCACCGACAGCAGGGAGTCCTGCCCAGGACCACAGCACCTCGGTCTACGAAGGATCCGCGGGTAATCTGGGAGTAATGCCAGTCAGTTCTAGAATGAATGTTCAAGGGTATTTCAGTTCATTCAGAAATTAGTTGGTTTTTTTTCCCCAAAAGAAATCTTCTGTTTATCTGGAATAGGCGGGATAAAATGAAACCAGCCCAAAAATCCTTTACATTTTAATACTGCACAACCAAAGGAAGGGACCTGACAACAGCAGATCTCTTCCCAACCGCGACTGACACTACCCACCTCTGGAGACCTGCTTAGAAATATCTCAAGGGTGTCAGGAGGATGGGGCCAAGCTCTTTTCAGTGGTGCCCAGTGACAGGACAAGGGGCAATGGGCACAAACTGAGGCACAGGAAGTTCTGTCTGAACGTGAGGAAGAATTTCTTCCCTCGTGAGGGTGACGGAGCCCTGGAACAGGCTGCCCAGGGAGGTTGTGGAGTCTCCTTCTCTGGAGATATTCCAGACCCGCCTGGACGCGGTGCTGTGCAGCCTGCTGTGGGTGACCCTGCTTGGGCAGGGGGGTTGGACTAGATGACCCACAGAGGTCCCTGCCAACCCCTACTATTCTGTGATTCTGTGATTTACCCCGTTTATTTGAAAAACAAAAGCTTGAGACCCAAATATTTGCTATACATTTATTTATGTTAATAAATTACTGTAAACACAGCAATTTCTGTGCAGGGTAAAGGACAGAATTGAGACAACAAAGATTATGCTGATACAGTGAGCCACTTAGAAATCAGCAATATCTGAAATTGTTTGGATAGAATCGGCAGACTTGTAGCCAGACTTCATGAGCAAAAATCACGAAATTTGTCAAAATGAGTAAACCCCACATTTCTATCTTTTTCTCTTTTGTTTCATATGCTTTGCATGTCAGACAAATTATCAGGAAAATACTCCTTGTGTGACATTTCATTGCTTAATGCTTTACTGGTGCAGTAAAACAAGACAACTGCTGAAATTATAGGAAAATAAATTTGTAATTTCTTCCTCATTTAACCATTTTTGAAACTCGTGTATAGGAAAGTCATTAATGTTATGTCCTCCTATCGATGTTCCAAGCCTTTCAAGGGATAACTAATGTTTTTTCTATACTCCTCCATGTGGCCAGTTAAATTAGACACATTATTTCTGTGCTGTTAGAGAACACTGATCAATAGACACTTGGAAAGCCCTCTAAAACTAAGTGGAAACACTTCCTCAGTGTCAGAGGGTTCCGGTTTGGATTTGTACATTGCAAACAGCGTTAAATTTAATAGTACTAAGTGTGTGTCTGTGGCATTTTAATACTAGCATCAAAATCTCTGAACACTAATTTCTCTTTAAAAGCACTGCATGACACTTGGTGTGCATTGACCCTCACCAGGGTGGTTTCGTGGAAGCAGACACTGTTACGTCTCCACCAGCACTAGGCTTTTTGGTTTCTTTACCGGCTTCTGTCACTGGGAATTACTGCACTGCCTAAACTGATCAGATCCCCGCTCGCAGAGCCCGCAGGTCTCAGCGGAGCTCAACTCCACCGAGAACTGTGAGGGTTTTTATTCATATTTTTTCCCTTGGAAACCGGGCTGCTTACTGCCTTTTCACATCAACAGTAATATCTTGAGATTAAGTTTAGGTAGTGTAATACAACAAAATCTTTTCTCCTGTCCATTTGTTTTCAATTGTGAAAAATCAGGTGCATTCCCAAGCCTTTTTGAAACGTATAGCTGGTAAGCTATGTCGTGAAACCTGACTGTCACATGATATTCACAGAAAGAGAGCGAGCAGACTCACGTACTGCTTTCTTTTTTGGCTACGAATACTGCATCGTGGTTTGTTTTCTTTAGAAATTCGAGAGCCATTATTTCAAACGCTAATAAACCCATTAGTTTGTATCAGTAAATAGCATACATATTGTTTTTCTGCAGTCGTGTCGCTCTTATTTAAGGATTAATTCAATGCCTCAGACAAACACATTAGCAAGTTCCTTAAACAGTGTTTCATAACTTCTTAAGCAATTATTTTCTCATTTTCCAATCTCGCATCTTTTCTTGAAAGTCAGAGCTGTTCCAAATCAAACATTTTGTTCACACAAAATTCCTCACATGCATTGCTTGAAAAGAGCCATTAATAAAACTGTGGCTACGCTCGAGCAATGTATAAACAGTCCTGCCCTTAGCCCTACTGCATTTAAATGCAAACAAGATACCAGATCGCCCCACACTAACAATTCTGTTCAATTTTTTTTTCTTCTGTAGAAAGACAAAATCTGGCAACTATGCTCTCGAATTTCTAAAGAGGACCTATGGGGGGCTTTGCAAACTCCAAGTTAAAGCATTTACTATACTATTTGCGCCGCATCTTCAATTATATTAGTGGATAACGCTGTTTTTCATTACTGCTCTTCCTGTTCCATTAAATATTCAGCATTTCCCTGAGCACCTGGCGAACCTTCAGGCACAACACCCCCAGCCCCTCGGCCCAGGAGCGCGGTTCGGTCCCGGCCTGCTGCCGCGGCGCGAGGGGTCAGCAGCCACACAGCCCCCGGCAGCGGCTGGGCACCGCTCCCCAGCGCCGGGCCGGCAGCGGGACCGGCCACGCACCCACCGGGCTGGCGGCCGCACACCACGAGCAGCGTTCACGCCTCCACGCACCCAGCGCTCCCCAGCACGGGGCTCTCAGGACGGACGGACAGACGGACTGCGGAGCGGGTGCAGTGACGTGGCTGGCTTCGCCGGTGCCCGGGGAGCAGGGACGGCTGCCACGAGCGACGCTGCAAGCCTCGCGCCGGAGCTAGCACGGCCTTCACTCTGCAGAGCCTGCTCTCAGCTCTGCCAAGGCGACTTTCCTCCTTTCGCCCCGAGTCGGGCTGTGCTTTTGGACTTCACCTTACTAAAATGAAAGTCCTGAAAACAGGACTTTTACTCTATTCACAATAAGCAAAAAATCTCTATTGGCCGTGTTTTCCCTCAAAATTCTTTACTATTTTGCATGCAACAAATTTACGTACCAAACTGAATTACAGTCAGTCTTTAAGACAGGATTCAGAAGAATAGATTGTAAGTATTATGTACCATAATAAAGAAAAAAAAAAATCTAAATAAAACCTGAGAACTGCCGTGCAAAAAGCAGGCAGCAAGCACGAAGCTGCAGAGGCCTCCGAGTGAAAGCCCCCGGAAGATCTCTGCAGTATCAACTGAACTGTCAGAAGCAGAGTTGTCGAATAAATGGAATATGATTGAGAAGATTTACTGTTTTGAGGTATGTGTTGAGCCAACCAATAATTCCTTCCACAAATCTCTAGACAAACCACTTCAAGACCACACAGTAATTAAATACGCCATGCAGCAGCGGCAAGCAAACCCGCGCCATGCTCCCGCACCGGAACGAGAGCCGCTCTCCTCGGCAGCTCCGGAAGTGGCGAGCGCCAGCGCAGCCGGCGGCAGTGCCACAGGGCACCCCACGTGTCACCCACGGCCGGCCAGCCCGCCGGTGCCCAGGCCACACAGCCCAGCGCTGTCCGACCCACGGCCCAGCCCTGGGCAATGCCCCCCGACACCCCACAGAGCGGAAAATGAGACCCGAACCACCATCAACTGCAAAAACTCCTGAAAAGCACGGGAGGGCACGGGGGCCGAGCAGGAAGGCACGATCGAGGCATCTTCAGTGTAACGACCCCTGTGCTGCCCTCTCTTCCACGCTCCTCGAAACCCCCGGGCCTCCCCCAGCACAGCGAGGAAGCACCGCTCAGCAGGACCGTGCCCTGCAGCCCCCCGCTCTGCGCCCGCCAGGCATCTCCTTGTGCTCACGTATTACAGTCTGTAATGTAATTTCACATATTTCAGCTGATTTTTAGATCTATGGGTTTCTATGAACACAGGTTATAATTACTTTTTACAATTAATCCCTCATCTTTCCTAAATATGTAGTCTGCTGCACGACCACAGTACAAAATTCTGAATATGAAATTCACAGCCCACATAAAAACGCAATTCCATATAAATTATAAAACCACAGCTAACACCAACAGTGTAATGATTCTCTGTATAAAGAAGCTGCTGTATCACCCATTTCCTCAGCACTAGCACATCTGTGAACAACAGAAACTGAGCCAAGACTGCACTGCTGGGCTACTGATCTGTGAATTTCTCACTGTTTTGTAGTTATTCCTTCTCTTCCAGTTAGACAGAAGTGTCAGAAAACAGGTGGAAGATAAGCCATGAATTTCCTCATAGCAAGAAAAATCTGTAAGATGCCTACAGAGTTCATTTCAGAAGTGCACAGGAGAAAACACAAGTCAGAACAAGAGGAAGGTACTGCCGTGGCAACACCTTTCAGATCCCATGTCCCATCCAGAAGAGACTGGAAGAGATTACCTGACAGCCGACTTAGTTCCCTAAGAAATTAAGTGGGAGATTTCATTTCAGGTGGTTGCAAACACGTGCCCGCGTCACAAACTGACAATACTTCCACAACCATTTTTTTCATGGCTTTATCAGAAGCAGCAGGAATAACTTCTACATTCACCAGCTCACTTCATGAACTCGTTCCCCCCCCCCAAATAAAAAAATAGGACAAGAGCTAATGAAGAGGTCCAACTTGGCGAGGCAGGTTTCATACAGCTCGCAGCGTGCGCACGGGCGGGGAGGCCGGCAGCCCACCCGCTGCAGGACACTGCCACCGCGAGGCCCCTTCGCCCACCCCGCGCTCGCCACGCACCGGCTGCTCCGCGCGGAAGGCTCACGTGTTTCTCACACGGGTTCACTCCTCTGACTCTCGCGCAGGAAGCAGAGCCAGCAGAAGGTAAGGATCAAACCCGCATCTGGCCGCAGAGCTGCGCAGACGTCTGCCCCGCGCTTCTCGGCAGATGCTCGCCGGCATCCTCCCGCAGCCCACCCGCGCTGCACGCCGGCCCACGCGCTCCAGCGCCACGCAAAGCATCCCACAGAACTTGCATGTAACATTTGCTTAAAAAGTTGTTACTTATTTAAAAATGTTTATACTAACGCATTCCTCAAGGGAAAAAAGAAGAGACAGTGAGGCAGATGGAAACATTTAGTGAGAAATGACGCGTAGAGGCTAGTGATGACAATATACTTGCAGGTTTTCATATGTTCTTCTTCGAATGGAGCCTGTGGACTTTTCTTCGTTCCAGAAGGTCGCTCCCTGGGTGGACCTCACAGAGGTTACCTTCTGGAGAGAGCCTACGCAGCCGAGCGACAGCCCCGCGGCCGCTCCTGCGGTCTGACCTTCCCTCACACAACAGCCCTGTCCCCGTCCGCTGCTCCCGGCACGGCGTCTCTGCCAAGACGCTGCTTCTGCTGCCTCCTCACCTCGCTGCGCACCGCAGGAACACAGTGCTATATAAATATATATATTTGCTATACAATGAACCATACTCTGTGTAAGCACTGCTGTTGGGAAGTCCGAATTAGGCCCAGGCCTTCTGCAGGAGCACGGCGGGAGCCCCCGGGCAGCCCCGACGGGACGCGATCGCTGGAGCCTCCCGGTGCTGCCAGCACCACCGAGGAGGGCTCCCGCCTCCCCCGCAGCACCCCGACCACGCCACGCCAGCGGAGGGAAATTAAGAGCTGCGAGACTGTGATCACGCCAACACGGAGATGTGCATTCAGTACCCCAGAGATGCTGTTTTATTACGATGATACGGGTTAAGGCCAGAACTGAAGTTCTCTAGCTTGGCGTATTTTTCACAGATATCATTATAAAAACCAAAATCCAGTACAAAACAGAATTCCACGAAAAGGAGGAATGGAAAACAGGAGAAGGTGGAAAGAGGCTCGTGTAACAGCAGAAGAAAATTCAAACAGACTACAGTAAAGGATAAGCCTGGCAAGAAAGCATACTCCAAAACCTCCCGCTCGGCAGAGGGCCACGCTGATGCACAGCCACAGACACAGGACTACGACCAACCTGGCAGCTGCACCAGTGCAGGCTGCACGCCTCGCCACCGGCACGCGCCGGAGCGCACCTCGCAACGCACGCGGCGCAGCGGCTGCCGCGGAGCCCCCGCGCGCGGGGCGGCACAACCCGCGCTGCAGCTGCACCGCCCGGCGAAACGCGTGGCGGCCAGCGCCGACACCGCCTCGGAACCGCGCGCGGAGAAACGGGCCGAGAGCGCACCGGGCATGCGACTTCCCCCAACGTTCCATTCAATTATGTCTCTCTTCCTAAATCATCTTTTTTATTTAACAAAACTCTAAACTGCCACGGCTAATAAGCTCAGAAGAATCAGTGCACACCATTCATTTCTGGGAACAGGCCGATATTTTCTAAGACCCATTAATAACGATGACAGGATTTATGTACAAGATAAATTCAATTCAATTTCCTTTTTCAATTAATGGCCAATTATTCGAACTCAGCTCAACCAAAAATATTACTCAAATATCATTAATCTAACAAAAATTAACTTTACTATTCTCTCGGTAATGAGCAGATATAATTTTAAGGTAAAATAACACACTTGAATGAAATGTTGTTCACCTGTATTTTTAGGACCACTGCATACCACTGGAGCCCTCCCAGTCATGCTAGCTCAGATTATTATTATTAAAGACAGCGACCCAGGCAAAGGTCCCTCCTAGATCCTACTGCAGGCCATCTGATGCTTGATCTGGCTTAGTTTAAGAGCCATTTTACATCTAAAAACCTACTGGTACAGAGTGCACGGGGTCAAGTAAAAACAATCAGAAAAACAAAACAAAAAAATCACCATTTTCTAGACATTAGGGCAATGCACATAATCATTTACCTAGTCCAAGAGGAAACGGCCGTTACTGCAGAACGTGAGCTTTTTGCCTTTTTTTATAGCACTTGTCCTCACGTTATCTTTATTGCTCCCACCTGACGGGTGTCACCCCCGCACCAGGAACCGTTGCAGCCCACGGCCAGCGCTGCACCCCAGCAGCTGCCTGCTGCCCCGTGACGCAGGAGACAGGAGCTGGGCAGGATGGCGATGCCCGAAGGCAACGCGCAGGGCGGGCAGGGACAGCGTGGCAGCCCGGGGAACGGGCAGTTACCCTACACAGCAGCAGGGATCTGGGCCCCACTGAAGCGGTGGTGCCACAGCAGCCCCCGCGTGTTCTGGAGCCCTGCTCATCAGGAGACCCGCACACGCTGCCGACGGAGAGACGTCTGCGATCGTCCGCAAGGCAAGCGCCTCGGCCCCCGTCCCCCAGCCAGAGCTCTGGCAGGGGGTCGGGGGGTGAAGCCTGTCAGAACTATGGGTTGTTAGCTGCTGTATTCGCCATTAATCACCTTTGTCCACTTCCTGGGGGGTTATTCAAGGGAAGTTTCGTTTCAATAATTATCACACAAAACTCGAACTTTGGAAGAAGGCAGCCATGCGAGCACAGCATCCGCTCTCCTTTCGATTTACTTGTATTAGCAATGCAAAATAATCTTTGCAGTTTATGGTGCTGGTGTTGTTTAAACACATCTTCAATGTCAGAAACGCTAGTTTCAAAAGGTATCTTTCTTTGTTTTTTAATTTGAAAAAACCAGGCAATGTAACAATGAATCACAATGCAATACACCCTTTATGAGGGGCAAGCTAAAACTTCAGCACATCGGACGTAAGGCCCAGCAACATTTTTTTCATTGAAGGTTACCTACAGGGCTGAGCAAGCAGACAGGCAATTGAGGCTTCTGCTTATTTTTTAAAAATAAATCTTTACTGAGAAGGAAAGAGACTACGCTACTGTGCGGATGCTTCAGCAAATCAGCTAAGCACTGTAACGACCACACAGCTCCTAACGAAGCTCCCTGAAAACTCAAGGCATGAGCTGGCGACAAGCCTGCTCTCGGAGGTCTGGTTTGCCAGAAGTCCTCAGGATTTGACTCACCGCAACAAAGATTCTGTGTCTACCTACTGAAACCACACATTCAACACAGCGAGCGTGTCTGAAGCTATGCAGGGTTTCTTTCACCTTCTTTTAACAACAAAAAAAAAAAAAAAAAAAAAAAAAGAAAAAAGCATTTGCTAAGCAATATAAAATCTTCATTGAATATTCCAGAAATCAATAAATACAGGGCACCACACAAAACTAGCTTTGATCTAATTATAATAAAAAATGATACTGATTATACTGACATGTTTTCATATACAAGTAATTATGGATCTGATGAAAACACCAACTTGTTTCTGACTGCTATTCAGCTTCTGTATGAATGCTCTTATTCCAGAATAAGAGCACCTCATTCATAATTAACTTCGGCTGTTTCAGAAATACCCACATGTAAAAGTTCAAAGCCAACTATTTTTTACTAACTCTTCACACAGAAAAGCACCAAGATTTATTAATTCACACCTTACATGAAATATACCAAGTACAGTAAAATTAGCAGAGAATTTAAATGCTAGGATGTTGGGGAAAAAAATCAACACAGCTGCAAAGACCTGCTTTATTAAGAGTGAAGTCCATTGGGTATGCTCACAAACAAACAAATGTGCTGAATTTCTCGGCTTCTCAGACTTTTACCTGTTTCAGTCTCCTCGTATCCATCTTCTCTCTTCACTAATTCCACCTTCTCTAACAGAAACTAAGATCTACTTTCTAGATTACATTTTATATGACAAAAAAAGCATCATGGTCTCAAACAGAGATTTACAGGAGGCTGAATTTTAATAAGCACTGTCAACCTATTGGGATATCTGAAACTTTCTGGCTAGCACACGAGTCGGTTTGTCCACGCTAGTTTGCTGTCCGTATTTCCAGTTGTAACTGGAACAGCATCAGAGCCGCCCGTTTGGTTAATCTCAAACTTCTGGGAAGCCATCGTCACGCTTGCAAAGGCTGTCACCCACAAACCTCATTCATAACTGCTGGGAGCTCTTAACTCCGACGCTGTCATCCTCCCGGAGCTGATAAGCGTTAGCACCAATGCAGCAGCTTTCTGCCAAAAGATCGATTTCCCAATCATTTTTAAACTTTATAAAACCGCGCATCTCTGAAGTGTGACGTGAATTGCTTCACCCACGTGCGTGCTGCCCCGCACTGCCCGCGAAACCTCTGCTGCAAAAGCTCGTCACGCCTGCCTGAACTCGAGCCGTAGGTCAAGGCTCACTGCCAGACCCTGGCCGTGCTCCCAACACTCCCCGCAGGGCCGGCGAGCTCCGAGACCACCCCACCGGGCCCCCCAGCCGTGCCGGGAGCGGGCAGAGGGCCGGCTGCAGGCTGTCCCACAGGCTGCGCTTGCGCTCTGCGTGCGCCATTCAGTGAGCCTGGAGCGGAACAGATTCCCGCACGGCTTCATCCTATCACCCACAGCTCAACACAGCCAGCCGACCCAAGCAGAGTTTTCTCCCTAGTCATGACACCTCTCCCTCTCTCCCCACAAACCCTAAGCCTAAACCCAGCCTGGTTTATACCAGATCTGGCATACACGGCCATAAATGACAAACACCTGGTATTAAACTTTAGCTGGGCCTGGAATGACACGAAATGAACCATTCTGATCCTTAACACATAGCAAATTATTAGAGTTTTTAAAGGCAAATCACTCCATGAGAAACAGTTATCACGTTGTTCTTTTACTTCACACCACTCACGTAAAATATGCATCTCCTAGGCCGCCTTGAACTGGCAGAGAGAGGCTGCACGCTGAAGGGACAGGCTACTGAAAACGCCTTCTCAGATCTCGCTGTCAGTCCTAACGCAGCCAAGCTGAGTAACTATGGGCAGCAAAATCTGATGCAGCTTTGCAGGAGCTTAGCCAAGGACAGCCTTACAGCAGAAGTGATGCCAGATCTGCTAGCAAAGGGGATATGGAAGCAGCAGGGGTAAAGGTTAGCCAAACTGCAACTACTTGGGCTTCTCCACTTCTAAAGAAAATCGCATTATACAACAATATATGCGATAGCTGTTTATATTTCAAAGACGGAGAAGTATTAATAATATAATAATTGCAAGGCTACCATCTGCTGCCAATTCCATGCCTTAGAAGGGATGGAAAAAAGCTCACGGAAGTTAAAGAACTTTGCAATCAAACAGAACTAATGAGGAAACAGGGAGATGCGTAACATCGTGTGGGCCAAACCACAGTGGAGATAAGACTAGAAATTTACCCTAAATGGACACACCACAGTGGTGAAATCCCCGGGCAGAGTCATCCAGAGCGTAAGCTATATGCACACAAAGACCGAGCAGAGCAGCTGAAGAACTGCCAGTTCAAATCACATGTGTAAAACACGATTTGTACGAAGCTTGGATTCACCACAGTAGTCTCAGGAACTGTGTGTGAGGACTGTCAGCATCAAGCGCTGAAAAGTAGACTACAAGCAGTCAGAAGTTTAAGCAGCTCAATATGAAGGAGCTTCCTCTCCCCTTTCTAGGTTTCCTGACTTTGGTTCCAAGCTACTAGATGTCTAACAATGAAGGTATGAAATATTCCTGTAGCACACAACACTTTCTCCTGATGACAGCAGCATAAAGCGTAACTAAATCATCGCTCACCTTTTGTTTTTTTCCCCCGTTTCCACACTGAACTGATATAGCTCTACAAGGTTCTTATGAGTTGGAAAGAAGGACAGCCAGAAAAAAAGCCAGAGACATCATTCTATGATTCACCTCCATCTTTTCATTATGCTTTTAAAAATCCTGATGCAAGAACTGGATGCCAGAACACTCATGCTGCCTTCACTACATCTGTACACAGAGGCAAAAATCACACCTATCATTTCCCAATAACTTTGTTATTTCTTGATTCTATCAGCAGTGTTTTTACACTCACTGCCAGGTTACTAATACAGAGACTACATCTGAAAAGATCAGAGGGCTCCTATGGCCAATGCCCTCCCTCCTGTGACCGTCTCTGCTGGAGACGGATGGAGTCCGTTCCCAGCCACTCAACACCGCTTTACTGGTACGTGCAGTGCTATTTACCAACAGCCTGTCACGCCGGGCTACATCAAACACCTTTACAAACCTGTTTTCCAGTTACTAGTTCAACAGAAAGGAATTTATTCAAATCATAAAAACACATGCTTGGTTAGACTATTTTCCATGAAAAACAATATTGGTACAAGCAGCCTTTTCTGCTCCTTCATTCACTGAATATACTGACAGAGTTTCTTTTTCCTAGCTTTAGTAAATGCAGGATAAGGAGAAAAAGATATGCAAAGTAATATTCATGACAAGAAAGGGAGGATTACAAAGGTGGTTGGGGCATACTACAAGAAAACATAGTGCCTAGAAAATAGTGCTAGTACATGAAACAAAAAAGCACACTATTTCTTGAACTAAGAACTTTGCAAAATACAGAACTTTTCACAAACAGCGTGTGCGCTACATCTAGGATTGCTGTGTACCTCTAAGAGCCTTTTTATCCACCACAGCGGCATAAAAAAATAATGTACCTCATGTTAAATACTACTACGAAGTATTGTGACCACCTTTAAAAACAAAGTTACACATATTTTGTTATAGATTGCATTAGTCTCCTACATTGTGCTTCCCAAATTAAGATCACAGATGATTATCTCTTTCTCCCATAATCACAGAAAAGTCTAGGTCGGAAGGTACCCCTGGAGCTGATCGGTCCGCCTCTCTGCTAAGAGCAGGCCAGGTTACGCAGAGCCCCGACAGCTCCTCTCACTGGGTCAGGAGGTGCTTGCTGCAGGCCCACTACAGCCCAGTGACACGACCCCCCTGGGGTCTTTATCAGCGAGCAGCTTTATCCGGACGCAGTTCTGAGTTGTAAAGGGACTCAAACACGCAGCTCTGTCCTGCCACCCTTCACCTGCCGGGGCTTCCTGAACATCTTCAGCACACAGGTTTAACACTCCCGACGCGAGACTCATCCCACTCAGGCTCAGGAAAGCTGATAATCTTGTTTTGGTGTCCCAGCTGCTGCCTTTGGCTGCCAGGCAGCACCAGCTCACGCGCAGAGCGCGGAGCCCGGCAAGAGCGCTCTGAGAAGCTGCCAAGCAGGACCCTGGGGGAGAAGGAAGCTGCTGCCCTGGAGAGAAGGGAGATGTCACTGATCCACCTCTAAAGGACTGCTCTTGCTTATACCATCTAGCAGTAACCACCTAAATCAAGAGCAGACCTGTTCGCACGTTACACAGTCACAGCAATGACCACACGATCACTTCTGCTCTGCATAAAAGGCGACTGCACACAGGCTTTTCTGTTTACCTAACCATCACTGGCATACTAGTGGAAACTTGTGCTCTGGCTCTTCTGACGATCCCACAGGCGAGTGGGCCTGTGAATCAGCTCCAGAGATTGGTCACACAAGCCTTGAACACTCGCCAAGCCCTGTCACCAGCTCATCACGCTGCAGAGCTGGCACTGCCTCACACTGTCAGACAGCCACGTGCTTTCTTGAATGGAAGGCAATTCTGATCCACCAAGAAGGTTAATCATTAGAAGAAAAAAAAAAAACCCCTCAACCTTAGACAATCATTTTGAACAAAATAAAATACTTCCTGTGCACTCTGATATTTGACTCTCTTTTTGAAAGGATGCACTTCTGTGAAACCAGCATTTACACGTCCTGCAAAGTAAGTGCTCTTGGTAAAGATGTAACCTTGCTCACGATGGGAACAGCTCACAAACCCACAACACCCAAAAAACCTCGACCTGGTCAACAGAAAAAAGTCACCTTCTGTTGAGCTACACTTGTGGAAGAAAGAAATTTACCGTAAAATGCTCCTGTGACTTATAGTTCTCATCCAGGTAAACTCGGGCTCTGTTGTAGTCTTTCATCGCATCACTTGATAACAATTCTCTAAAAGAGAAAGAAAAGATTGAAAATATAAACGGAGGTGCGAAGAAACTGCGTTGCCTTAGCACCGTCTGCTGTGCGGTACCGTCCCCAACACCACCCACCGGAACCACCGGCCTTCACCTGCTGCGGGCGCGACTCGGGCGGGAGCTGCCGCGGTGCAGCTGCCTGCGAGCCGAGCAGCCACCCTTCCCACCGGAGCCACCGACCGCCCCGGTGCCGCTCGGGCACAGCCGGGACTCGGCACTCCGAAAGCCACGGAATTCCGTGAGGCGGGGTGACTCGTGCCGAAGGCCCGGCGGTCTGCCGGCCGGCGCGCTCCGCCTCGGCGGGGCCGGGAGCCCCGGGTGCCCGCAGCGGCCTTTCCAGAGAGCGGCTGCATCTGGAGGGGGGCCGGGAGGATGAGGGGCACGACCCTCCGGCGCCGGGGCGGGTGTGGGCGCAGCGCGGCGAGCCCCCCCCACGGCGCCCTGACCGAGCCCGCTCCCGCGCACCGGGCCCCGCGGCCGGGCGCAGCCAGCAGAGGGCGCTGCCGCACCGCCGCGGGGCGGGGCGCTCCGGGGGCTGCGAGGCCCCGCCCCCCGCCGGTCCGCCCGCGCAGCCGCGCCCGGGGGCAGCGTCCGGTGCCGGCACCGGTCCGAGCCTCGCCAGGCACCGGCAGCCAGGGCCGCTGGAAACCGGGCAGCCCCAGGCCTGCCGCCGCCCTCGGGAACGGCTTTTAAGCAGCTGCTCACGCCCGCGGCGCTCCTACGGCAATCCTCCCGCGTACCGGGAGGCGCGGAGAGCCACCGCATCAGCGGCTGCGGGCGCCGGGGCCCCTCCGCCCCTCACAGTGCGCCCGCGGCAGAGCGGCTGCGCCGGCGGGCCTGGCAGGATTCCCCCGGAGGAACGCGCCGCTCAGACCTCCCCGCCCGCCGCCGCCCTCCCGGTGCCACCGGGACGAGCCCCGCACCCGCCGCCCGCCTGCGGGTGCTCTGCAAGGCACAGTAAGCGCTGCCTCGGAGATGACGCGACGGGAGACACGTACTCCGTATCTCGCAGGGCCGTCTTGCCTGGACACAACTTTCACTACTTTTCCCCGATTTCTTAATTAATCTAAAGCACAAACATTTGCCAAGTCACTTCCTTCTGCAACGTCCTTTGAGATGCTGGAGTGGAAAAACATCTCAAAGCTTGTCTGCTTCACGCACTAATGACTTCTGCTCAGAACTGCGTACCACAGCGCACATGACAGCTTTCCAATTACTTACTTAACAAACTTGTCCACGTGAGACATGGAAGCTTCATAGTTTTTTCCTCCAAATTCTTGACAGTGTAAAGCCATGAAGTGGGGCTTGTGTGCATGTACAACCTGGAACAAACAGATAAGGATTAACAAAGTTGTATCCACAAGTATTATCACACAACATAAACGACACAAATCCAGATGTGCTGCTTCGGAAAGGAAGACTGTCAGCTGTCAGCTGAGAAGTAAATGGCAGAACAGTAACAACCAATAAGGGGAGCATCATTTATTATGCGCCTAAGAGACTGAGACAATAATTACTTCGAATATTTTTAGCTAATACGTTCTTTTTTAAACTATGAATTAGTTCCTAGGCATTTAAAGCAAATACACAACTCTTCCAACTCACCTCAAAGAGGACCTAACACCAGTAAGATGATCAAAACATCTCTTTGTCTGGGAGCTGGAAGAGTTCAAACACCTGGATTAATTTGTTAAGTGGGGGTTTTTTTTCCACTTTTAAAAAATATCTTGAATTAGCTGATGACAGAATGCTGACTAGCTGTCACATTTCATATTTTCATTTATGGAGTATCTTATTTACAAAAGTATTTAAATAACACACACACTATGGTATATATACACGCACCTAATACAGGAGGCATGCAAATCCATCACGCTATTTCAAGTGTTAGTCTTGTATAATGCAACTATCTTAAATACTAGTCAGCACTAGGATGCAATTATAATATTAAAAACCTAGAGTGTATGCTTTTTTGGTCATGCACCAAATCAAACATACACTATTTATAAATTTGCTGCTGCGTTAAACACACATTTAATGTTATTTTGTCCTAATACATTTTCTCTGTGTTGACTATATTCAGTATTGCAAACAACACATCTACAAATGTCTCTGTGTTGATATTGAGTCTCTACAACTTGTATTTCGTGTCTTACTATCTTGTGAATTAACAGACACAAGCTACAGAAGTATCTCCATTCTTTAGAAGGGTAACAGTCTGAAATAATCGAGTACTTGCTGGTGCAAACACACAGGGTAAATCACACCTGGAAGAGCCGCAACACAATTCACTGTCACTTTGGACTCGGTGGCACTTGGTGGTCCCAGCCAGCACAAAGGCCAGGCTGTCTGCGGGCCGTCCAGAGGAAGAGCGGCCTGGTTTCCACAAGCTGCTTTGACCAGAATAATAAATTAGCTCCTCTCTCTGCAGGCTTTGGCGCCAGCAGGTTGGGGGCCCCGTGCCATGTGCGGGCCACAGCATCCTCCCCCGTTCTGGTTCTGGGGGTGGGAGGCAGACAGATGTGCAGGAGATGGGCACAATTACGGAGAAGATTCCTAACTTCAACACACTGCAACGAAGAATAATTGATAAAATAACAGGGATAGCTCTCTTTCGTACTGATTTTTTTTGCTGCTGGTACCCTGAAACTCTGAACACACAATAAACCTCTGCGGTCACGCTTTTAATTATGTAAACCAAGAGCGACTAACCGTACAGTAAAAAGGTCTTTAAAAATGTTTCTTTCAAACCGTGGTAGAGAAAAATTGTCATCAGATCCGATGACAGGGTGCAAAATTCCCCATTCTCAACCACGCAAATAATCTTGTTAGAAAATCCAGCTCAAACGCAATGAATTAAAGATTAGCAAAATTTCAAATGCAGCAGCCTTCCACCGAGCGAAAGCCAAGCAGAAACCCGTCCCCGCTCTTCGCTGCCACCTCCTCGTGACAGCAGCGCAGCCGGGCAGCTCGGGGGAGCGCAGCGAGGGGCTGGGAGCAAGCCCCTCCACGCCGCCGCGCACGGCTGCTTGCGGAGCACGCAGCCGGTTCAGGGAATTACAGCACTTCCAGTCCAAGCGAGGTGAGACGCGCAGAGAGGAGACAGTGGCTGCTGGTTTCCAAGGATCTCAGACAAGGCACTTCCTCCTCTGTGCCTCAGCTTCCCCATCATCGAAACAAATCTTGACACCGACCTGCTCGGTGAAGCGTTTTGAGGTAAGCTACTGACAAGTGTTACTATATAAAGGAAAAAAGTAAATACTCCCTCCCACACACATGTTTGCAGATCTTTGTGCACTTTAGTTAGCTCATTAGCACCGGTTTCTGCCTAACCATGATACGGAGCAATCTTGCTTTAAAAACAAGCCACCATCAGTAAGTGCTGAGAATGAGCGAGAGCAGGACCCAATGGAAAGTGCAACTGAAAAAAAAAGCGGACTACAGAACAGATGGCTAAAAAAATACCTGGAACCCAAGAAATTATACTCAAGCAGGACATGCACATACTTTTCCTTTGATATAGCTATGAAAGCTTACATTAATACTAGTTGATTTTATAGATTTACACGCAATTAAGAGAAAGCTTTGCTGAGAAAGTTCTTAAGTACCTTGTCCACCACCAAACACAGCACTGACAGGACACCCATCCAAAGTGGTTTTGATCATACAAAAAGTGGGTTTTGGCTACAACTACCAACATTCAGGAGAGAGGCTTCAACTGCCCTAAAGTCTAAATGTCTAACTGTCAGCAAGAACTGTTAAAGGAAACCGAAGTCCAAGACGAACTCCTCCGTGTTTAAATGCTCAGCTCTAATGACTCGTGGGTGGTGGGGCCGGTACCCAGCGGGAGTTCCCGGGGCGCTCCGAGCACCGGGGGCTCGTGGCACAGGCTGCAGTCCACGACACGCTGCCCATGCCACGCAGGAGGCTCTGCCAACATCAGCACGGCAGAACAGAGACAAGTGTCCCCATATAGCTGCTCCTTTCTTCCTAAGGCACCACCTTAAGGGGCCACCTGACAGCAGCCTGCAACCACAGAGTCCATTAGCAATGAACTAATAACCAAGCATCTTTATGAAGTTTAACTGCTTCATTCATTTTCTTCACTATCTTGGAGATAAATATTCACCAAACACAGCCTATGAACTCGAACTTCGTAACAGAGCTCATCTGTGGTCCCTGAACAGCACGCAGTCCCAACCCTCCTTGTGCTTTATTGCTCCAAGTCAGTTTTGGCTTTCAAGTCCTGATTTTATCTACTTGGAGAGCTCTATGAAATTACCATAATTAGAAAACAGCTGTAACTATTTAGTCTTGTAAAGCAAACATATCCAACTCTTACTATTTCAAAGCAATGCATCCAGTAACTGCTTATTGCAAACACAGCAAAAGTGTGCTGGCACGTCGTGTTATTCCTTTTAACTGCTACAGCAGTTTGCTTCATTCAGCTCTTCTTACACAGCTAATAAAAATAACAAAATGGTAAGACAAAATGGTTTCAGACAGGATACAGGCCTAAGCTATCTCACACTGACGAATGATCAGGAGCCCTGAACATGGAAGTCCTGCCTTGAGAAAACACGGGAGAACAACTTTACTGTGCTACAGAAAACATTTCCAGACTCTGCATCAAGATGCAGGACAGAGTTTCTTGTTCAGATTCAAAACCTTGAGAGCTTGAAATCACAGCAAGTATTAAAAAATTACCATGCTGTTTTTAATGAGGAAACGCACTGGCTTAATAGCAGCAGTGAGAGGCCTCAGTGGCATTCCTTGCAGGTTAAACCACAAAAACGCACCTGACTCTGAGTTACATCCTCTCATATAATAAATACCCTCCAACTAAGAGCAAATTGGCTCTGCTTCATTACCTTTTACTAGTTTTCTACTGTTATGAAAGAACAAACCATACATAATAATGAGTAATGAATACTTTGGGGTTGAAAACTCACAGTTGCCAGAGGTTAAAGATCATATACAAGATCACGTAAACACTGAATTTGCATCTACAGTAGCACAGTGTTTTTACAAAGTTGGACATTATTCTCAATTTCTGGCTACACAATAATAGCTAAAGGAAGCCACAGTCAGAAGTTGTTTTTTGGGACATGGGTAATCTAGCAACATTCTCTAATAGAGTTTAATATAAAACTGGTGAAAAATAGAGAGTTAATCTCTTTCCATTCCTGTAGGTCCTTGTCTATTAGGGCAGGGGACAGGAGAGGGGACAGGGCGGAGGAGAGTGGCCCTGCAGTCGTGGTGCCGCAGGGCAGAGCGGGTACAGGTCTGCTGGAGCCGCGACGGCGCTGGGAGAGGGCACAGCCCCGCACACCGCGAAGCCGGCCAGCTCTGCTAACGGCGAGACGAGTCTGAGGGCAGTGCGTGCGCAGGAGCGAGGGCGTCATTTTTAGACCTTCAAACAAGCAAGGCCGAAGAGAAACTTGAGCCTTGATCTCCCATATCTAGGAGCCCTTTTTTAAAAAAATAAAAAAATGTAACAATACAGTCAAAATAGGAGCTTTAGTTTACTCATGAACTGTGAAATATGTACAAGTCAATTTAGCATTTGTGGCCTAAAGCATTCAAAGTATTTGCAATTCCTGTAAGCCTGAAGAAGAAAAAAAAAACAAGGGGGGAGAGGGGGAGATTTTTACAAGTGCCTAGCTGAGTCCAGATAAGCCTTGTATTTCCATATTTGATATTAACTGACAAATCCAACTTCTAGCTCTTGTTACGTGACTCAAGAGACTCTGATGATAGCCATAGCACGTTTTTCGGTTAAAGCATTCTGAAATTCCCTGTCCCTGAGACAGGCCCTTCTATGGACATGAAATATCTGACATTACACCTTAGTCATGACAGAGGAACACTGTTAAACCTGGAAGTGTTCCTCTACAGTTAAGAAACACTGGAAACAAGGCTGCCCGTGGAACTTTGAATTCGGTCTCCCGATTCACAAAAATTTAGTTACGTTATCCACAGTCTGTTGGCGTGAATGGCCTGATAGACTTGATCCCAGTTGTTAAAAAATTTTACGTTAAGAGATATG
This sequence comes from Opisthocomus hoazin, assembly GCF_030867145.1. Classification (NCBI taxonomy): domain Eukaryota; kingdom Metazoa; phylum Chordata; class Aves; order Opisthocomiformes; family Opisthocomidae; genus Opisthocomus; species Opisthocomus hoazin. Next base: position 80,514,328 of record NC_134419.1, on the reverse strand, counting down.
GTAGCGAACCCTCTGCCTTGCTCATTGGGGAGCGGAGATCGGTGACACGCGAGGCTGAGGATCGCAATGCCCCAGCATCTGATCTACGGAGGGGAGAAGCGCTCCCCCCTGCACCTGCAAGTCAAAGCTGTGCTTTGGGGGCATAAAGCCCTTATTTAAAGACAGAAAAGCCTGTGTGAAGGGGTTACTGCTGTACGACCTCAACGCACACAGCTGAACATCACCTCTGGTACAATAACACACAGCAGTGTGGCCACAGCCAAGGAAGTCATTATCTAGCTATTGCTACTGAAATTTTAACAGAGTTTAATCCAATGCATAAACTAGGGACAGGAAGAGACTGACCTGCAATTATCGGTCAGGCACGCGCAGCAGAGTAACTCCAGGACTGGCGTTTTGAGCTCTTCATCGTTAATTACACTGCAGGGTCATTCCAAGTAATTCTTCAAGGGATTTTTTCTTAAACCCTTACAAAGTAACGTAGGAACACTTGATCACCAGCTGGGTAGGCAGCTTTACATCCTCCCTACTACTCTGTGTCCCTGAAGTAACTGGAGGAAGGATGTTCGCAGGCCCCAGCGCCGTTCGGTGTCTGCGTCCCATCCCGGCTGCCTGCAGGAAGGCTCCGGTGCCCAGCGGCGTGCGACCTGCCCTGCTCCCGGGCTGGGACACGAATACCCAACCCACCCCAGCAACCCTGCCTGAGAAAAAAGCACCATCGGACAACAGGCCAAGATGTAAACTCGCAAAGGCTGCTGGCATCTGCGACAGACCGCTCTGGTTAATCACCCTGTCTAGTTAAACAAACAGGATTAAGTCCACTAAAATACTTAATAAACAAACTTTCTGAGTAGCTGGGTTTTGGTGGGTTTTTTTTGTTTGTTTGTTTGTTTTCCTTCTTCTTTTGAAAAGGATAATAAAGAAAGTTTCCATGCAGCAATACCAAGATGACCATTAGCTTTGGGTAAACTTTTAACTTCTGTATTGCTACAAATAAAGGCTCTAAATACTCACAAACACATTAAGCAACATGGCAAGCTGCATTAGGGAAAAAACCCTCTGTGCCTGCACACTTTACTCCAAAATGGCAATTTGCTATGAATGCTACACGCAAAGATAGTTACCAAAATCAGTAAAGATTTACAATAGCTCCAGCTCCAAAAGTGCTCCCGCCCCAAACACCAGGCCCAATGCAGCTGCAGGAAGTACAAGGGATGGGGAAGAAGGGAGTGAAAAGAAAAAACCCTTAAGTAAATAAATAAATCAACAAAACCCCTTTCTGTGTGCCCCTATGGCCCCCTCCCTTGCTAACAGCTTCCTGGATGCTCTTGCAGCTTCTTTTTTCCCCCCGTATTTTTTTCCTGCAAACTGACAGTAAGGCTGTGAGCCTGCGTACCCGGCACTTTACACAAGTGGGTCAATAATCCGATTTGCATATTCCGTGGATACTCTGTCATTTGCATAACATCTAGTTCATCAAATCATCTCATTTCTTGTTACGCACTAAGCTCTTCCCTGTCACACAAAATGCTCCACATGCTACACTCACAATCTGTTTTCACCCTCCTCCCACCAGCCACCTTCCCTCCTCGGTTCCAAGGTATGTCTCTGGGGTAAGCGACCTTTTACTGAACAGAGGATGGGAGTCTGAACTAAAATATTTAAGACTTGAGCTACCAGTAACTATTCACAGTGAAGAGATGAGGCATAACAACCAGCATTAGGACTTCACTGAATTCTGCCTCCTTATAAGAAGGTTTTTTCCCCCCCCTCACTCGCTATGATGTCTGACTATCAAGGGCATGGTAGGACATACTTGCTTACAAGACTTATCTTGATACCAGTGGATTGTTTTCAACTGCAAATACTATTTTCTGCTTCCAACATTAGAAACTAGAGGAAACTCTGCAAACCCTGGGATTCTGCAACATCCTTCCCCGGTAGCGCCTGCTTCCACCTCCAACACGCACACAGATTTTGGTGCTGGGCGTCGTGCAGCGTGGTGTGCAGGGTGACGCACCGGAGTGCAAAGCACAAGACGGCGCGCTCCCGAGCCGCCCGGTTCGCTCTGCAGGGCTCAGGCTGATGCCAGGGACAGTTACACCACGGGAGCCGGAGGAGTTTCCCAACTGCAGACTGATTTTGCTGCACACAGCGGCTGCGTGGCACTGCCGCAGCAGAGCCGGGCTGGCACAGCTGCCCCAGGCCGTCCTTCCAGAGCTGCTGCGTGACGCTGGCAGGGATCCTGCTCGCCTTCACAAAACGCTTACACATTTCTCCAGCCCAGCAAACCCACCGCAGCATGCGACACGCTGAGCTGCTCCTGAACATGCCGACAACCTTGTGCCTTTTTGCTCCGTACCCACACCATCAGCGCAAGTCCAGGTCACAGCTGTTGCCACCCGAGAGCTAGGAGTGAACAGCTGAGCTCTGAACAAGGACACCATTTACTGCACAAGCCCAAGGAAACAGCACCCGCAACCACGGCTCTCCTGACGGGCAAACTGTCTTCTCTTAATCACCTCCGCGAGGTATTTGGGGGATTTTCTGCAAAGTGATTGCTCTGTGTTTGTTCTCCTCCTTCCCTAAACATGATGCCCAGTAGGCTGGGTATCTTTTCTCATAGATACTTTATCCCATTACAGTATTCCCTATTTTCCCTATTTTCAGGGACACTCCTTCCAACAACTTCGGTGGCCTAGAGCCTATACTGACCAGTCAGTTACAGGAGTCACCAAAAGCATTCAACTGAGGAAATGTTGCCAGCTTCATACGTTGTATATCTGCAAAATGTGACTGTCGTATTACTAGGGGCTAAACAAAATAAAACACAGTCTGCAAAGCCATAGCATTTAGAATAACTCACTATGCAGCCACGGAGATTATCAAGATTCTTAAAGGTTATGATCAAATAGTTTAATGAAAGGCAAGATTCCAAGATTTTATGAATGTTCATGAAAAAAGACAAACATGCTGGAAGAAAAACTGTGAACTGTTTAGTAATCACACAGGTAGGGTGGTAAAAGGTTTTAAGTATATTACAGTGAAGTTTCACCAGTACATGCACTGATAGCCTGACTGTTGCAGATCAGACACCAATTACAACAAAACTCTATGACTGTAGTCCATCTCAGAAAGTTGTGTTTCCTATTCAACTCCATCTATAGCACACTAAAAAATTGTTTTAAATCACCTTTCTCTTTCGACCCCATTCAAAGCAAAGTAGCTGACCTATTTTTAGGTTTGAAGTCACAGACATCACCTAAGATTTCACTATGACATAGGACTCTGGGCCTTTTCAAGCACAAGCACGTCTTCTTTCAAGCAAAGATGCTTTCAGCAAAATCAGCTGCGACCAACAAGTGGAAAGGGACTTTGAGAGTAAAGCTCAGAGAGCGCCATCAAACTTGGAATAAATGGGGCTTAAATATACCTATCAAAATCTGTATTACAAATGGGTAGATATCAATCTACAGCAGCAGTGTCTATGGCTACTGATGGGCATTTGATCAGTGCCATGATCTCGATGGCTTCCTTGCACAAAGAAGAAAGACTGCAACAACAAATGAGGAAATGAAAAAATAATTTCATCTGTTACTGGAAGCTCTACCCTAGCTCCCACCCCCAAATCAAAGCATGTTTTAGATAGAGAGTAAGCATAACCACTCGCCGTCCATTCCAACTCTAAGCTTAAACACGCGATCTCAGATGGCAGCCAGCTCTTTGAGTGCTCCTTCTCTTCTCAAGGCAAAAAGCAAAGCACAGTTTGTACTTTCTCTGCTCCAGAGGTAAGACAGAGCTGCAGAAAATCACCACATGGCCTCCGTCAGCCCCACTACACACACTCTCCCATTCTCCTCCAAAAACGGGGGGGTTCTTCAGCACATGGGAGTATCCTTCAACTTTCAAGGCTTCGCAGTCCTAAATTAAGCCACAGAGGAGCTGCCAGTTCCAGGCTCGGTTTCCCGCGGTCCTGCTGCCCTCAGCCCCATCCGTCCGCCCGGACCCCAGACCCCATGCCTGGCACAGGCGGGTGCGGAAGGGGATGGCAGTGGCAGCGCTGGTACAGGCACAGGGACAGCCGAGAAGGGCTGGGAGCAGGCACGAGGTAGAAACCCTGTCTGTCTGAAGGGAGCTGACCTTCAAAACACTACAGACCAAGGAAAGATACTCCTGGCCATCTTCATGTCTACAAATTAAAAAAATTAATTCAGTGATGTTAAGTCAAGAGGCCATATGATGCAAAATTTGATGACAACTATAGAAGGAAAAAAACATTCACTGGGGCAATTCTCAAACTGCCGTATTTCAAGACGGCAAGTTCCTGAAGCTTAGCTTTTAGAGCTGAATGAAGCAAACAATATTCACCACTTCCCTACAGGACAGGTACTTTTCTGGCTTCACAGAGGAAAGCTGAAAACACAAATTGAAGGAATCCCAAAGCCAGAGCACACAAATCACAGATTCAGTTACTCTGTGCTCCTTCTGAAGAGTATCACTACTTGACAACAGATGCTCAGAAGAATCTACACCTTCAAACAATCACCACCTTACCCTACGCCAAACCAGAGGCAGGAGGCTCAGGGAGGTTAAACCTCTCAGGTTGCCATCACATGAGCCCACGTATGCTTCACGCACCACCTCTGGGAGTGGATGGAGCACAGGGAGAAAAGGAGGAACATGGGAGGAGGGCTGACATTTATTTCGTTCTACTTTATAGGTTAATTTAAAATAAGCTAACTTTAAAGTTCATGTTTTAATCCACAGAAGAGACAGAACATCATGTTCCTCAATCATGTGGTGAATGTTTTTTATGATACCGTGTTTCAATTCGATGATGTGCTTTCATCGGTTTGTGAAGCATTCACGGACAAGTGGATGGGTCTTTCTGAAGCCTCCTCTTGTTCCTAAAGCAGCTCACTACTAGAGCACTACTGGAGACGCCGACTTCCTTTTTCTACTACTACTTTTTTTGCAAAAACTGGCTGGCTTTAAGCCTTCTTATTTATCTACACATAACAAAAATACAATGCCTACGGCTTATACCATAAGGAAAAGTGTTATGAAGCCTGAAAACGAATGCCATGTATTCACCCATTGGATCAAATAGAAAAAGCAGAGCAGCGAGGAGGAAAAGCTTCGCTATGTATTTAGTGATGGGAAACAAGCAAGTTTCTGAGATCCAGGCCCCTCTTTCCTCCTAGGAGCCTGCTGTCAGCAGCGCATCACGGCTGCTGCCTATTCCAGTGCTGCATGATGTGCATGGGAAAGGCTCTGCCACCACCTCCTCTGGGGCACATGCCAGAGGCCAGTACCTATAAATATCTGGAACTGAGTTCAGCTGAACTCTTCCTTCATCTTGTTTTGGTTTTCCTTGGGGGAAAAGCAGCAATAATAGTGAACAGCTAGAAAATTACCCAGTATTTGATAGTTATATCAGTTTTAAACTATCAAGTCAGATGTCATCCAAAATGTGGGCTCCACTTTTACAAGACTGGAGACCGATGAATCCAAGGAAGACACATCACGCAAAACAACAACTCAGCCGTATCAACTGTGTTGTCAACAAAAGTGATCAAGTAATATGCTGCTTTACAGGCTGCTACATTGTAAGCTGTCATTAAAAACACCCCTGAAAGTTTATTTAAAATATTTTTTCCTGTTTTTATTTCTTGGACAAACAGTTTCATTTAACAGCATTAGATCTTCCATATTTTTCATGGTAATAGTGTAGGATATTTGTAGATTAATGGCAGAAGTTAAAATTTTAGCATGTGACATTTGAATGTTATTTTAGTCTTCCACATGCTACCATATTCTCAGAAATGCATACAGCATATTAGCAGTGATGATACCTAAATTAAGTGACTTATATTTACCTACCATAGCAATTAAAATCCCATATTTTAATTTACTAAAACTTAAAAACAAGCCCCAAAACTGCTCCTTCATCGATATGTTCTTTGACATCAATTCAAAGGCGTGTTTCTATTGTAGGTTTAATTTCTAGAAACATTTTAAACAGAGTGGTAATTGCGCTTCCTTTTTTGTGGAGATCATTTTGACTGCTTACAAAAGGACTTAATCCTCAGAAGTTATGCAAACTGTATTGACACAACTACATATGCAAATTGAATTCCTCAGAAGAATGGAAAAAAATTGTGGTCTGCGGTTTATCTGGGTTTCGAGTTTACGAAGAAGTATTAAGAGACATTTTCCAGTACTTCTGACGAACTTCGATTTGCAGAGGTTTTCAACAAAGCATGCAGAATTCAAACTAAAAAAAAAAATTCTGTTGTACATTTGCTAGGTTGCTACATAACCTAATTCAGGACTGTGCTGCACTATTATTGGTACAAGCGTGTTAGTCTCTTCCCTAAGGAGCTTTTTATAAAGTTTTATTCCACTTCCTACTGCATTTGTGAACACAATGTAAACAGCCATCATCCTGCCGCACGCACAGAAGAGAGGAAGGAGGGTTCAAGGCTACTGAGCAGCACTGTTCCTCAAAACACGCCGAGGACTGCTGCTCTGTTACCAGCAACCAGCAGAACTGCTAAACTTTATTTCCTCCCCCCACCCACCCTCCTTTTTTCTTTTAAATACAGCTTTCTCCAACTGCAGATATGGAGGGCAGTGGCACAGAGAGGGAGGGTGGACGCAGCAAAACTACTGCAGCTGAGGAAGGGGCTCAAGCCTCCTCCAGCTACACTTTGGCTAGCCGGGACCCTGGACTTCACTGGCCACAGGGGAGTGTTAACGAGTCGTTTTCTGCTCATTTTGAACATTGTATAGAAAATATTCACTGGCCCAAAGACAGACCAGGTCCAGTTACATGCCAGTGGTCTCAGCTCTAGGATACCAGCGGGTCGTTCCTCTCCCCTCCTCTTCCTGTTGTCCACAAACCCTCTGGAGGCCTTTCTGTGTGCTCACCCCACTTCACGAAACAAGTGAACATGTAAGGTGTCTCCTTGATAAAGACAGACAAATAAGTCATATGATGCTGAAAAATATGCAGCAATGTAAAAGAAGTTTCTATCTATTTAAAGGTATACTGAATTTTCTTCACAGAAAGAATCTCCCTGAAGATGTGGAGATGGTTTAAATCAGAATTAGCTGAAAGCCTGCACAGTGTGAGCATCATGTACATATAGCAGTAATCAATCAAGATGGAAGAAGAAAAATAAAACAGATGCATCTTCTGTGAAGTCAAGAGATAGTGAGGAATGTAAGAGTGGTTATTGCATCTTCGATTTTTGCAAATCCACTAAACTTGCCACAAAAAGCTAACTGCAGTATTTGACAGCATTGCATAGGCTGCACCAGTAACCTGACCAGATAAATAATTACAGGACTTTTTCAGTTACAAAAAAGCAAAAGATAAAACGTTGCTAGTAATTTTTTCTGTATTCAGTTTCCCCTTAAAACTTGAACAGCAGAATATTGTTGCTTTGACCATTTTTGTATATGAGATGTGAAAATGAATAAAGGAATCTCAGACTCGCTCCGTTCTGGCAGATGCGATCCGAGCTCTCAGAGTGAAACGTCACTCAGTACTCAGCAGGGATGACACCTTTGTGGTCCACCACTGCTCATTTCCCATTGCTTCGGTAGCTGTTTCTGCGTGAACTCAGCAAGTTAAACAAGTCTCTACTGCAATAACACAATGTGTTAGAGTGGCTCTTATGCTTAAAAAAACCCAAAATAACCCACACCTGAAATTTGCAACACATAACATCGGTTCAGTTTCAGTATTTTCGCATTGCCTGAACAAGAAAACCCATGGACAGCAGGCCCTATATATTACAAACCAACACCAGAAGTTGTTAGATTTCAGTATAAATGTAAACTGGACTTGCCAACAGGGTTATTTGTTTGGTGGGTTTTTTTTGTTTTTTTTTTTTTTAATTACTCAAATACATTTCTTACTCAGGAGACTTAAAAGCCCATTTCATGCCAAACTAAAGTCTTTTTTATAAAGTATCAAACCTTTTTTTAGGTAGAGGGTTGTCAATGAGAATAAACTATGCTTATACACTGAACTTTTATAATCATTTGTAAGAAATCCAGAAAGAGACATACTCTTTAGGACCGGTTTTGACTATAAAACAGTTAGCGACTTCAAAAGCAAAAGATCTTTACATTATTAAGCCACTAAGCAAACGTGCTTAGAACTCCATGAGAAAATAAGTTCTACATTACCTGATAAAATTCCCGAAGCCAATTCTTCTGTAAATTTTCTGGCTGAAAAACAAAACACAAAAATTAATTAATAATAACAGTAATGCATTTTTGTAATAATAGTCCCATAGTTATTGCTTTCCTCAGTGCATTCAAGTGGGGAGGTTTTTTTCCACAATTAAAGAAAAAAAGTACAAATGCAAGGGTGTTATTCCTCAAGCACCAATGCAAAGACCTCTCCCTTTTGTTTCCGAGTCCCCTCTTCGCAGATTTTCACTAAGGTGGTACATTTTGTATATGACTTCTCAGCATTCGTACACTCACAAGGTTATCAAGCAATTAAATCAACACACTTGATTTCTACTGAAATACGTGCTTTTGAAAGTACACATTCACTGGCTGGATATCAGAAACTTCACATGAACTGCTGATACCCAGCTCCTGCAAACGGAGCTTCAAGTTCTACGGATGTGCTGCTAACGAATTGGCTCAGAGGGACAACCGTGCTTTTGCCGCGGGCTCGAGCACATTGGAGCTCCTGTCAAGGACAAGCTGGGAGAAGCATTTCAAGATTGCTCCAGAAGCTACGAAAACTGAAGCAGCAAAACTACAAAGTTCTGCCTCTTCAGAAACACAGCCCACCCTAGACATGACTATGGAGGCAGATTACCAGTTTTCACACATCAAATGCACAGCTACAAGAGAAACATTTGTTGAGTTTTATCTTCAGCAACAAGACTTCTGGATAATTTTTGCATCATAGTGGGGAATAAAAACCCAAATCAGACTTTTCTCTCCCAGAAACAGCGGGAATGGACAGTATGTGTGGCAGGCAGCAGAATGTACTGAACCAAAGACCAGAGGGATGCCTCAACATCCTCCCTTTAGTAACAGTCATGACACCAGCTGCCTGGAGGCAAACATGCAGGCATCAAATGTCTGTTCTGCTCTCTTTTCTCCTCAAGCATGCTATTTTCAGAGTTGGATACAACTTTAAACTTACTAATTTATAGTGACTGCTTGTTGCATGAAGATTTGCCCATAGGTGGCTATAAAGATTTGTTAGTAAAAAAAAAACCAAACATAAAAAAAACCCCAAAAAAACCACCAAAACACACCACATTTTTTTGTCTGCAAGTCTACAACAGTCATCCAGTCCTGTAAACCTATAAACTCTACAAGTCTACAGAAGTTTTTTGAAAGGCGGAGGGGATAAAAGCACCACATTTATCCCTTGCTATCCGTCACCTCCCTTCTGTTGATTGCTCCTTCTTGACAGTTCTGGAATTCAGAGAATGCTTTCAGCAAGGTGAAATTTTCACTCCTCAGGAACAACTATTTTTTCTAGCAATGAACTCTCTTAGTATTTCCTCTGGAAGTTAGTGCTCTCTGTGTGGGGGCACGGGGCCTGGCACAAGCAAGAGCAGAGGCCCCTTGTTCTGCGCCTGAAGTCAATCCTGGTGAATCTCGGCCCGAGCTCAGGGACATCTTAAATTAATAAACACACAGAAGAAAACTTCCATGTCTCCCACCCATGCCCTGGCCCTCAGCTGAGTAGCGCAACACAAAGCCAGAATAAGGAAGCTGCAGACAAATAAAAACTGAAGGCGGCAGGCAGGCAATAAAATAGTCCCTCTGAAAATGGCATCTCATTAACTGCTTATTTAGCAACTCAACTCTTTTTCTACTCATTCTGAACTTAATGAGACAAGCCACTGGGTAACAGTAAGTAAGAACAGTTGCTTTTATAAAAGCAGCAACAAAAAACCAAGAAAACGAGGAACCACTGCGATTTCAAGCTGACTTTTAACCTGAAGTTATGAAGATAGCACAAGATTTATTGGATTTTTCTTAATCACTCTACAAAACACATACAAATTGAAAACATGCTCTGTGTGTGATTTCTGTATGATCTAAATCAAAAGGCCAAACTATCTAGAAAGCAAGACCTTGGCTATCATGAAATTCCTAATTAAATTCTTCTGGTAGTTACGAAAACTAGGTAAGCAAGTCCTGTGTTAGGCTACAAGCATGTTTCAGCAGTGCTGCATATTTTCAAAGCAAAGTATGGCCTTACTCAGTAGGTAGCAGGCAATTTTCATGTTAAACAGACCCCACGCACTCCTCACTTCTCTATTTTATTTATGCCAGTTGCAAGATGTCCTGGAGACCTCTTGAATTCTAAGAATAACCCGAAATTAACAGAAGCCATCCATTTTTGTAAATCCACTGAAGAAAACCAAACCCCACTTCAGCCTGTATTTACAGACAGGAGCTAGATGACGGGTGACACAATATCCCAAAGAACGCAAACCTGAATTTGAGGCAAACGCACTCCGGAGTGTGGGAGACTTCACCGAGAGCCTCACCTAGTTTCAGACACAGTCATTCTACGTTAAGCACAAACGTAAGATTTTTATTTAGCATGTTTTGATATTTTCATCTAAACCCGAGTGCAAATCTGTAAGTTAGGATGGCGTAGCTATTCACATAATTTTATATTAGCTATAGCTTTTTAAGGGAGAAAAAATTGCTACCAGTCAAGAACATCTAAAGCAAGTTATTCATGTTTGAGGAATCCCAGGGGAGAAGCTAAAGCACAGCCTTACTTTTGTTTTCAAATACTACTGCAAGTGGTAGACGCTCCCCCATTTGCTACATGACTAAATGAAAACATTGTAAGATTAAACATGAAAACAACCCAGTACATCAGAGGGAAGTTGACAAGACGGCTCTAGGGCCCTCCAGCAGCTCCGCACCTACCTCCCATATGCCGGGAAAGATTGTTTTTGAGAAATCAGATCAAATACTGAAAAATTTGCCAAACTGAATCCCGAGCAGTGACAGCAGTCCCTCAGATGAGCAGCCTACGGAGGCTCCTCACAGTGCCCCAAGGCTTACCCAACTCTTCTACTGCTACCCAGTTCTTCTATGACTGCCAGCTCCCCTCCCCAGCGCAGCACCCAAAGGACATACCTGTTACAGGGAGGAATAATGACTTCACTCCCGAGAAGGGACACAGGGTCACTGGATTTTGCTTCCTGTGCTCCTAGTTCTTCTGACACCCTGGCACATCGCTTGTAGCAAAGTGTCAGGGGCACATACCTACAACTTAGAGCAGCGAGACACCATCAAAATACCATCTAACGTGGACTCGTGTTGAAGCAGCAGCGAGAGGCCACAGGAGTGCAAAACCAGATGGCCCTAGCTCTTGGTGGCAGCTCTGCCACCGCAGCTCTCGGAGACGTACCAGGGATCACCGGAGCTTTCCGTGTTGGGTGGCCCCACAAGATGAGTCACGGCAGAAAGCCAACAACACACTGGCTTGTTCCACCTCTGCTACCCAGCCTGCTAAGAGATGGGCAATACTATTTACTTGTCCTCATTACAGCTTTGAGATCCTTGGACGGCAGATATTATAAATGGAGAGCATCACTGTATCAATCCATACCTCCCACTGGAGGAGATACAAATACACACAGAAAACTCAGAGCTCCCCAGAAAATTCAAGATCTCAAACTTACGTGAAACAAATCTACAGCAGCTACATTTTGAAGGTAGGCCAGGAATGAGTTTTGAACACAAGCAGGAGTCAGCCACAAGTGATGATTAAAATAAAAGCTGCTAACAGCACTCCTGTTGCCACATTTAGCGATCACAGTATCTACCAACACATGTATTTATGAAAAAGCACACATAGCCTGCAATTAGATTCATGTGGAGGAACAGTGCTTTGGAGTTTGGATTTTCATTTGTTTGTTTTTTAAAATGGTCTTTCTTATTTTCAACCCCAACAGTCACTGCCTGGAACTCCTGGAAGTGGATGGAAGATGTCCTCTATGGAGCTGCTGTGTGCTTTCACCAGGCGCATCGAGAAGCTCAGCTCATGAGGAAAGGACACCTGGCTCCTTGGGAACAAAATTCAACACAGCTCCATACCCTGCCAGGATAACCCCTCCTGACACCCGCCAGCGTTTAAATTTGCTGGCACAGGCCAGCGTTCAAACAGAAAGAGGAGAAATGAATTCAGGTCACTAAGTAGAGGTACACCTAATTTTACAACTTTGCTTGCCAGCACACCCCTTTAAACTAATTAACAACAGAGCACAAAGTCTCACAGGGGGAGGTATTTATAGAAATAATTACAGAACTTAGCCAGGTGCAACGAAATAAAGCAAATCGCCAAAAGGTGTCCGAGGGTCCCAATTTCCTCCTTCCCTTCTCCTCACCTGTGCAGCACAACAAAACCACCACAAAACCACCAAAGTCGCAAAGTCCAGAGCGCTCACGGGGGGCGAGGGATGTCGGGGAGCCCCGCAGTGCCGATGGCCCCGGGCCGGCTGCGGGTCCGTCCCTGTCCCCACTGAGACCGAGGAGCACTGCCCGCCGTCCTGCCCCGGAGACGGCAGCAGGCAGGCATGCTGCCAAACACCGGCCTGCAGCTGAAGGCCCGGCACCCAGGAGACAGTTTTAAAACAAGTTAATTCTGTAAAACAAGTAATTCTGTACTTCTGTTAATTGCAGGTAAGAAGCAAGGGGCCAATGGATCATCACAGTTCACAACTGAGATTTTCTGAAAGAGGTGACAAAAGCCCAATGAAACGACAGGGCTGGTGCAGACCACAGCTGTCCCGCCTGCAGGTCAATTCCTCCTGGGGTCCCCCAGAGCAGGGCAAGCTCTGAAGAAGTGACGACGGAAACACAAATCTGAGAAACAGCACGGGAAGGTGCCAGGCAAGCCCCTTGGCAGGCAGCTCCGGGAGCTGGGGTGCCAGCGGGGCGGCTGGGGCTGCCCCCGAGGCCGGCTCTGCCCCGTGCCCCCGGCCGCGCGCAGCTCGCCTGACTGCCGCCTCGCCAGCAAGAAGGGCCTGGCCACGCTCCCCACCGCCGTGCCCTCCGCCACCGTCCCCCATATGGCACCACCACAGCCTTTCTTTCTGTTTTTACCACTCTATGGCACAATGCTGCAATTCAGCCCTCCGCCTCAAGCTCCTGCCCGGTCACCTCCTTATAAATGAAACAATTTAAAGTTTTGAAGGACTGGAAATAACAATCAAGTGGAAACACAACTTATCTTCCTCTTATTTTTCTCTCTAAAAATAGGCACATTATATTTCATGTCTTCCAGACTCTTTGGCCTTCTTCCCATCCTTTCTCTCCATGCTCTGTCCTTCATTAAATTACCTCATTCTCTTTGTAATGTAACTGAAATGAATCTTTTCCCTGTCCTCTCCAGTGCTCAATCCCTTAACACCCATGCACCGGTTTCTCCCCATCCCCTAACCCGAACCCCACTGGTTTCCATCTCCCCCCACCCGCAGCCCTGCAGCAGCCGTGTCTGCTCAGGGTCCTTCTCCCCTGCCCAGGCAGGAGCCCCCGCTCAAGCCCTCAGGGACCCAGCAAAGAGCAAGGGCTCCAGGAACGACAGCAAGGAGAGACACAAGAAAAAGGTCCGAGCACCCTTCCATGAGTCTCCTCTCTCCGAGCGCCCAGTGCCCTGCTCTCCTGCCGCCCTCCCCTGCCCTCGCAGCCCCAGGCCCGATTTGTGACTCGGAACCACAAACAGAAACCCTACCCCCCGAAACAGCACAGCTTTCCGAGACTGCAGAGCCACGTGGGATCCCTGTTAGAACAACAGGACACGCGCACCGCACGCCGCCGCTCCCTTCAATTAAAAGCCGTTTTGACCTTTTCCTGGAATTCTGAATCCCACTAAAACAGTTTCTTTTCATGCCGAGTTTCCATTCAAAGTCTATTTATGTCACACTGCCTACTGTATTGGTCAGGCTTATAAGAAAAAGCAGCAAGCTTGCGAACACATGGATACCACATGAGTTGGTAACGTCCCGAAAACAAGCGGCTTTTCAAAATGAACATCTAAGTAGTCTCTCTTCTCCCCCGTGTTTCCATTTCCTACGAAATTACACCCAACAGCCAAAAGAAAGCTTTAAGCCTGGTGCAAAAACATATTTGGACTGGGAAGAAGTCTTTTCAAAAAAGGAAAAACAGAAAATATATTTAGACGGGGTAAGAAGCCTTTCATTCAAAAAGAAAATAAGGAAAGTGAACTAAATGAAACCAAATTAACGGCCTGGAACATTTCTTTTTAGTTTCACTCAGAGGGGAATGGAAGAAAGCAGATGAATTATAGAAGGCAGGTTCTATTTTGTGAAGTTTATTTTTAGCTAAGAATGGGCTCATTTTTTAAGCTGAAAGAAAAAATTTGTGACGCGCTTTGTGAAAACTCTGAGCTCCAAAATGAGCACAGACGAGAACTGGCTGGCTGGACTTTGCACATCGACTTGAGCAGAAAGTACAACCAACCAGAATTTCTAAGTGCCCGACTTAAATAGCCCTGAGAGCCCCATGTGGGCTAAGGGATTCCCCAGAACCCTCAGCTTGAAAGATTTCTTGGCGTTGCACAGCATCACGCTGGCCCTTCCAAGGCCGTATCTTCTAAGGGTGCAGCCCCAGGCAGTACCCAGAGCCCTTTTAATCTCTTCCCTACAATCTGTACTCCACTCAGAGAGAAAGAGACGCTATTTTTCCCTGCATTTGCTATGTTTGGTTTTCTACTTATTTAATGAAAACCAAAACCTTTAATCAAGTTCTGTTTGACCAGAGTAACCAGGCTTCCTCAAAAACTGGTTTCAGGTCCATCAGCATGACCATTACAGCTATTTCACTGGAATTGTTTAGATTAAGATTTTTGATCACGATTTCAGTCTCCTATAGTGTCTTTAAAAGTTTATGGCAAATTCTTGACAATTATATTCAAATCTCTTTGACTTAATTTTTCTTTTTCTTTTAACCTTCAAACAGACTTGTAAGGACTCCCATTGCTGTGCTCTAAATATCAGACTACACAGACGATGCTGAAGAAAGCCCATCAGATGGGTACTACTGCTGTGGTGTTTTGTACCAGCTTTACATTCACAGTCGACAAACAAAAAGATGATACCCTACACGTAATTTTCACATTATTGGTTTACCAAATTGCAAAGTCAATGTAGACAAACCAATCAGGATCAAACACGACAACAAGAACTATTTGTGAGTCAAAAGAAAACCTGTAAGGAAAAGTGTAGATCCTTCCAAATCTGAACTTTTACTTAAACACTATTGTTTTCATTACATATGTTTGCACAGACAACTTCCAAATGCAAACTCAGTGTCACTCACTTCAACGTTTCTGAAAGCTCACAGCTTTCCCAAGCAGCAGTAGAAAAAGAGAGCCTCATCCTACATTACACCCTAGGGAGCGTGACAGTCACTAAGTTCGAGAAATAAATGCACAGAAGTAGAAATATAATCAGACCAATTAATGCAGTTGGAAAAAATGGGGTTTCGGACACGCAAGTCTTTCACTGTAAAGTTTAGGGCAGTTTTACTCCTGGGCTGAGAAAAGCAGTGGCTCGTTGGATGCTGAATCAAGAGAAATGAACAAAGGCAGAAGGCAGAGCTCAGGGTAGAACAGCGTGAAAGGGGACAGGAGGAGCGAAGAAAAGGAGGGGACTGCTGCCCACCTTTCCGGTCACACGGGGTGCTGGACTGCCCTGCCAGCACCAAAGGAGACGGACACAATGCAGAACACGAATGCCGAGAAGCAAAGATGGTCTGTGCCTTCTGGTGGTCTTGTGCCTTAGGCAGGAGGGGTTAATCCTCGGCAGCCACAGCCCTCTGCCCCTCGTAGAGGGGGGTACCAGAATTCCAGGCCAGCAGAACATTGCCAGTGCAGACCAACGGACAGCCTGTGCTGGCCTGGCACCCCACGGGACAGAGCCACGCCGGCACCAGGCCCGCTGCCGCGCTGGGCTGGTGTTTAACGACCGAGGTCCCTGGGGTGGTGGCTTCTCAGAGGGGCACTGGAAACAACCATCTTGGTCTTGCCTGTTCAACCTGGCCTGCGCTGCTGACAGCTGAGTATCTACTGAACATGCACTAAACCCCTGTTCCGTCTACCACCTTCTCTGCTGATCTCCCTTCCTGCGAGTGGGTCTGAATCAAGACACAGTACACGGCGGGAAGACAAAAAGCAACTGAAGCAGCGACGGCTTCCTGTGGAGTAATGCAGAAAACACGCTGCTCGCAGCCTCCGCAAGGAGAACCACGGCAGGATCACAGGCGAAGCAGCTCTCTGGAGAGCCCCAGGCAGATAAATGGGCCGTGGCCCAGGGCTGTGCGCTCGCTAGCACACATCTCCAGCAGAAACAGCAGGAAAACCTAAAGCCTGGGCTTCCTGTCAAAAAACTTTAGAAGCTGAAAGCAGAATACTAAGCATCTGCTACCTGTTCTGAAGGCTATGTGTTTCCCTGTAACTGAAGCTGTCTACAAACTACCCGGTATATGCGAGACATCAGCACCTCCTGAAACAACGGAAACCACCTGTACCTAGGCTGTAAGAGACACCAAGAGACAGACCTTCCCCACCAGGGATGGTGCATTCAAAACCCAGCAGCACTCTGCTAAACATAGGAAATGCAGTCTAAAACAACAGCAGCAAAGGGTAACCTCTTAAAGAGTAAGTAAACTCTTCCGGCCACATCTTAGAGAAACATCGGGAATGAGGTAATTGAACTGAATTAAAGCAATGAAGGAGTGATCAAGTGCCCACCTCTTCAAAGGTCCTGGAGGTAAAGACACATGTATTACAGTGGATACCAAGATCAGAATTAGTCAGAGCTCTAACGACACAAGACAGGGAAGGGGAAAGAGCCACCTTTCTTTAATTCCTAAGAAGTAATGGTAGCACGTGCTTTCAGGACTCCAATCTGGACAAGATCTTCCAACCCTTCAGGACCTCACTGACCTTGAAACCAACCTAACACATTGTTTGTTTTAGGGTCTTTTCATAAACAAACAAATCTTCACAAACAGTTTTGACAAACTTCTCGCTTCTGAAGGGCCAAGAAACTGACCTTAGAGGGACAAAGGCACAGCTTGACAGCGAGAGGCACAGGAAGCGGCCTTGTGAGAAAGGCTCTCTGCCACGCGGCGTACAGCACGCCAACGGGCGCCGTCAGACCTGCCAGCACGCACGGGTACAGCTACGTGAACAGCAAGGGGGAGAGAGACCACAAAGAGATGCCGAGTCTCTGTCAGAGGAAGCAGCAGGGGACCAGTGATGTTGCCAGAGACTCTTCTGCAGAGAATGGGTTAATACAGCCACAAGCAGAGAAAGCCACTGGCCCCTGGAAGTAAGCCTGGAGATTTTAAAGTGCTGAGGGTACCGGCCGTGGTACTGTGCGGAGCAGGAAAGCGCGGATCAGCCCCGCTGTGAACACAGATGCTGAGGAAGGGGTCGGGACGGCTGCCTTTCTGCACAGTGCCGGAACAAGCACTTGGCACAGAACATCAGGAACAGCACAAGGTGCACAGCTGGCCGCAGCAGCAGCTGCCAGCTGATGGAGCCGAGCATGGAAACCATGGCATGCCAGCAGCTGATGGATGCGGCCTGTTGGAGCAAGCCAGCCAGCCCAATAATCAGCAACCCCAGCAGCACTCCTGGAGACAGGCACCGGACTCTGGCATTTGCAGTGAATTAATTTCGGGCAACACCTAATTGCATGAGTGCACAATTGCACACAACGCAAAAGCACGGCACCGCACACAACTGCGAGCGTCTGCGCCATCTGCAACCGGTGGGCATGTGCGCAACGGCTGAACAGAAACCAGCTGCAGCAGCAAGGTCCTAAACCCCGAGGAGCTGGAGATGGCTCCTGGTGTGCTGCTGCTGTGCAGGACCTTGGGCCAGGGGCACTGCAGGGCAGAGCAGGCTCTCGCAGGCAGCGCAGGATGAGCCTGAACATGGAAAGATGGGAGTTTTACCGCGGCGAGGATGAACCTTTGCAGAGGAAAAGACAATGCAGCGATGTGAAAACCAGCGATCTACGGTATTGCGGCAGCACGATGGAAATAGCTGAAAGCACAAGTCATTGGACAGACACAGGATAGACCACGAGCACCCAGACACGGTTCCCTCTGGTGTGACCTTACGACGAACAGGACCTCAGGGCTGAAGCACAACGCTTGCTCCAATGCCCAAGAGCCCTCAGAGCAGCCACTGAGGAGAAGAGAGGCACAGCGTTACACCTGTCAACACAAGCACCATCACTGAACACCGCACAGCACCTACAGAAAGCAAACATCATTCTGGACACAGGAGAGTCAGATAAAAAAATAATTAAAACAACAAATACTTTTTATTAAAGAAGAACATCTGCTAGCAGAACTGTCCCCAATTTTAGTTTATTTGGGGGGTTAGGATGTACAAAGTGCGTTAGCTGGTGCCCCTGTGCTTTAAGGGAGCAGGAGGAAGCGACTGAGTTACCGTGCATCAACCACTCACCCGTCCTGGCGAGACAGGAATGAAGCCTGTTCAAAAAATCTGAATTTGAAAAAGTGCACCTTTCCACGCTGCTGCGCACAGATCCCAGTGTGAGTAGCACCAAACACCGGGCCACTCGACAGAGCCATGCCCAACGTTTGAGCCCACCCCTGTGCAGCCCGGCGGGCTCCTCGGCCCTGCTCGAAGCTGTGCCCATGCAGCATTGCAAATTTTCTTTCCTGCCCCGAAGAGCAGCTCTGCCTCAGCTTCTCAGTGTCTCATTGCGGATATTGAGGAGTCCCTCCTAAACTCCATGGGCATAAATGAACAAAAAGTTCAGCCAAGAATACCCAGTGGGAGGGGGCAGCAGGAACAGACACGGGACAGGACAAAAAAAAAAAAAAAGAGAGAGAGAAAACCACTCATTACCAAGGAAAAAAATAAAGTTTACATGACAAAACTGAAACTGGACACCTACTTCAGCATGAACAATGCCTGCATTTAATGAAGGATGATTCAAGTGCGGTGACTACAAGCAATCTATCATTCATATGAACAGTTAAATCTCAGGAAAGAGTTCATGAATCACATACAACACCCAAGTTTGTAACACAACTTTTGTAATTCACAAGTACAAAGATGAAAACTGCACCCAAAGTATATCACAGCAATGGAGCATCAGAGCAAACACCAAGTACTACTGCACACAGCAGGAGGTCACCGTGACACCAGAACAAGCCCTTCTGCAAGATCTGCTTCTCATCCAACTTACAGCTAACCATCAGTGCCATCCCTGCTCTTTAAAAAAGAACCAGGAGAAAAGACCATGATTTGTACTCGCTATTACTTAGCAAGGCTCCAGTTCAGCAACTCACTCCAAACACGTTTATGCCCTAATGTTTTATAGAGCCATATACCTACCCTGTAGCTGTTACTGCTACCACAACATCTGAATTTTCCTATGTCCAAGTTACAACAGCAACACAGTTAATTCAGGAAATTTTTAGTTGTAGAGCTCCCATGAGGGAGCAAAGACACAACAGTGAAGCAGCTACTAAAGGCGATGATTGATGCAGTTCCTCCTGTAGGCTAGATTTTATGGAGGCTTGAAAATATGCTCCGTATTTAATTAATCCTGTTGGCTGTGACAGTGGCACACCTGTCTGTCTTGAAGCAGCAATGCCATAGACCCCTGGTGCCTTCCACCAAGAAATAAATGCACTGGAGAGAGCATCACAGATTAGCCATTCCCATGTGGATGTATTGCATGTACCCAACTATATCTACGGCTTCGTGGTACCTGCAGAGCCAAACAGCTCAGCCAGTAACTGCAGAGTAGTAGGGTAGTATAAAGTACTGTATTAAATTAATAAGGCAGAATGTGTTCCATGGAAAAAAATAAATGTAATATTATGTAAATGCTCACTTTTGTAGACAGGAACATTCACGAACTAAAGCTCAAGAGCCAAAGTTTCATAAGTTACTCACACTAGTGTACAGCAGTGTGTGTCAACTACTCCGAGCAATAAATACTTTTTCCTTGAGAAGATATCCACATTTATGAGCTAAACGTTTGATTGAGCATTGCTCTGCTGGGGATGAAAGTCCGAGGCTTTCCCAGAATCACTGCAGAATCGATTCCAGGACTAACACACCAGCAGTGTGCAAGCTGTCAGTGAGGCAGCTCCAACACACCCTATTAAATCAGAAGGGGGACCTTTTGTGCCAAAAATACCATAGTCTTAAGAATGGCTGTCAGTTTACTGCCAAGTGAAGCACAGGGGATGCCAAAATGCAGTTCATCACACTAATAAAGAAATATGTAGTGATCTAACCTAAGTATTTGATAGCAGAGTAGAGCATGTGAAAGTTGTTTACATCTTCTTTCAGAAACAAAGCACTGATGGAGATACTTCGAAATTAATTGAGTGGGTTTTCAGTATTTTTTTTTTCTCCTGCTCCTTACTGCTGTGCATGTTTCTGTAATAAGCACACCTTTGATTAATGGCCCAATAATCCACAAGGGTTATTTTCAGCTTTGTTCAGTGCCACCACACGGAAACACCAACACTGTTTTGGCACTGCCGGGAGGGAGCTCGGCAGGGAAGGTTTAGCATGGACAGTGCTTTCTGGCGTGCTGACACCCTCCACCAGCCAGGCTCCCGTAACGTTGCAGTGTGACGCTTTGCTGAGACAAAGCATCTCGTGCTGCACAGGAGTTCCTGGGTGGGCAGTCCGGCATCAACAGGGCAAGCTCTGCCACCTCAGAAGGATCCGAGACAAGTCTCACACGCAGCTCAGCGCAGGTTCAGAGCACCCGAACTCCCCTGCCTGCGAGCCACAGGTCGGTCAGACACACACGACATCGGGGGTTCAACAGCACCCAGCTCCCAGGGGCTTCACAACAGCAAGTTCCCAGCGTTGGGAGCCCCAGCAAAAGCACAGAGGGATGTTAGGGGCTCAGGAGTCACCTCAGCGGCGAGCAGTAAGTGCTGCTTCAGTGCCCTGGTCAACACCGTCCAGCTGAAATGCAGGGCACCAGACAGCTGCCACAGCACAGCCCACCCTGTTCAGCAGCCCCAAGCACGGGGCACCAGGCAATACCAATTCGAGGGGCTACCAGGACCCTACTTGACATGATCGGAAAGCAGACCTATTAACGCTTCCCAAAACCAGAGACTGGGTTTGGCCCTGGTTGGGTCGAGGATGTCCGTGCAGCACAGAGCCCGAGCTCTTCAGGCCAGTAACTCCCCGCAGCCACCCACGCCATCACCTCCGCTCCAGGGTTAGCTGGTGCGACAGGAGGTGGGGGGCTGAAGTCATTGATACTGCGCCCAGGCCACGACTAACGGTGGGAAGAAGAGTCTCTGCCAAACACTGTCCTGGCAGGACACTCAGACCAGACTGCTCTGGGTGCCTAGTGAACGGAAGAACACGCAAATGATGCATGACCAGGGCACCAACTCCAGAGAACAGCAGGCACCGAAAATTCAGTGTGGTCTCATTTGTTGCTCAGCTTAGGTGAAGCGACCTGAGGAGTCTTCTCCTGACAGGTGAAACTGGGGCAACCTCTTTATTGCTGCGTGTCACAACCAGGTCTTCTTAAGCAAAAGCAAAGGTTTTGGGTCGTCTTTATACAGGAAGAATGGGGGGAAAAAACCCAACCAACAATAACAAAAAAACCCCCAACCCAACACAGGAAGCATCAGTTGCCCTATACATAGATATGTTATTACTGACACTTTGGTTGCTCAGGAGGGAAGCCAAATCCCCTTCCTTCTTGCATCCTCGGGATCCTCCAGGAGGAGGCTTACGTGCTACAATTGCATTCAACATGCAGTTGCCTTAAGAGGAAAAATTTAAGAAGGGAAATAACTAGGTAATTCTTCACAGTAAAAAATAAAGTCTGCTAGGAGAAAGAAGTCTTCAAAGCCATGGACAACTGACAAGAAACAATTCAGAGAAACAGTGCTAAAAGGAAAACAGTTTTGCTCAATTTTGTTAACATTATTGACACAATTTCTAAGAAGCCAATGCAGCAGAACTGACTTATGCAATTGGAAATAACATCCTTGGTATTCTGTTTCCATAAAAGACCATCAGATGTCTTGCAGACAGGTAATATTACAAAGACATAAATTATCAGAGACGTGTACGGCCCTTTGTGAAGAGTTTTATCCACTTAACAGTTTTAGTTTAAGCAGAAGCAATCTCTCAAACTAAATACGTAAATACTTCCTTGTTGCTTTTAAAACAGATGTACATTTAAATCTGACATTGATATTCATTTGGAAACCTAAGTACCAAGCAATATTGAAACAGTGATTTTAGATGCCTAGAATTTTGATTTCTCCAGTTCTTTATTTTAGCATATAAATCTTGGGAACTGTGTTTGGGCCCTGGTGACAGAAAAGAGCCTCTTGCTATACAGATCCATTAACAGTACTACGGCCTCGGGGCTTCTACATGCAAAGACTGGATGTGCAGTCAGTTCTTCTGGCTTCAGTCAGGATACACCTTTAAACACCACACCAGGGCTGCATACTCATGTTACAAGTGGAAGACCAAGCAAAAATCCCCAAACATAATGTTTTGAAAGTTATGGCTTTACTGTTCCCCCACCCCCAAAGAAAATATGCCCTATATAGTAGGAAATGGCATTTTAGCAGCTTTCATGGAATAATATAGAACAAACATGTGAGATAAAACCAAAAATATATTCTAAACTCTGATTTGTGTAATGCTCTGTTAATTCATATGAGGCTACTACAGTGTCAAAAAGGCAGCACTTATGGTAACTTTGGAATTTCCATAAATACTTCACTGAAATGAGCGCAAACCAGGCAGTAGCGTAGAGTTCACATAAAAGGACATCTGTTCATCACCGTGCGAGAACAGGGCAGGCAGCACCCCCAGGAAACACACCTCATACCAACGCCCAGGGCTAATGGCAAGGGCCAACTACAACAGAAAGTTTTCAATTCCAAAATCATACAGATGATTGGGCATTTCCAGATAGTTTTCCCATTCGAACACTCCTCCTGGCTATCCCATACGCCAAGTGACATCAGGTGGCCTCTCGCCTGACCCCCAGCACTGCCGGAGGTGCTGAGGAGCCGGTCAAGGAGCCAGGCCATGCCACCCGCCT
The DNA here is from genome assembly GCF_030867145.1 of Opisthocomus hoazin. NCBI lineage: Eukaryota > Metazoa > Chordata > Aves > Opisthocomiformes > Opisthocomidae > Opisthocomus > Opisthocomus hoazin. The sequence continues at coordinate 80,491,172 of NC_134419.1, read as the reverse complement.
CGCCCTGCGGACTGCCATGAGGTGCCAAGGGGAAAAACCCCTGGCCGGGCACAGGCCCGGCGCGTTGGGACACATCCCTGGAGAGTCACCCACGCCCGTGGCTCCACAGACACAGAGCACCACGTTGTTCAGGCCTGCTTCTCCAGGGATGTTTGTGTCTCGGGAACTTGTAAGAACTGAAACAAACCAAATGTTCCTCACGCCATTTGGGAAAGTTTGCCCAGAGAAGCTGTGGCTGCCCCCTCCCTGGCAGGGCTCAAGGCCAGGCTGGACGGGACTCGGAGCACCCTGGGCTGGTGGAAGGGGTCCCTGCCCAGGGCAGAGGGGTGGAACAGGATGAGCTTTAGGGTCCCTTCCAACCCAAACCGTTCTGTGAAAGTTCAGGTGAAATAGCACTGTACTATGCTTTTTTCTGTTTTTAAAGGTATCACTTCAATTTACTGAGACAGGACAAAACACTAATCAGGGAAGCAGGAACGTTTTGTAAAGAAATGCATTACTGGAATATTCCATTTTCTAAACGTGCTCCCCGAGTCAGGCAGCAACGCAAGCAGAGGCAGCCGGGAACGCCGCCGATGTTGCAACGCTCCTTCACACAAGCCGAGCAGCGACGAACAGGGGATCACCTCAGGGGCACATCCCCTGGCTCACGCTGCGGGAACAGACCGCGCCGTGCTTCCCACCAGCGCTAGGGTCAGGCCACGCGCATGCCTCGGCCACCGCACACGGCTTACACAGCTCCCAGGCAGAGCAGCAGCTGCCCGGCTACGTACCGAAGAGCTCACATTCGTTTTTTTCTCTAAAACCAACTAAAACCCAACGTGGTCAGCACGGCAGCTGCTCCATCGCCCTAGCATGCAGAACAGCACGACTGTCAGCACAGGCGCAGCGAAGCAGCCGAAGCGCGTGCTCCACACGCTTCTGACTTCGGAGCTGGCAGCAGAGCCACCCAAGCGGCACGTGCTCGCTGGGGCCCTCGGGAGAGGGGACACGTCTTCAGGAAACACGCTGAAGCAGGTCCTCACCCTACACACCATGGCGTGCGGGCAGCACCACCTGCCAGCCGCCGGCTCTGCTCGTGGCTTCGCCCCAGGCCCCCTTCCTCCTCCAGCCCACACGTGCCAGCCTGACGCCCCGCCGCAGCCCCTCCGACCCCCGGCAGCGCTGAGCGGGACAGGACGGGACAGCGGGTGCTGCGGCTGGCCCCAGGCAGACCAGGGCTGCCCACCCCTCGGCATGGCCCCACCGCCCCGGGACAGGCTCGGCCTTGCCATGACGCCGTCCTGAGATATTTAGAGCTATTTTTAGAGCTGCTAACGAGGGAGAGGAAAACAGATCACACTCACCAGGGAACACATCTGCTGCTCTCGGAGCTCATCCTACCCGCTGCTGTACAGAAAAAAGCCGGTTTTCCTCCTCAGCTGCTGCTCTGCACAGCGTTCCCCCACGCGACGCGACACAGGGCTGCGTTCGGACGGCTGCACGCGTGGCACACGCTAGGGCTGCTGCCACGCACCAGTAACTGACCGCAAACCCACGCAGAGTCACCTGGGTGGCTCTGGGCAAGGGTGCTCAAAACGTGGCTTTGAAATGGTCCCATTCCCCACCTTCCAAGAGCAGGCCTAATTCGAGCTACAGCAAACATGCTGAGAAGACACGGGAGAAAAAAATCTTTTATGCTGGTGTAAATCACCATGGTTTTTCATTTAGCCTTTTTTGCCATTAAGTTCAAAGTAAAAGTCGACTCTCATGTGAGCGAGTTTCCACAGGAAATCCTGCCCTGCGTTCACTCTTATCCCTAAAGAGAACCGCTTCCTTTTGCTTGAAAGGCAACTGCCTTGAGTCCTGTGCCACAGCGAGTACTTTTTCACACTAAATATAGATTCTCAAGGAAGGAAACATCAGGCACACAACAAAAGCGAGGAACATTAGCATGCACTGTGTCAGATGGTGAAGGCTCTCTGAAAACACGCCTGACTATGAGAACACAGGCTCTGGCAACACAAAGCAACTGCAGACTAATGAACAGCAGAGAGAACTTTTCTGTCGAGTTTCAGAAAAATCAACCGTTGCTTAAAATATATTCTAAAAACAAAAACCCCAAGGCAACAAAAACCATGCACAGACCAGAAACACAACCTATCAGCTCCCCAGCCTCACAGGATTGTCTGACTGTTCCTCTTCACCTTAATGGATATATGACCTTGTTATATTTTACTTTTTTAAGCACACAGACTTTGTCCAGCCTGCACGTTTTTTTCAGTTTGGGAAGTTCCCCACACTGCACAAAACGCCAGCACGAAATAACAAGTGCCCCCGGTCTCTGCAGATCTCCTCACATCCCCAGCCTGATGGTTTCTCAGCCAAGCACACTCACAGTTTCGCTTGTGAAAGTGAAATTTTGTTCATAGCAAATCATACGCAACCTCAGCAGTCTGCGTGACCAACTCCACACATGAACCCACAATATGAATTGTAGCATCCAATTTCAGTTCTGCCATCAAACTATCACACTGTCCCGTGCCACAAAGGACAGACGAGCAGGAGCGTAAGCTAAGCTGGAAGCTGCCGCGTCTGTCCAGTTACTGGGGACGAAGGCTGCTCTGGATCTCGCTGACGCACGCGCTCCTGCGCTGGGGCTGCAGATCTCCCACGGGTATCACGTCCCAGTGACGGATGCTCGGGCTCCCATTTCAGACATCATCACGCTGCCTTCCCCAGACTGCTCTTCCTCAAGCTGCAAACAGAGAATTCCCCTCTTGCACAACTGCCTCTGAGCCCATTCCCGCAGAGACACCTCCCGAGCTCCTACGCTTCCGGCCAAATGCTCCAAGATCCCTCGACAAGAAAAAAACAAAGATAAGAGTGCATTTCTTGTGTAAAATAAATGTCTGCTTAAACTCAAAGTGGAGATCCAGTCCAGAAGTCTTTATTTTCACCTAAAGAAGTCCAGTAAGAGTTACTTGAGTACAACCAGAGGTTACAAAATGAAGCTTAATTTGTTCCCTGGTCCCACCATATATGGTTAAAATGAGACACTGACTCAGCAATGAACCAACAGGTCAACGTGTGAGGAAATATTCCTAGAACAGACCTCTTCGTACTGCGGCACAGTCTCACCGCAACAGCTCCCACGTCAAACCTTTCAGCTCCGACACTATACTCTAAATGCCATGCTCTCCTCTTTCTGTCTTTATAGACAGTTATTTGATTTCTTTTTTTTTTTTAATATTGAAGTGTTGATACATATTGGTCCAATTTCCATTTGTCTCCCAATCAAACTCTTCAAAAATTGTTACATGAAATTGAAGTTTAGCAGGACAGAGTACATTTCATAAACATCCATTTTTACCTCAGCATCACTATGGACACAACAGATAAGACTGTTATGACCGCCACCAGAGGGAAGCATCAAAGCTTTTATTACTCTCAGGAGAACAGTCTCAGCACCACCTGAATAAAGGTTTAATTCTCATATATTATTAACCAATGTTTCAAAGAAAATTATCAAGCTGACTGTGGACTTGCAAGTGGGGACAGATTAATCAATTAAGTTCCTTTCAAAAAAGCATGACCAGTGGGTAGTGGTGTAAAAGGTATTAAATACCTGCAGTGCTTGTGAAACACCGTTGGCTGGACAGGGGCTACCAAACAGCAAACTGGCATTTCAAAAGGGAAAAACTGTCAAAGCAAGCTTCATTGGATCTACTGCACTTCCCACAGCTTTCTATTTTCATTTCCTGCACAATTTTCTGTTCTTTAGGCAAGAAACTTTTTGTTTGAAACTGACCAAAAATAATGATACATATTAATAAAGGGTAGTAATGTATCATTTTGTAATTTTCAATATAACTCTGCAAAACAAAATTGGAAATTGAGCTAAAGCATTCCTCTTTCCACAGCTGATCTCACATTCATGCTTTGCAGAATTAGGGCCCAAATTACCCTTCTGCAGATTTTTACCAAGTAACAGGGAAGGATCACATTAGTCAGCAAGCAAACGGTACAGAAATTAAAACATGTTTTTACATGTTTTTACAATATACATGCTGAATTTAATTGACTACCTTCAAAGTAGTAGTTTATGCAAGGAACTAAGGTTACTGCCATTCAACCCACACAACACAGTACTGGCAAACAGTTTACAGGCATTTATTGTCTCAACCACCAGTAGTTTTTGCTTTGTGTTCATGACCTATGCTTTTTCTTTTTCCTTAAAGAAAACTCCAAAGGCCATGTGAGTACCTCAGTCATTATTCCTGTGAAAAATGTAATTTCTCACTGATGGATACAGAAACTTGAAAACATGACACAAATGCTCTCTAAAGTATAACACCCAGAAAGCAAATGAGTAAGGCCCCAGATCTCCTGGTTTTCAGCACGTCACAGCAGTTACAGCACCAGCTGCAGCCAACCGGGCTGGGGGTTGCCAGCTCCCAGGGTCCTCGATGCTGCACCGCTCATCCCACTGCCCCCAGGATGCTGGCCCCAGCCACTCCACGACAGGGACAGAAACACCTCAAACTCCAGCCCCAGGCACAAAAAGAAAGCTATTTTCACAGCATGAGCAGCGATTTGACAGCCTGCACAGCTGTAACGAGCTCTTACGTGCTCAGGGGTATTCCTTCTGCAAAATTATTTTTACTTTTTTGTAAAAGTGAAAAACAATTTATTTACCATGTTTTATAAAATGCCTTTTTGACATATGCTTAATATTAAGTAGCACTAATTTCATGCAAATGAGATCATAAAGAGTAAAGTGGGATGGTAAGCGGGATAAGGAATAAATTACTGCCACATAAATAATGGCACATATGTAAAGCACCACCACTGCTGGGACAACAAAGCTTAGCTACTCAAGCAGAAGCTAAGCAAGTTTCACAACCCCATTTATTGCCCGGGGCATCTTTCCTTCAAGGTTTCTGCGATCTGCTTCCCATCCCATCACACTCCTCCACCCACTTTCACTTTGACTCAGTTTCTCATGTCACACTTCCCAGGTAAACACTTGGCAGCTCCACCTTCCACAATTCCACCTTCCATCAGAGCTTCCACCCAGCAACAGCTCCATCTGAGCTCATCCCTTTCATGTGAAATCCCGAGTTACAGCTAGGAGGAGTGCCAGCCCCGGACCAGGACCCCAGCATGCCAGGCACTATATATGGATACCCGAGAAAAAAAAAGGCAGCCTGTGCCCCAATTTGTTTTTTACATACAAATACATAGATCTACTTTTTATATAAACATATTTGCATATATTAACTGTTAAAATTGTAAGCTTAAAGGAAAACCAGCAGGCTAGAAGTCAGCATGGAAGGCTGCTGTTTTCAGTATAGAAGCTGCCCAACTCCTGTCAAATTTTTCCAACGCTCCCTTTAAATTTTTCCAGAAAGTTTTGTAGAGTTTTACAAGGAGGATTCCCAAACATAAGAGGCATACTGGGCCAGAGCAAAAACATATCTCCTGGCAAATCCAGTGAGTAAGCAATAAAAACAGGAAACTTTGGCCAAAAAAAACCCCAAACCCCAAACAAGAAAAACAACTAGGAGCCAACCTCCCACTATTATTTGAAAAAAAAAAAATGTCTTAGGAAGGCTGCAGAAAGCAAGGGAATCTTACATTAAGTCAGGCAGTTTGTTCTCAAAATAAGAGAACATGAAATAAATGAAGAGTCAAGACAAGGGGTGAAATGTGCGACAGATGAGGAGCATTATTTGTGTGAGTGCAGTCTGAACAGACGCTACACGAGCCAAGACCGCATTCACCACAGGCAGGGAGAACCTTTTACAGCCATCAGGATGCAAACCAACAATGTGAACAAGAGCCCGGCAGCAGGAATGACCGTTAGCCTAGACTGCAGGCAAGGTATTAGCAAGATTGCGACCCAGCCTGAACTTCAGGAGCCAGAGTCTGCGTTAGTGCGGATAAATGGATCGTGTGGGATTCCAGAAGACCTTCACAAGCTCATGGTGAGGATGCTATTGGTAGAAAGCTTCACAGATACAAAAATCAGGCTGGCTAGGCTTAGCAATATACCAAACCATAGATACAAGAACAAAAATATACATGCAAAAGAACTAGAAATGTTCTCCAAATCACAAAAAGCAGAACCTCTCTTCAGATATTGCCACATCCACCTGCCCAAGAACAGGTCCACAGCACATCAACTACAAGATTGAACGCTGCAAGAAAGCCTGGCCCCGATTCCACAATTTCTTGCCCGTTTTTGTAGGGAGCTGTAGCCTCCTAAGACCGTTCCTGCCAGATCCAAACACTCGCCAGAACGAGAGGTCTAAGCTCCCGTGCTTTCTGTACGATCTGCCCCCAGCCCTGCTTGCCTGTGCGGGAGGGCTGATCGCAGACCCACCTCCTGACACCCCCGCCGCACTTGCCCAACAGCGCGATGGAACGCCAGACGGGGCTGCCCAGGGGGGCCGTGGGGCCTTCACCCCCGGAGATGCCCAATCCACTGGGCAGAGACCCTCTGGGCTCTGTGTTCATACTCTCACAGGTTTTTTCTTTTCCCCCATAAAATTGTGGCCTTCAAGTTGTTAAAGCGACTCAAGAGGGACTTCAGAGCAACCACACATACTCAACCGATGGTTGACTGCACACAGAGCGATGAGCAGTAGGGCTCGGGCTGCGTTTCCCCCTTGCTGAACTCCGACCCTTCCGAAGGCCATGCCCAGCTCCTTCCAGCCCCTCCGTGCCATTTCCGCAGAGGGAGACCGGCACGGCGGCCAGCGGTGACCCTGTGCTGCTGGGGGTCCCCCGCCAGCCGCTCCCCCCAGCGCTGCCATCAGCACGACGACTCTGGAAACAGGCGAAGACCAAAAAGGTGTGCTACAGCTAGCGGTGCCTTGTCTTCTGGCCTACCACATCCTCCGCTCAAATGCCAGCGCCGCAGGTCACCAATTCGCTGCCACACTCACACAGCAGCTTTCTCACCGCGAATTCACCCCGTGGCCTCTTCACCACCGGGACACAGGGTGGCTATGTGCCCACTGCAAGAGCGGGTCTTCAAAAGGTCTCATGCTCGTGTCACGTGCTTTAGCTTGCAGCAACATAACCCACTTAGCACGCTGAACTGTTAGAACTTACTATTTTTCAAATATTCAATAGTACAGAAGTAAGAAACTGGGGAAGTTATCTCGGAGCGTTTCTAGGATAAGAGTATTTCTGGGAGCTAGAAAGAAAATGCAAAGAACTGTTTCCTGTGGTGTTTTTTTTTTTTTTAAACATACAGCCAAGAAACAGTTCTGCCTCTTGATGGCCCACCACAGAACGGCAGATGCGACACCCGCCGCCACGACACGGAGGAGCCACGCACGGCCCCGCCGCCGCGACACGGAGAGCACAGCCACGGGCGAGGTGGGCGACTCGTCCTGCCCCACCGGAGCCGTGCCAGGCTGCCCCGGCACAGGGAGCGGCCAGAGCCGCCCCGCAGTGCCCACCGGGACACGGCCACACCGGGACACGGCCACACCGGGACACGGCCACACCGGGACACGGCCACACCGGGACACGGCCACACCGGGACACGGCCACACCGGGACACGGCCACACCGGGACACGGCCACACCGGGACACGGGCCACCGACTGTGCCCATGCCGCCCTCGGCGCTGGTGTGCCAGCCCGTTCCAGCAAGCTCGCAGAGCAAACTCCCGACCTCGCACCAGCCCACCTGCCCTGCTAGGAGGGCTGCAGCCTGAACTCCCGAGCATCCCCCCCTCTGCCCCCCACTACGCTTCCGAAACACAGGCAAAAACTATGCGGCGATTTGCTCACTCAGTTTCCCGATCCTCACCCTAAAAACCATGGGCTGAAGAAGACAGGCTACTTTTCTATTTTAGGAACAAAAGTTGAGCCAAATGAAAACTCTGTATTTTAAGAGAAGTCAGATTTTTTTTTCTCAACTCATTACATAGCACTTTGCTTTACTACACTCATCCACAAGACACAGCCAGGAATAGAGACTTTCTATTTAGAAGTTACACGTCCGGGATGCTTCTTACTCTAACACATTTCTCACTCAAATAAGAGACAAGGCTGCAGCAAAAGAACTGATGTTACATACATTTTCCCAGAATTTCTGAACTCTTCCTGACCTACTGTACATATGCAGTGTGGCATACTAGACTAGAATAAACACATGCTTAACAATTAAACAAAATGCTAGGCAAGTACTGCAAGGATATGTACTCTGGGTCCTGCTAATCCTCGGTGTTCCAATGAAAAATCACTCTATTTGTAAGTGAACAATCACAATCGACAGAATTCTGCTGTCGAAAACACAGACTTTTTTTGCGGGGGAAGACATCTTCAGTTGAAAAAACTTTTCATCTCAGAATAACTCCTATAATTACAAGCATGGGTGAGGCCACCACAGGGATGGATCCCTGGGCGGGGTGGGGGTGTGGACCTCCACAGTGGTGAGCAGCTCCCGGACTCCCCCCGAGGAGTCTGAACCTGGCATGCTCGTGCTGACACTGCTAAGGCATAAGGCAACCCTACCCCACGTATAATAAAGCAATGAAAACAAACACAAAAGCCAATTTCCACAAACATTTTGCAGGCACATTTAATGAAGTGGTAGGCTTGACTCAACACTAAAACCCAAACGAGCAGTATCACGAGGTATCATTGGAGACCTCCTGACAGCCAGCCAGCAGCAACACTATTACAGGCAAAATTTATCCTGTGTCCGTGGCTCCAGAAATTCAAAGCCACTATGGAAAATTTTGTATATTTAAACCGAACTATTAAGAGATATCCTGTTTGCAATGAGGTAACACCTCTATTTTTCTCTGTCACAAGGAAGTGCACTTCACCTAGTATCAACATTTCTGAATGGTGCTGGAATGGCTCTTTTCCTGTTTAGGAAAACGGGCTTCAGGCTCAAGTTAGACTCTGACAACAAGTAAAGATTACTTTATCGCCTTTTTTCCCCCTGAAATTCTTTTCCTATTTTGAAACATTCCAAATGCGTAATAGGTCACACTGGGAAGAACCACCTTGAGCTTTCTCTGACCATTCGAGTGAGACTACACTGAAATCCACTCACTGGGTACCGCAGCTTGAGGATGCCCTTCAAGAGACCGCTGCAAATAGGAGGACATGCTTAAAAGGAAGCTGTGAATGCTTTTTAAATGTTTCACTTGGAGAGCTCTGGAAACATACGTTTATACAGCAATATGTGAATTGCTCTAAGAAAAGCAAAAGTACAACTGTCTTCACATTCAGGATTGAGAATTAAGACCATCACCACAGCCGGCATTCCTCCAGCACAGGCTGAGCCAGGAAACTGCCCCACGTCCCTCGGGCCTCCCACAGATGGCCCGAGGAGAGGGCCCGCACGCAGCGCGAGGGAGGAAGCCAAAGGCTGCACCGCGAGAAACACCGTCCCGAGCAGCACCAGGCAGGGACACAGCCGGTGACAGCACTGGAGACGCGGGGGACACACCCCTGGGACTCAGTTCCTGGATCATGGAACAGTTGGGGTTGGAAGGGACCTTTAAAGAGATCAGCATGCTCAGAGCCCCGTCCAACCTGGCCTTGAGCACTGCCAGGGAGCAGGCAGCCACAGCTTCTCTGGGCAGCCTGGGCCAGGGCCTCTCCACCCTCATAGGGAAGAATTTCTGCCTTGCATCCAGTCAGAGCCTACCCACTTGCAGTGTGAAGCCATCCCCCCTTGTCCTGTCACCCCACACACTTGTCCCAGCCCCTCTCCAGCTCTCTCGCAGCCCCTCCAGGCCCTGGCAGCTGCTCTCAGGTCTCCCTGCAGCCTTCTCCTCCCCAGGCTGAGCAGCCCCAGCTCTCCCAGCCTCTCCTCCCAGCAGAGGGGTTCCAGCCCTCGCATCATGGCTGGGGCCTCCTCTGGCCCCGCTCCCACAGCTCCAGCTCTGTCCTGTGCTGGGGGCTCCGGAGCTGGATGCAGGACTCCCGGGGGGTCTCAGCAGAGCGGGGCAGAGGGGCAGAATCCCCTCCCTCGCCCTGTGCCACGCTGCTGGGGATTCAGCCCAGGACCCGGTTCACTTTCTGGGCTGCCAGCGCTCACTGCCGGGTCGTGTCCAGCTTCTCACCCCCAGCACCCCCAAGCCCTTCTCGGCAGCGCTGCTCTCCATCCCTTCACCCCCAGCCTGTACTGATACTGGGGGTTGCCCCGACCCAGGTGCAGAACCCTGTAACTTGACCTTGCTGAACCTCATAAGGATGACACAGGCCCACTGCTCAAGCTTGTCCAGGTCCCTCTGGATGGCAGTGGACCACGGATGGACAATTAAGGACAACTCAGCTTTTTTTTCTAGAGGGAAAACATTCATGCTAATTAGCATGAACAATTCGAAATTACACAGCCATTATAGAAGAACAGTTGGATGGCAGACATAAAACTGGTAACCAGAAAATACTGTTACACTACATTAGGTATTTTTAAATTATTCTGCTGAATCTCTCACAACAGCTGTAGACTTGAAGGCAACTTTTAGGGCAAACCCACTAGAATAAAGCAGGTTTGAACTGACTTTATTCACCAATCTCTCTCTCATCCTCCCTCAAAAAAAAAACCCACAAGAAAACACAACTCCAAAAAATCCCGCCACAGATTGTAGCAGCAAAACCCTTGTGATTCCAGTGTTTAATTTCACTGAATAGTTACAGCAACTGGAAGTGTGGCATTGACATGAAAACTGTGGATGTCGTTAAGAGAAACCCCACAGAATCTTGGAGGGGAGCATCCACCATGGCCTCTCGCCTCAGACGGACCCCGGGGCGGACGGGAGGGTCTCCCCTTACACACCCACTGCTCTGGGAGCACAGAGCTTCTCCGAGGGGACACCTTTCCTTTGTGAAGGGAACTCACCCTTGCTCGTCCCAAAAGCCAGCCAGCAGAGCCCTCTTTTGGGGCGATTCCACCCTCAGGAAGCAGACAAAAGCCAAAGCCAGAAACCAGCAGAAGGGAAGACACCACAGCACTACAGAGGAGTGCCAAGAGGGCATTTTCAGGTTAGGAGAAACGTAACCCTTCTGCACAGGCAAGATCAAACACCGAGACTAGGTAAAGCCACCCGCACCAGAACGGAGCGCCCAGCCGCCGCGCTGCCTTCCCACGCCCGCCAGCAACACCCTGCCTCTCCCACACGGCCGAACCTCTGGCAGAGCGGGGAAAGCAAAGCAAAGCAGCCAGGCAGCGGCCAGGACCCTCGGACCACCCGGCCTGTCCACATGCCCCTCCGTGCCTGGGCTCGGACCTGGTGCAAACCAGGCGGTATCCATGGCACAGAGGTCAGGAACGACACAAACAGCTGGGCTGAGGTGACAGAGAGCACGGACACAAGCCAGCCCGCACCACTGGACCGAGAGATCATGCCCTACTTCCAGGCAGACAGGAGAGACGCAGGAAACACGCCAGTCCTCTGCCTTTTCCCCTTCGAAAGTCTCCCTAGAGGCGAGCATGGTGCTAGCTTGCTAGCTAACAGCAGAAGACTCGGCACAAAAATGTTTGTTCGCACATTTCCCAAGGCCACAGCCCGACTCTCTGTTTCCATGGTCGGGCAGGTAGAGCCCCTAACAAAATCTTCGGCAAATGCAGCAGACCGTTGCATTTGCTTGACTGCCCTTGAAGCTGGCATCCCCCAAACAGATCACAAGTATCATTTATTAAATAATACTTTTTAGATGCACACTATTTCTTGCAATATCAGATTTCACTCACTGAGTAAAGCAGCAGTATCAGACTCTCTATAATGAGATTTTTCACTGTGCAAGTTTTCTACACTGAAAGACTGTTCTCCACCTCATAGCACCTTGCAATGCACCAATACAACACACAGTCCATTCCAGAGGAAAAAAAAAAAGGTACGTAAACTGTCAAATCCTACGGCAAATAGTTCACAATCATATTAATTTAGTGTACCCAATAATGCCTAAAATCTGTTTCCATCCTTAAAACAGAGTTCAGTTTTCAAAGCAAACCCAACACTAAAAATTTGGTCTCTCACCAGTTCAGGCCTTTCTGAAAGAGACCAGGAGTTGACATTTCCCAAACGCACCCACAGCAAAACACCCACCCCGCTCGGCAGCCTCTGCGCCGGGCTGCTGGCCAGCCAGAGCCGAAAAGCCAGGGACGCCTCGCGTGCAGAAGCGGAGGGACACGGCCTTGGGCAGCTTTCTGGAGACAGAGGGAAGCTTTCATAGGCGACCTGAACGCTAGCCCAACCTTCAGATCCTAAGGACAAATGTAATTTCCCCCCCAAAAAGTAAGTCCTGTATTTGATTGCCAGAATATTTTTTTAACCTGTAAAGCCAAATGTAAGTGAAGGCACTACACTTGGTATTTTAAAAACCAGATGAACGAGCGAAAATTCTTTTTCCACTCTCTTCTTACAGCCCTTTTACACACCTAACTGCCTTTTGCTCCCCTCTTAAGTTTTCACACAAAGTATTTTCCACAGTTACACAGGGTTTACTCTTAAATGCAGTTAGGGGTTAATAAACCTAACTAAAATTAATTATTTATTAACTAACTCTTAGTATCTGGTATATACAGGCTATCATACACCTTTTGTATATCTCTATTTGAAACCAAAAAATTTTGGTATGCTGGTATTGGATACCTCCATCCTGGTACGTTGTCTGACTTCAGAGGTCATCACATTCACACCAAAATACAAGTCTCCAGCCTTCTCCCAAATTCCATAGCAAAACACTGATTTTCTTACATTGCCTTTTCTAAGGTTAATGAGAACAATATTCCATGCACCCGGCCGGTCCAGGCACCCTCACGTGACAAGTACATTGTGAGGATGCTGGCTCTAGAGCTCAATGCCAGTTCATCTGCTTTTTCACGTACTTTATTTCAAGAGCAGACAGTTCGAAGTGACAGGGCACAGTTTAATACATCCAAAATAGATCCCCTCTCGTTTTCAACTGTAACTTGCCCATCAGAGATCCTTAAAAGACACCCCAAATTTCCGAACCACATTGAAACTCCGGAATTCTCCTCCCACCCTCTGATTTCCAGTCTTTAATAGAAAGATATTAGCTGTAACGATCATTCCAGATCATATACTGATTAAAGCGCAAAAGACGGTAAGTGATGAAGTTGTCACTACTCCTGAGGGCTTCAGAGAGTTCTGGAAGCTCCAGCCCGCCTTGGTTTTGAGTCTTCTCCTCTGACTGATGCAATAAGCTGCAGTATCCTCCTCCAGAGCAGACAGCAGCAGCCCCCAACTAGAAATGGGGGCATAATGACAAGGAAATCTCACCAGGCTAGGGAAAATGAGAGTATCATTAAAGAGCAATTAATTTCCCCTTGGAGAAGTAACTTGGTTATTTCTAGCCTCTTCATTAAAGCAGCCTGCAAGTAGTCTTTCAGGATCCACCCTGCACCTCCACCTCCCAGGCAGCTTTCCTTGGCTCCCGAGAGCCCTGCCGCAGCCTGGACATGCCAAGCGTGTCCATTTACTGCGCGTCGGAGAGCATGGACCAGAGCCACGTTCCAGCTGACTGCAGCACCTGCATCAAAAAAGGGGGTTTATTTTAAGGGGTCCCATTTTAACCAAAATGGCACAGCTCTGACAAGTATCTTTAGATGCATCCTTCATGTGCAGCTTTACAGTCAGAAAATAATTCAGGATGAAAACAAAAGATTCAAAGCAGCACTGAAGTCCAGGTTCCCTGACCATCCAGGTCATGCTTCCCATCAACACAATCCCAAGCAGATCAGATGAGACACTGAGAAAAAGCAGTTAATGAAGTGGCCTAGATTGTACATGCTCAAATTTGTTCTACAGTTCAGCTATGATTTTTAAGCAATATATTTACAGCCCAATGAGAGGAGTGAATATAAGCAGATTCTCAAAACCTAGGCAGATTCACAGCACGTACATAAAATTAATCACGAATACTTAGCTAAAGAGTGGTAGAAACGACCATCAGGGGAGCAATTTGATCTAACCAAGCTGAATTCCGATTATAGACTGCAAATTCACTCGTTCAAAAGGAATCATATGCCTATCATATATGGGGGGGTGTGTGTATATATCTCTTAATATATCCAGATCTATCCCTTATGAAGGATTAAAGTCCTTGAGGTGCAGTTTTGGCCCTGGCAGAGTTTTGAATGACACTTATTGCTATAATGGCGAGATTAACCGCCGTGCTGCCAGCAGTTAATTACGCAGCGGGGAGACACCATGATTGCGCAGTGGGTGTCACAGCTGTGGCTCTCGGTGCGGCTGGGTTAAACAAACTGGCAGTGCTGGTGAGAACGCTGCGCACAGTCTGCACAGTGTTCCCTGCCTCAGCTTCCAGCCTTCTGGCATTCCCGTGAAAAACTTACCCAGGACAGCAGTGGCAAAAAGCGTATACTAAAACTAGCACTGCCAACTCTAATGTAAGGATTTCAAAGACTTTTCAAAGACAAGCGAGTTGACAGGGTCGTAAGTTAATTAAGTGCATTTTACTTCCAATTATCCACCATTTCAGGTTGCCTTTTTATATGGTTAAAGTATAAGCAGGAAGGGCCCAAGAGCATCATTCCATATTTACAATAGGAAAGATTTTCATTTTTAATTAAAAAAGACTTCATTTGTATTTCAAACAAGCTGAGTTTCTTAGTAAACTTGGATTTCACAGTTCCAATAAAATCAGGGACAAAAGTACTTCACTTAGTAGCCTCAAAACCCGAAGTCAAGGTTACTGACAAAATAGCCTGTTATTCCAGCAGAGGTGATGCTGGAAGCAGTCCTACCCTTACAGGACAGAAGGATATTGTTAAACCAAAGAGACTGCTATTCAGGGCTCTTCAGTGAAGCTATTAAATAGCACAAATATTAACAGAAAGGAGTAGTGAAGAAAAGCATCATTGTTCCCACACTGACCAAATCTTGCATATACTGTGAACACATTAGCAAATACTTAACACCACAAGCACTAAGACACTCTTTGTGTCTTCTACAGCTACGGAAACACGTCATTGTGTTTTTACTTCACTCTGAGAAGGCTCTCGCATACAAAAATATACTCCTTCCTATCAATTTTTTTTTTATAAAACAACAAAATCCTGATTATTTCCACTTATTGTTGATAGGAGTGAACCTCCTAGATTTTCTCTGAATGAAACTAAAAGGCAATATACCTGTTTTAAGGCTGGAGTGTATTTAGCCCACAAGATCAAAGTAGAACTACTCTGAACACTGGTGCTCAAAATCAGCTGATTCTTTCCAAAACCACTTCTACTAAACTATGTTACTTGCTCATATGGTGTAACAGTGCAAATACGTAGTATTTGTAACCAAAGACGTCATAATATCTTGTAAAGTGACTTAATGCGTTAAATGCCCATTGCCATCATAGGAAATAATGCAAATATAGCAATTAAAATAACTTTAAAATTAATAATAATAAAAAGATTCAGGACTTGGGCTCCAAGTCTATTCTGGTGCTTTTAAAGTGTTTTAGTTTGTATTTTACCCTGCACTGTCCAATACACATTATTTTCCACAAAGACACAAAGCAACGTAGAACTTAATAGCATCCAAGGCTAAGCTAGAACCGGGATTAAACTTACAGGCCAGACTTTGAACTGTTTCTTGGACACTTGCCATTCCCAAGCAAACAGCTTTGTCAGGTTGTAAATTAGTTGAGTGGCACCAGTACGAGAGCAGGAACAGGGAAATTCCAGCACGCTTCAACCAGCAGGACAGAGAAACAAGAGCTATGAAAGACCCCCAGACTTGACTTCTGCTTTTCCTTAAAGAGCATTAATCCCCAAACACTTCTCTCACCTATTTTAGATCTCATGAAACACTTACATGTTCCAAAAGTCCCAACTCACACTCGTTCAGCCAACACTGGGTAGATCTCACCCTTACTTAAGGCAGTTCCTCCAGGTTTCCCTCCTACGGCCACCAGTTTACAACCTGGTCAGCAAGGGCTGCCTCTTCAGTAAATTGTAATGCAGACCAGGTGTGATTTGAGTCAAGCCTCCCAGCTGGCCCCACTCTGCACACGTGGGTTTGCCAGCAGCCCTGGAGCACGAGGACTGCAGAGCAGCAGTCACTTCTGCAAATTTTTGCAGGTTGTCACCTATGTTGCCTCCCCTGCAGTGCTTCAGCTCTGCCTCGCCTGCAGAGATGGCCCAGGCTCATGGCCATATCTCACCAATACAGCCTTCCAGATGGGCGGTGGGGATGAGAGACAGATTGAGGGTCATGAGCTGAAGTGATCTACCCTAAAATTCCCCCTCATCTGCCCAGGGGCTTCCTCTAGAGCAACTCCCATTTCTGTGACGGTACTCAAAACCAAATCAGAAAAAAAGAGGTCCTCAGCAGTGCATCAATCAACATACACAGGTATCTGGAAGAATTCTACAGGGAAAACAGCAAAATAATTATAGCTTGGTCTTTCTAAACTGTGGAAGCACTCCGAAGTGCTGCACAAAATATTTTATAATATAAAATTATTCTGATATTACTTTGGTTCTCAGATAACACAGTGTACAAACAAACACAAGTCACACTGGAAACGGAAAATAACACCACCTTAGCTTTAGAGCATGCAAACTTTACAACATTAGTTTTGTATTTCACATGACGGTTCACAAGAAAGACTATCACCCCCACCCCAAAAACGAGTATTCTGCATTTTGAATTCATTTGTCTAGGCTCTAGCGCGATTACCCCCCCCACACCAAACGCCAGGGCCCTCTGGATTTACCGCGTCGCTGCTGACCGGGATTCCCACGGAGATCCGACTCTCCCTGCGCTACCCCGTGCGGCCACCCCCAGCCACAAGCCACACAACAACGAACAGCTGTCCCGAAAGACTGAGCGGGCAGACGTCCCGCAGCAGCGACCGTCACTACAGCGAGCGCAGCCACAGCGGGCAGTTGCTCTGCCGCCTGCCATCGGGTGAACCCGGACACCTGGAGAAGGCAACTGCCTTGCACACAACCCAGCCTTCCGTCCCAGCCTTCAGCGCCGGGCTGCTGCCGCACATCCTAGCTGGGGGTGATTTATTTGCTTTCTGGTGCGTGTAGCCGTATCTCCCTCACTCAGCTTTGGTAGAAGAGCAAAAGGAAGACATTAACAGGCGACAGACCTGGGTTTTACCACTACATTTAGAGTCTGAGCTGAAGGTTTAAAATGCCTTTTCATCAGCCGTATTTAACAGCAGAGAACCATCCCTGTGATGGCAACATCCAGCACGCAGTTCGTGCCCACGTGGTTTCTGACACTGAGCTACAGAAACCTTAGCTCTACCACTGCTAAAACCAGCAGCCGCCTGATGTCCTGAGCACGAGTGCACTGGAAAGAACTGCCCAGAGGAACTCCAGCCACTCCAGCCCCAACACGAAGTTTCAGTTTCGTCGTCTTTTGATTCCCCGTCTTTGGGCAGTGCCAGATTTAAATTTTGATCTGATGTCCAGACATATAGCTCTTGAACACAATTTTTGGTTACAGCCATATAAAAGTAAACCCTGAGAATATTAGAAGTATCCATTCTAAATATATTCACTGGTACCTAGCTTTAGCTTCTTAATGTGCTGGACACAAACTTTTCAGGTACTACTGAGAATTCTAAAAACAATCCATCAGAGTAATAAGAATAACCCCTGTGTTAGAGGACCTTTCACCTTCTTGAAAACATCCCAATGTGTAAATACTTAAGCATTAATAAGATAACCAGAACACGCACCGCAGAGAGAATACTTTAAACAAGGCGCACCCCATTCTTCACTCGCGCCGTCAGGGGTTTCCCAGAACGAAGAGCCTCGGCAGTGCTCAGGTCCCCATTCTCCCCAGGGAACGCGCACGCGTGCTCCCGCGCTCCTCGCCCAGCTCCCGGGGTACCTTCGCCCTGCACCCCCCTTCGCCTCCCAGGGCTCGTGCACAGGTGTCGCTTAAGACATGGCTGCACGGGCCGGAGAGCCTTTCTGGTGATGGGAGGGATGGAGGGAGGGAGGGAGGGGAAGGCACCAGCGAGTTTGGAAACCAGTCTGCTCAAACGGCCGGCAGGTAACTCGGGGAAACATTTTGGTGGCACTGTTCTGGCTGCTCCGCCTTCCCAGCTGCTGCAACTCAGCTAGGGAAGCTAAAGATACTTTGCTTTCTAAAAATTACTTTTCCATATAAGGAAGAGCTGTTGTTACCACAGAGATGCTACCATGCAATCACCACAGAGAGGGAAGTCGGTCTACATCACCGTGACGGGATGGAGGCGGCCCCTGATATCATCTTCTCACGAAGACGAGATCACAGCTGCAGCCGGGCTCACCTCCATGGCCAACGCCGCTGCCAGAGCGTTCCGTTTCCTACCTTAACACAGCAATTCTTAAAAGCCAGGAACGCTGCAGGAACGCAGCCCTCCCGGCAATGCCAACAGATTCAGAACAAATGTAACAGGCTATGTTCCTCGGCATATGGAGCTGACCCCTCTTGAATTTTTCAAACTTTAAGAAGAAAATGTCATTGGTGTTTTTTTGAAAGATATGTCCTATTTTCCTATTTTAGTACGCAGGTTTGAAAATCACAGTCCTATTTCTCTACTGACAGGCCAACAGCTGGAAAAATGCTAAGGATGGTATAGCGTAAAAATGAAAACATCCACAATAAGAAGATCCCTAGAGAAACAGAGAAAACAGAAAATTAATAAAAAAACCCACTGCATAGAAGACTTTAAAAAAAAAAAAATCACACAAGATTAATACATTCCGTAGGCAGCTCACAGAAAGCTTGATATTCCAGCTATCAGCATGAGATATCAGAACACTGCATCAGGAGTAGGTAACAGAATGGTTTTGAAATAATAAACCATCAGGTTTCCAACGTACATCAGTATAAAAAGTAAATGAATACACAGGCAAACATACTTAACAGAAATGTTCAAATGAATCTGTTATTTGGTATCGTGTATAAGAAGTTTGAATAGGATGCTGTGTGAAGTTCAACAGGCTTCTGGATTTCTGTAGACTCTAAAAATCCAGCAGCTCTGACTGTTACATTCTCATTCTTCAATAATTTAAACAGGCAGTCTATCTTTTTTTTTTTTTTTAAAAAGCCTTTCTCATTCCTCTCAGCACATACAAAGCTTCTGTGATAGCTTTCATAAAATGCAACGGGAACCATGAGATCACAGCTAGGCTATGATAAATTTCACCCACATTCCCATATACTGGCTGCAGAAAAATTAATAAATCAAATATTTCAATTCTCAGCAGATTAGATTGTTGAGAGAAAACAGATGCTACGAAAGCTCGAAGTATCACTGGTGCCGAGGGCGCCTGAAATGGCTGGGAATTAACTGGGTGAGATAAGAAGGGAGATGATCGCATAAAGCAATCCACACGCTTTGCTGCAGATACAGGGGAAAAACACTACAGAGCTTTGGAAAGCCTACCTGCTGGCACATCTGAAAATGATCTTAACCCCAAAAATATGTGAATAAAACATACTGGCTAGGCATCTGAGAAGCAGGTGTATCAGTAGCACTGGGAATACCTTGCAGGACAAGCCACATCCTCTCTTCCCTGCACCAGCAAGAAGGGAGGCTTCTCAGCAGTGCCTTTTTCACACCAATGTGTGAAGAGCGAATTACCTGTCCCTTTGTCCCTCCAGAGTCTGGGGAAGGGTTCTGATCCTATCTCCGCTGCAATCACTGGTATTCACTGTCATGGAAATCTGCACCTTGGGGTGAACCTGAGAAGAGCCCCGGATAGCCCACTGGACCTGTTTCAGTTGTACCACTTTGACTATCCTGTTTTGACAACATGTAGTTTCATGGAGAAAAAAAAAAAAGGAGAAGAATCAACATACAAAGCACAGCCTTAATCTGTATTTGTAAAGATACACAGAGTGAGAAAAAGTGGGGAAAAAGGCTAGAAGAGAAAAAAGCAGGCACCAAGTCAGCTCCAAATTGGTGGGATGAAGAAGCTGTGGCTGAGTGAGGTTGTTTCCTGCCCAACAAAATTACACTCGATGTGATACATCTCAAATGTACAACACTATACCTAGCCACAAAGTTTTTCTGTGGAGCTCTGTTTCGCAGAATTTCACTAATGATTTCATCTGTTTAGATGCAGTATGTCCAATAGATAGCTGCTGCTGAAGCCACTTTCCAAAGAGAAGGATTTCTCAACGTCAGCACTTTGGCACAAAACAACCTTTACAGATGGTGTTTAAAAACAAAACAAAAAAATAAAACAAATTCACAAAACTCAGCCAAACAACAACAACAAAAATCCATAAACACAATACTGGAAAAAACAACCCCAAATACCTTCCAATGTAAATCAGGAGCTAAGCAAAGTAACGCATTGCTTTACTGTTACCCTGCATGGCAACTTCAGAAATGTAAAATAAAATAACATAGTCCTAGAAGAGGAGAGGAACTAGTAAAGGTTAGTTCCTGGGGCTACTGTTTTAACTCCAAATGAACTCTCCCAGCCCAAGTGAAAAAGGACTTGTGTGAGAAGACACCCTAGGAGACGGCGCTTGCTGCGGTGGCCGAGGACGGCGGGTCCCATGGCCAGCAGCTTGCCTGCACCGGGGCAAGCTGAAGCTGGCAGGAGTCTCTCCATTTCCTGGGAATACCAAATCATCTCATTTTTTCCCCTTCATATCACCTCTGAGTTAACAGCAACAGGGCCTCAAAGCTAGCTCTACGAAACTCATGTTTTAATATGATTTTTTTAATTCCTATTTTCTTGACCGGGGACTTTTCTGATGGGGAGCAGCAGGAGGGGATGTCTGTGAGCTGAAGTTCACTCTCCCGGGAGTCTAACTCCTCTGTCCTCAGCAAGGGAGGGGACAGCATGACAAGCAGGCCCACCCTCAGGTGTGTTAGTTTTATCATGCCAGGTATCATCTGCACTGAAAACACTGTAATTATATTACACAAGCTCATGGAAACAAAGCTGCATCTTACATGTTAATAAACACCACACCCTGTCACTTCAAACCAAACCTTCTGATTACTCTTTGCATCTCTGCTTTACCTAAAAGAGGCATATATACACACACACATGTGCGCACACACACACTCCCACCTCCATAAAAAACATGTGCAGTAATGACTGCCAAACAATCTGGCTTGCTCCTGCATTTTTTGTTGAAGTATTACTGCAACCTTGACCTTAAGACACATTGCATTCTATCCATATAGATGCACAAGACTCGAAGACAAGCAAAATGCAGTAAAAATACTGCACTACCAGCATACAACTTGACATATCAGTTTTTAAAAAGTTGTCCATGAAGATGGTTCAGGAAATAAACTTAAAAATCCACTAACATTTGCAGGTAGCTGTTAACTGTAGTCACAACATCTTTGCTTGAAGATCAACTGGAAATCCACGTTATTTGTCACAATGCCACAAACTGCATCTGAATGCAATACATTATGTGAGAGGCTCACAAGCAGTTATGGACAAGGAATGGCAGAGTTTTAAAAACACACACCAAGTCCTTTACAACCAGTGACACATTGTGACTATTTTCACAGACCACTTTTCAAGTAATTAATACACTTTGGGAAGAAAAAGGCTTATTTCAGTGAGTATCTGAAAAAAGCATATTAATCCCCAACACATAAAGGTCGTCTCAAAGCCTTAAAGGATTTGCTAAGCATAATAGTTCATACTTTGCATGTCTGCTTTGATTATGTTTGACATAGTTTCCGTATGGAAACTTACACTGAATTTCATCAAGAGCTCTGCTTTGTTTAAAATAGCAATCCATCTAATGTAATAAATATTTGCAGATACAGGAAAACATCACCTTTGTGGGTTATCCTTCTACAAAAGGGTGAGAGAATTCACATACAATTTCACTCAAATGCTTCCTATTTCCTTCCTGAACAATACAGACCTTCTTACTCTCCAACCCAATTCTGAGCTGTTTCTCTTTGAAAACAGCTATTTTTGGTTCACAATTTCTATTTGTGGAAAATCCTGCTTGTTTTACTCACGCTGAAAGGGTTTACTGAAGTTACTCACATAGATAAAGGTTTTAGCTTATGAAATCTCTCATCAAAGCAAACAAAACCATCTGACCAGCCAGGGTTGGACATAATGGCCTCAAGCTCATCACTCAAGAAAAAAAAAAAAAAAAAAAAAAAAAAATCCTGCCATCTTCCTATACCAGGCTGCTTTGTACACAGTCACAGAGCTGCTGCGGGATTTAATGAAAAAACACTAAGTAATGCGAGAAATAGAAGCAGCTATGTTAAGTCCAAAATTTAGGTCAATAATAATCTCAAATCATTTTAATGAAAGATTATCATTACAAGTTAATGTCTAACATTTAGAATACCACCAAGCCACGGTGCGATCGGGAATCGGTCAGGTAAGCACCTGGAACCACGTTCCCAGACCACCTCACCTAAGCCCACCCCACTCTGGAAACAACCCCTGCTCCGAAAGCCACGGTGCCCAGCGCTACGCCGGCACACGCAGGTTTGCCCCAAGGGTTCAGTCCTTCCACCCACAGTTAGGAAAGCAATGAGAAACAGGGGAAAACGTGCACCTCGCCTCTCTCCCAACATTCAGAGAAAACCATGTGTAAAATTCTGAGATTCGGTGGTTTTAAAACATTGAAGATGAGGTTCAAAACATGACGAAAATACACAAATTGAGAAGCTGAGTGCACTTCAAGCTGTCTGCTTACTAAATAAAGGATGTGACAGAGTTGCTCCTCCTCAGTGATAGGAAGGACTGACATTAGTATAAACAAGACACAGATTGCTGCAGCATAACAACAAATAAAAAAAAAGAAATTTTGAAGGAAGAAAACCAACAGCGATTGCATTTGGGATTTGTACTCCAGCTATCTTATTCTGAACAATGTCTTAAAACCAACCCATTCTGGTTTACAAATTAAAAATAGGTCTATTTCCAGATATCCTAGTCCTAAACGTTGTTAAACTAGCAAAATTAGCAGATACTTGGTACAAGTCCATAAACCCGCATGTTTTCATTTCCGTATTATCTCCAACGCTCCACGACGGAGCACAGCTAACGGTAACAGGGACGACGGCTCTCACAGAAACGGGGCTCCACGCAGCACGTGCCAGCTCACGGGAGAGGAGCTGCTCGCAGCAGCTTTCATCAAGTTTATGGTATGGCTGCTGTCAGAAATGAAATCACTTTGCTGGGAATGTCTACTCTGAGCTTAAGAAAAGAACAGCAAGTTGGGGGGGGGGAGGGGCAAATACAGTCCACAGATGGCAAGCAGTGCTTCTCATGGCTAGAGATTTAAGAAGAACTTGCCAACTGAAGATGGCAGGCGTATTTCAAAAAATAAACAAGGTAGAAAAGAAATAATCTTTAAAAAAAAGAGTGAAAGTGCTGTCTGATGCTGCCAATGTCTGCAAAGAACACCCAAACAAGTACACAAGACGCAGCAATAAACTCCAGCAAAAGTCTGAAGCACTACTAAACGTAAGCATCTTTTCCCTCCCGCCCCACCTTGGTTTCATGTCCTGCAGTTTATCAGAGATGAGTAAATTTCTCCAAAATAAGGCAGCCTAGATAGAAGCCACTTCAGACAACTGTGCATTTCAATTTTTATCAGTATGCCTACAGAGCTGTTAACAACTTTATAAACAGTACAACATTTGCCTCTACTAACCAGAACTCCCCCCCCCCCCGCCATTTTCACAGACCTGCAAGGAATACAGACTTCTTAAGAAGGTTCTCACCATCCTAAACTTCCACATCCAAACCCAACCGTACGCTGGATTTCCTCTTCAGACCATGCTCATCACTAAAGAGCACCTCCGCATCCCTGGAATGAGGGTGGAAGACGAGAGGTGTTGGGCTGGAAGAGTGTGCCAACAGCACAGAACGAACCGGGGGCTGTTCGGCACCAGTGCGGACTGCGGACACTTCACTGATGGTGCAGCTATTCACGGAAATCATCTCACTTACATTCTCAGTCGCATTATTTAATCAAAACCCAGCATTTTATTAGAGAAAAAAAAAAAAAAAAATCAAAGCTGTAGAACAGGCTCCATAAACACAACACATACATTCCAAGCACTAGATAGCTAGAGCTCTGCTAACCGAGCACACAGCAATTATTCACTTGTCAGGTGCACAGGAAATTTAAATGAGCTTTGTTAATGCCACATCTGTTGGCATTTGCTTTGCATTTTTCCACGAGGTAAAATGCTTGCTGTACTCCAGGTTCTGTATCAGGCACTGAAATTCAGGAAGGTTTTACAAACACTCTGTTTTCCCATACTGATACCTGTAAATTGTACTTGTCACTGGGCTCTCCAGGTGCCATGAGCTTAATCACAAATAATACACTTAGCTCAATTCTGTTGCTATTTCCATTTTACATTTCTAAATAGCTAGTAGATCTTACAATATACTTAAAAAATATTTATGCAATACAGCTTCAGACACAAGAGGTTCAGTTTTATCCATCTTTGAAGTATAGGCAGTAATAAAAGGAGAAGAAAAGGTGCATGACAGACAGACAAAAGGGAGAGCACTGCTCCAGGAGAACACACTGCCGTGAAAAACCCAGTGTAGGATAAAAGGGACTGAAAAGCTTTACCATCTCTAGTAACGCATATGAAATAAAGTTCACTGTGGCAGTGTTTATCACCATCTGTTCACATCACATC
This sequence comes from Opisthocomus hoazin, assembly GCF_030867145.1. Classification (NCBI taxonomy): domain Eukaryota; kingdom Metazoa; phylum Chordata; class Aves; order Opisthocomiformes; family Opisthocomidae; genus Opisthocomus; species Opisthocomus hoazin. The sequence continues at coordinate 80,466,535 of NC_134419.1, read as the reverse complement.
TTCTTGAAGTTCATCATCAGGAGTCAGTCCTTTTCAAAATATTAAAAAACCAAACAAAACAAAAACCAAACAACAAAACCAACAAAACTCATCACCCCAAATCACCACTACCACAAAAAGAAAACAACAAAAAACCAAAAAAACCCCACACAATGAACCAAGCCACATTTCCAAACTCTGGAGATAAATCCCCATCATCCTGTTCACTGACGCAGATGGTCAAGACATCCCAGGAAACATGAACTGCTGGTGCCCAGGCCTTTGGTGTAGCCAGCGCACGCACGCAGAGCTGTCAGTGCCGTGCCTCAGCCCAGGGAATGAAGGACAACAACTGGGTGGAAATGAAGGGAGCAGCACTGGTTTTAGGGGTCTTTCTGCAGATCTCTTTCCGACCACAGCAGCACGTGTCCGTCGTCAGGCCCAATGCCACTCACACCAACAGGAACAGTAACCAAAACAAGCTGCAATTCAGCAAATTCCGAACTGAAAGAAAGGTCTGTAATATTCAATTGAAGCAGTGTTTCAACAGCTCTACCAACCACCTTAAGATACAAGTCATATAGCCTCTCTAGCTATTGTTTTTTTAATGAATTCCCATAGCCTACTTGGTTCATTACTTTTTTGAATGCAAATTTGCCTGTAGATCACTTGGTTCAGTGATAAGGGGGAAGATGTTACTGACGCATAAAACTTGGCCAAAGACAACACCATGATAAAAAAGTAGACATATTTCCCCCTCAGTATTCATTCAGCTTGCCTTCCACCTCTGAGGGAAGCAAAGCAGGGTATAAGCTTTCCAGGAACAGGCAAGGGCCACAGTTCTCTGGAAAGGCAAATCACTTCAGAGTACATTGACCTGTGAGTAGACCTTTTATTCATGAATCCTCGCACTCAAAACTGTATTTTCCCCTCAGATACAGAACCGAGCACTTTGGGAGAAACGTAGTTTCTACCATCTCTAATTAGAGATCTGATAATCTCTATTTCCAAAATGAATTAGAGACCCATATTTGAATTCATGATTACTCACTTGGAAAAAGCACACGCTTGGCTCCAGTGGTAAGTCACAGTTAATGAGATATGGAAAAGTCAACTAAAGTAAATACCACAATTTCAAATTTGTTTTTGATGAATCTACGTATTGTTTTTTCACATTATGATTTGCTTATCGCTCCAGAGAAAAATACTTGCACAATCACACAGTTATTTTACAGAACGTAGGATTATACTTAAATGATAGATATACGCATCAGGCTGGGCACACGAATAAAAGGAATACGTTGTTCTGAAACACCAGGCAAATAGTACAGGAAGCCCGTGAACACCTCTAATCTATTAGCACTGCCACCATAAACTTCCCATTCTTTAGCTTAAAATGTACCACTAAGGGAAAAGTACCCATGTTAAGCAAGCAAAAGCATCAAAAACGAAACAACACACAGAATAATCCAATAAGCTGCTATCTGTATAAAAGTCATTTTCCAGAAACATTATTGGAAATTCCCACATTAAAACAAAAATCTTCAGAAGTTTTCCCACTTCTTTATACATTCTTTTAATGACAACAATCAGCTATTTCAATTTTCTTAACGCTTTTAAGTTCACGGACTTAATTAAGAGGTTTTGGAAGAAGTGCTATGAAGACAAACTAAGAACTTCAGTTCTGCTGAGAACTCTGGATAACATCTTCACATTTTTCAACTAATTAAAATACCACTGCACCTTCTGAAAATCCAGAGCGGCTAGAGGAATTTCCCTCTAGGATGATACCATGCAAAGAAATGTCAGTACCTGTGTATTTCAAGCAAACGTAGTTAAAGTGCTATATAACATATTTTCCCAATTTCAGCAAAAACTCTACGGAGCTCTAAGGAACATGGTTAAGTGATCCAAGTATTTACAGATGCTTCAGCAAAGTCAGCTTTTTGCCAGCACTAAAGGAAATTCACCATAAGTTTATTCTTATATTTGGAAGAAAAACCAGTAACAATATTCCTTGCAAGTATGAGCCTATGCAACACTAACTTTTAACTGTTTGGGTATCTGCGTGTTCTGGGTTTGTTTTTTTTTTTTTTTTAAACAAATGTCTCTTATCCAGGATATTCATTATGATTTCTGTATCTGTATGACATCCCAGTGCAATGGCTGTGATTCCAAGTAGGAACACCATCCACCCTCGTCTGCTCCAGTCCTCGTCCCCGCTTCTGGATCCTACTGCAGGAGCTGACCCTAAAAACCACGAACTATTCAGAATACAGCAGCCTTCCACGCATTTACGGTGCATAGCACAACGGGGTCCCCCATCGCTGCCGTCTTCAGGACGCAGCCCTGCACGGGCTTTCAGGATAAAACCACGCCCGTCAACCTCGGGCAGCAAAGTCAGAGACTCCTCCAACGAAGAACTCGCACAGCTGCTGCAAACGCTTTCTGTTTGCGGGTTGCTGACCACCTGCCTGCTCGGAGCAGCCCAGCAGCAGGGAGGAACGAGGACCAGGCAGAGGCGAAGCAGAAGCCGCACGGCACGACGGCCCAGGAGCAATGGAGCACCACGTGCATCCTCCAAAGCAGCGAAGGACGAGCTCCCCGGAGCCTGGCGAGCCCCTCCCTTACACCTCTCCGGCCCGCACCGCTTCGTCCTGCTGCTGCTGCTGCTGGGGAAAGCCCCTCGCACCAACAGCGGGGCTGAAAGGCCAGCTCTCCAGGACTGCCAGCTCTCCAGGACTGCCAGCTCTCCAGGACTGCCAGCTCTCCAGGACTGCCAGCTCTCCAGGACTGCCGAAGGGTTTTGCCTTCACTCCCCCCCTCCTCCGCAGCTGCCAGGAGCCTTGCCGGGGTGGCTGGGGAGGGCTGTCAGAGCCTGCAAAACCCGCAGGAGAGCCGCCGGCATGCAAGCACTGAGCTCGGAGAGGGAGCAGGGAGATGGAGAGACAGGCCTGCAAACGTCTGTGGCCTCGAGAGACTCCACTGGCCTTGCCTCGCCTCCCGCTGCCACGCAGAGCGGCCTCAAAACCTGCTGCATCCACCCGCACCATCCCCAGCGCCCCGAGCAGCCGCCGGCCACCCGACACGGGCTCACCCGGTGCCCGGGGGGCTGGGCACCCCCGCCAGCCTCCAGCCGCCCGGCTCCCCCGGAGCACCCCGCACCGGGGAACAGCGGGGAGACCACACCGGACGTGGCTGCGCAGTGGGCGACATCGTTAAGCCACACAGCAGTCAAGCTGGAGATCGGGCGTGGAATTTTCCTCGGCCGAGGGAAGGGCCTGAGCTTGCCCGGCTGCTGGAGGCGATGGCGGGCAGCCTCACCGCACCGGGCGAGCCCGGTCCTGCCGAGCACGGCGAGCGAGCCAGGCCAGCCTCCATAACGCGCCGGTGCGGCCCAGGACTGGCAGCCCAGGACTGGCAGCCCTGTACGGCCCGCCGGACAGAGCGCACACGCCACTTCCCAGAAGCAAGGCAGAGACCGCTAAAATACTGGCAGAGGCTTCACTCTCTGCACTCCCATCTATGCCAGGTGAACTACTGCAAGTACGAATGGCAAGGTCATCTTGCTTTGCGTTACCAGGCGATTGAACAGAAACGTACAACAGGAGAGGAATACTCTTATTTTTTTGCTTTTTATACTATGACAACATCTCTACCCAGTTCTCAACTCAGTTCTTCGGACCAATCATGCTTCAAGTAATAAACAGTAATATCGCCAACACAGCAGTAGATAAAATAGAAACACAGGAGTGAAGCAGCCATTCTGCTATCCAGTCGGTTCCCATCACACACCTTTGCTGTTACTTTGTTTGGGGTAAATATCGCATTCCTCAGCTGTCCGTGAGCCCTGCAGATCCACTGCTCTTACCATCACAGTCACTTGCTACTGCCTTCTGGCTGCTCTGCTTCTACCACCTTCCCAGTTCTGAAGTGATCAGGAACAGCGCATTTCCTGGCTACTGGAATGTCAACAGAAAAGCAACCAAATACAAAACAATCAGAGCTGAAAGCCTGACTTAGAGATTTCAGCTTCAGCACACCAATAAAGCATATGAGGACGCTTTCAGAATACTTAGAGAAATTTTATAAGCTGACAGACAACATGCATGTTTTTCCTCAAGTTTTCTGGAAAGCAGCATAGCCTTTGTTTTCAAAGGCACATGCTGCAGCTCCTGGACCAAAGTCACCCTGCAAAGCATTTGAAAATGGTCTACAACCATAACAGAAAAGCAGATAGAAAGGGAACATGGGTTTGCCACAAAAAGATGAACTGAGAAGTAAGCAGTCGTCTTCTGCAAGTGCTGGAAAGCAATGGGCAATGGCATCAGCAATAAAAAAAAAAAACAAGGAAAAAAACCTGCATACTCTTGGCTGCACAGAGTCGCAGGCTGGCTGAGGCTGGAAGGGGCCTCTGGAGGTCACCTACTCCAAGCTCCTGCTCCAGCAAGGTCACCCAGAATGGGCTGCCCAGGACCGTGTCCAGACAGCTTTTGAATACATCCAGGGATGAAGATCCCACGACCTCTCTGGGCAACCTGTGCCAACGCTTGGCCACCCTTGCAGTAGGAAGGTGTTTCCATGTGTACCTTCCTTGCACCATTCTGAACATAACACAAAGCAAACCTTCTATCTGTTTAATACAGATTTTCATTACACAACACTGAGTACTCACCTACAAATGAGAAACCAAATAATTTGGCAAAAGTTCATTCTTTTAAGCAACACAAGCAGTCATATCTTACACCAAAAATTCCACCTACTTTGTTGAGGACATATCCCTTCACCTGGCTTACGCTGCTCCACCTTTACCAGTCCTGGCATACAATGTATTTCCACACACTCACTTCAGGAAAACTCTAATGGCATTGATAACCTATAAGAACAAGTAGATCCATACGGCATCAGTTCCTTTCCTGCTTTTTCCTGAATTATACTAAAGATCTTTGTTTGTTAAGTAAAAGTTACACAGTGGTCATAAACCAGAAATACTCTAATATTTAGTAAGGGTAGCTGGAGGGAAAAGGCTTTGCTTCCTTTTTGCTAAAAATTGCTGTCCCACAAGACAAATGAGAATTGGCTTCACAGTCTTGCGAGCAGCCAAGCCTGGATAACGTCTGTCCTTCCAGCCCAGAAAAACAACATTGCCAGTTCATGAAAACAAACTTGCTCTAGCAGAAGATTTTTGGGTCACGTCCAGTTCTCTGAAGTGAGTGGGCTGGTCCTATCATACTGTTCCACGCAGTTCTTGACTCCTTCATGAGCCTGGCAACATCTGAAGTTAAAAATAAATTTTAAAAGAAAATAGTTCCTTCATTTCTTCCTCCAGTAAAAGTGTGATAGGAATTCTAGACCAACACTTTCACTTTGAACAGCTGTTTTTAAAAAACATTTTGTGTCCCTGACCTCACCATTCAAACGGCCAACGCTTTTGTCAAAAGAATCCTTCTTTGGGCAAATCTGCTGCAACAACGGATCTAACAACAGCTGGCTGTCCAACACTACCTACAAAGGTCTTCACTGCCCAGTTAGTCCAAGAAAAGTGGTAATTCTGTCCCTAAATAACCAAGAATTCTGAACTAATTAAAAAATAGCTAATGCTGACTGATGGTACTTAATGAATACAGCATTCCCTCAAGTGATTTTTGCACAATTTCTTTCAACTTTTTTTTGACATATAAACAAACACTGCTAAAGAGAGTTCAGCATACATTTCTGAGATGTTCCTATGGGAAAACTAGCTTTGCTTTTCCCACTGGGATTGGTAAAGCCTCTAAAATTAGAGAGTTTGCCACACTAGAAAAACAAAAAAACTTCACAACAATCCCCCATGGGATCTCTTAAAAGGCTTTAGCGAAAGAACTCAGCATTACGTCATGATCACAAAGCCTGCCTGCTGCTCACTGTTCATCTACTGCAGTGCACGCAGTGCTAACGGCACGGTACGTAGCCGCTCCGAAAAACCCATCTATTAATATGCAGTGACTTGCTGATGTATTCAAGGGCAATCAAAAAAAATAAAAATAAAATCTCTTTTCAAGAATGCAATGAAAACTGGAAAGCGAAGAGCGAACAAGTAGAGGCAGCTCTACCTCATACACAGTACAACAGACGAGGTTTGGATACGGCGTGTTCCCATGGTACTTAATGCCTGCGATCGGCCGCTCCTTCTGCCGCGTGCTAGGGAAGCCCTTTAATGAGAGCTGAGCTTTCTACAGAACAGTGACGTTACTCGGCGCCCTGTGAAGAGTCTTTGCAAGCCTCACCAAAACACAGACCGAGACGGAGCATCTTTCCCTGCTTTTACTTATTCCCATACGTGAAGATAGACTTTTTCTTTTAAAGTCTATCTAAAGAGCTAGATTTGTCATTCATCTGAGCTTACATAAATCAGAAAGAACCTCCCACTAAGCAAGAGGCTCATATAGCTTGTATTAACTAAGCCTTTGTTTAGCCAGGAACTTCTCCAGTAATAAAACGTGGTGCGTGCCCGTACAAGCTGTGCTGAAGTGAGTACATGGTGCCTCTCTGTCTTTCTCAGACTAATGGGGAAAGAATGAGCCATCACCCTGGGTCTCACCCACGACCCACACTGTCCGGTTACCCCGACAGAGCTCACGGCTCGACTCGGGCACACAGCCTTAAGAGGGAAACCTCTCACAGCCTGCTCCAGCCGAGGAGCTACTCTCACCTGCTTACATACCACCACAGCTGCCCACCTTACCATCTTCAACCTCAATACATTCACAGCATCCTTCTAAAAGCAAGCAGAACCATCACTTTCAGTTTTCAGAGGGGGAACTGGGATGCCATGTTCACAGCCTGACACAAGCACAGGAATGCCTTTGGTGGCAGCTTGAGTCGCAGCTGTCTGGGGAATCCGCTGCCGCTCGCCCAGGGTTGCACGGGATCCTTGTGGCCCAATGCCAACTGAACCCTGGTGTCCAGAGCTCCCACCACCCTCCCTCCTGACAACGACCGGAGAGCACCCGTGGCCCCAAAGCAGTTAATATTTCTCCAGGTTGTTTTGAGGGATGGACAAAGTCCTGGGCAGTTGCTACACTGCTTCTCTACAACACAGGCACGCGGTCCCTCTGAGCTGTGTCAGTTACTGGTATCCCCATAGAGCAATCCACAGCCACGAGTTCTGCAACCTAACATTTTGTTAGTTCCAAATTTGTGCTTAACTGAACACCACGTATTGCACGTTGCAAAGAAAAACACCCAAACAGCCCCATGTCAGTGCCATTCAGTACACTTCACTCCTACATCCCTGAAAAGAGAAGTGCACAGCGTCTGTATGTGCACCAGCAAGCCACTGCAAACTCACATCGTTCAGCCTTCGGAGAACCAGAACTAAAAACCCACGGGTTCCTCTGAGCAACAGAACAGCGTTCTGCTAGCCCTCCTGGAGCCGTCAGTGAGCAGCAAGCAGCACACACGCTTTGAAAACAGTGGGCGATTCCAGATTCCTTTTTACAAACTCCTGCGCCTCGGCCAAGCACCCCGTTCGGTTCCGCAGGGAAGCAAAGCACCGAGCCCCGCCGCGCTGAGCTCCCTGCTCACACCGCGCTCCCGCCCTGCTCGCCCCAGGACCCCAGCACCAGGCCTGCCTCTGTCCTCCCGAGGAGCTCTTCGAACTGGCATATAAGGTACCTATACCATGAGAGAAAGCTTTCAGTGTTGTCATGGGTTTTTTAATTACTTTTCTTAGCTTTAATTTACTGCTTTTAAGGACACTCTCTGTTAAAGCTGACTCATGAAGACAAGTGCTTAACAACTTGAAGACATTAATGAAAACAAATCGTAATTATACCTGACTTCAAAATATCATATAAAAGCAATGATCACTTTTGTTTGCTGTCAGTAAATGCTTTAATATTTTTTCCAGTAACATACTAGAAATGAAAGTGATTAAATAGCACATTTACATTTGAAGTGGTGTACGAAGAACGAAAACAGTGCTAAAAGAAAATGTTGAATAACTACTACACACCACTGGGAAAGAGGCCATAAAGAAACATTTTGCTTTTAATACTCACTCTTCCCCAGTGTTGACGATTATTGTGCTTAATCTGACCTTTTCCACAACATGAAATAACATATTTCCCTGGAACTTTCATCACGTGAAGACTCCTTGCCACTTCAGTAACACAGATGCAAAAAAGGATGCCAAGTGACTCTGCGATAGGCTATTCAAGCAGTCAACAAAGGCAGAAAGTCTTGTTTTTCTGTGACCACTTCCTTTTCTCCACCAAGAGAATGAAATAATATCAAATAATAACAAATAACAAATAATAACAAATATCTGCAGGGTGGGTGTCAGGAGGATGGGGCCAAGCTCTTTCCAGTGGTGCCCAGCGACAGGACAAGGGGCAATGGGCACAAACTGAAGCAGAGGAAGCTCCAGCTGAACCTGAGGAAGAACTTCTTCCCTCTGAGGGTGACGGAGCCCTGGCCCAGGCTGCCCAGGGAGGCTGTGGAGTCTCCTTCTCTGGAGATATTCAAGACCCGCCTGGACAAGGTCCTCTGCGGCCTGCTGTAGGTGACCCTACTTCAGCAGGAGGGTTGGACTAGATAACCCACAGAGGTCCCTTCCAACCCCTACCATTCTGTGAAAGAAGATTATTAAGAAATATTGAATAAAGTATTAGACTACGCTAACGCAGATATATTTTGCTAATTTCCACACACTAAAAGCATACGACTGGCTTGCAGTCAGACCTGCCTGCCTGCTGGATTTTTTCTTTTTTTCCAAATTAAGAGTTGAGGGGCAGAGGACAGGGTAAAGCTACCATCAAAGTGGCTGGTCTTCTGGGGTGGGGGTGGAGACAACCCCCAGAGCACCTTCTTAAAGCTACCTTCCACTTGATTTCCTCTTCTCACACGGGTGCCAAGGAATGGTGTGTTGGTCTACGCTGGCAGAGAAGAAACTTTGAGCTTAACCTCGCAGAATCACTTTTTCGACAGAGACCAAGATGCTCGTTGCATCAAAGGCAGCGCAACGACATTTCGAAACCCAAGATAAAGCTCCACGTGGAACAGTTTTGCAGCACCAAGGGAGTTATTTCACTGGAAGTACGTCGTCTCCGCTCTGTCCCTAACAGACTCGTTACCCAGCGCACCCCGGGGCCCGAGGACGTGCGTTAATAAATCAGATCCCTCTCACACGCATTCGGTCCCTGCTGCAGCTGAACAGCTCCTGCTTCAAAGGGCAACGAACAATGTGTTCAAGGTAACCACGCTCACCTTCCTCACGGCTTTTGAGGCACACGCAAAACTGCAAATCAAAAGGCTGCTTTTCTCAGCAACATCCTCACTTCAAACAATAAATGAGGAATAAATGGAGAGCGTTCAGGAGGAGGTAAGTACACACAGTACAAGAAAGGGAAAGCAAGCGTTTGAGATAAAAAGAGGAAATACGTTTGCAGGGAGTGGAAGATATAAACAGTGTGATGAAATAAATAAGAGAAAAGGGAAAAAGAGAAAACATAAACAAACAACAGATCAGCCTTATAGAAAAGTGATGAAACCTGAGGGCGTGACTGGTATTCTATGGTATTCTATTCAACCCCCTTTAAACTCCAGTTCTGTGGTATGAAAGTTTATGATGAGAACTTTAGAACGCAACAAAACCTTTAAAATTTGACCCTTGTGAGAGTGCTTGTGCGAGCTAATAAACTAACAGATTCCCATGTAAGGCATTCCTCCTATGGTATCCTACCCCCATTGCAGAATTTCACATTCAAATATTTTGGGAATTCAAGCCTCTTAAAGCATCACGCTGATACACTGGCAATTTGTGGAAACCCAGGAAGTTACAAAATTCTAACTGTGCTCCACCTGCTATAAAACCCCATGAACAGAAAACTATAATTATATAATGCACTTTGCCACTATTACCTCCTCATGTAAACATGTGCTCTTGCTGTTAATGATAACAATTAATCAAAAGGAAAGGAAAGACGATCTATAAGATAATCTTCTGAGTTTCCTGCTTAAGGGAGGCTAAACACTGCACAGGCTTCTAATTAAAACTCTTCTGCTCAGAACTGTAAAATATCTGTCAGAAAGAAAACCTGGTATTTTTTGTTAAAGAAAAAAAAAAGGGGGGGATTCTTTTAAGGATATAACTCCATCTTGGAGATAAAAAAAAAAAAAAAAGACCCTCTGTGTTGCCTGCACTATTACTGCTCCAATTCTCTCCAGCAAATTAGAAACGAGGTTTTAAATTTTACAGGTATGTGGAGGCACAATAATGTGTCACTGCTTTACCGCATGACTTCTTTGGGTCTTGATCCTCATTTATACTCCAAAGGCGAGTTTGCTCTGCATCTCGTTCTCAGCATCTGTTACACCTCAGGGGGCTGACAGCGAAGGGCTGGCTCGGAGCAGGACCTGCGCAGTCGCCACGCAAGCCCACGGGGGAAGAACCCCTGGACCGCAGCACAGAACCTGGCACAGGGATGCTCCTACCCAAGTGTGCGCACTGGCCAGGAGCAACCCCACCAGCACGCGCTGCCGTGCTGTTCTCAGCCTGAGCTAGGGATGCCAAGAGCTGAATTACCTAGGAAGCTAGAAATCAGCACGAGTAGATCGTCTTCAAGCAGGCTGTGAAGGATTTAAAAAAGACCTTGTCAAAACCGCATGCCTGCGAGCACATCGCTCTCACTGTACACATCTGACACTATCACCTACCTAAAGACTAAATGAAGAAAGAGCTACGAACTGGTACAACCCTCCCCGCAGCTATCCTCCAGTTTTTTCAAAGCATGAGTATCAACAGCTACAAGTTATCCCCGTATACCTGGAAAAAGCATTTTAGTAACGAAGACCAGCTTGCGCATTACGGCTAGTGCAGCTCCATCATACCGCCTAAGCCACTGCAGCTGTCCCCCGCGCATGTCCCTAAGCTCACAGAATCACAGTGCGGGTTGGCAGGGCCCTCTGTGGGTCCCCCAGCCCAACCCCCTGCCGAAGCAGGGTCACCCAGAGCAGGCTGCACAGCACCGTGTCCAGGCGGGGCTGGAATATTTCCAGAGAAGGAGACTCCACAGCCTCCCTGGGCAGCCTGGGCCAGGGCTCCATCACCCTCAGAGTCAGCTCATTCCCAGTCACAGCAGAAAAAGAAAACAAGAGGCAGTGAAGGAATTTCAAACCACACCACCTTTCCACAGCAGCAGATTAAGAACTACACGCAAAGCGAGGGCTATTCAGCAGCCAGACACCATCACGTTCGGGCTACCGCTCAGCTTTGTTCAGCTGCACATCTGGGCCAGCAGCTGTATCCTGCTGGTAAAGTGTTACCAACAATTTCATTCAAGATACAACAGATCGTACGATTATTAATTTTTTTTTTTCAAATGCACAAGCACTGCAAAGGGTAACATCACAGGTTTCTCCTCCCCATCATCATTTTCACACAGCTCAAGAAGTTTCAGGTACTACCAAAGTCTGGTCTACCTCAAAATTTCACCTCCTGCATAGGGGTTTAAAATTGAGGAAAACAAGAGTCTCTTAAAAAAAAAAAAACAGCGTAAGCATGAGTACAGATGAAACTAGGAAAAAATGTTTATTTGATATTCTGCAATAGAAAACCAAACAAACAGGAGAAGACAACGTTTAAGAAGTTACCAGGGGCACTCACACAACAAAAAAAATTAGTATCAGAAAGCAGACACCAAAATAACCAGAAAACAGCAAGTGAGGAGTGCAGAAACAGATAAAGAGAAAACAGAGATTACTTATTTTTAGGGTTCCCATAATAGCCAACACTGAAAAACGCTTTTTCATTGGCCACCTCCATTATTGCCCAAGAGTATATATTCCCAAAATGGAAGTCCTCAGTCGTGAGCGTGCAGTTCTACAGGATGACAGAAAGCAAGGTGCTAACATCGCGGGGCTTGGGGCAGTGCCCTGGGGAGCCAGCCAGAGCCGCCCAGCGCTGGGCTCAGCTCGGGCTCGCTGCAGGAACCCTCCCAGGAGGGCTTTCAGACCCACCCAGACACGGGCAGGGCTCCTTCTCCAGCTACCAGCAAGCTCTGGGGAGAACAGCGGAAGGAGGAGTCTGCTCCAAAGCCTACAAACCCACCGGCAAAGCCAGACCAGGGCCCTCCTCGCTCGTCTGCCTCTGCCCCTCTCCCTCCAGCTTCCCCATTTCTGTTCTTCTCATCCCATGCCTGGCTGGAACACCACCTCAGCTTACCCCCCCCCTCCACCAGCTCGGGTCCGCAGCCACTCTCACACTGTCAGCCCCACGGAATCCAGCAGAGAGACTCCCCGTACCCTTCAGTATCTCACAGAAACAGTGCCTTTACCTGGGCACATTTGTTCAGTTTTCTCTTCCACTCCAGATAACATCAACACAGCCTGGCAGTAAAGATGGAGTAAGTGTTTCTCAGCAGTGAAATAACACGGGTCACGACAAATCAAACATTATTTTTCACTCAATCTAGTAACTATGATCTAAACAAAAGAAGGTGCCTTGACTTGCAACATGCTAGTCTTCATACTTTTTAGAAATTAAAACCTAATTAATATGTTTTCCATCCTACCGCATTTGAAATACTACACAAAACTCAAATAATGATTCGGGAGGGGGAACAAAAAACAAATCCAAAGCCAAAAACCTCATTATCATTATCACCTAATCCCAGCTAAACCCACAGATACCTAGTATCAAAACAGAACTACACCCACTGTTTCAGAATTGGAAAATTAAGGTCATGTGCGATAAAGAGACATCTACACTGCAATCACCACCCATTAGAAGAGCAGGCTGTTTTTAAAAATTATTATGGAAAGTATTTCTACTTCAAATTGAACAGACAGACTTCAACTCTTAACAGAAGTAAAGGATATTCCAAGTTCATACTCGGAACTAAAGCAAGAAGCCTACTTATAATACTACTACCAACAGGACTTGGAACAGGAAATTCCACCCCTGGCCTCTCTGTGCACTGTATGAGAAAGGGAGACTTTCACCCAAATGTTGAGTAGGCTAAGGCCACTCTGCAGTGCGAAAGCTCACTGCCCCACCTCGGCACTGTCACATGAAGGCTAGCTTTTTGTATAGGCAAAGAAAATACAGGTAGGACAATAACGCTGTCACTCATCTAAAGATCTTGAGTATCAGTACCCTAGCACCACACAGCAATCCCCTAACCTACTTTCTCCTCTCCTTTTTTAAACTAATGAAGTTACATGTTCTGTTTAGCTTTTATCTTTCTTGCCAACATCACACTTCTATTTTGGCCTAAATTTGTCCTGAGAATTTAAGAACTGCATCTACCTCCCATTAGGGAAGAGCTACGTTCATTTGCTGGTACAAAAACAGAAGGAAACGTTTTTCAGAAGTACCTACCCAACCTAGGCTCATATATTCCAACTTCAAAGGAAACTGGAACAAATGAACTACTGTCCAACCCAAGCAGAAGTGTTGGAATTTGTACGGCTAAGTCTGCTGGGCATACTGGAAATCTTTGCCATAAAGACCCAAGCCCAGAGGTTTAAACATGGATTGCTAAAGTCACCTAAAACTGAAACAGATTAAGAGAATAAAAAGAGGTGCTGGGGGTGAGAAGCTGGACACGACCCGGCAGTGAGCGCTGGCAGCCCAGAAAGCGAACCGGGTCCTGGGCTGAATCCCCAGCAGCGTGGGCACAGGGCGAGGGGGGGGATTCTGCCCCTCTGCCCCGCTCTGCTGAGACCCCCCCGGGAGTCCTGCGTCCAGCTCTGGAGCCCCCAGCACAGGACAGAGCTGGAGCTGTGGGAGCGGAGCCAGAGGAGGCCCCAGCCATGATGCGAGGGCTGGAACCCCTCTGCTGGGAGGAGAGGCTGGGAGAGCTGGGGCTGCTCAGCCTGGGGAGGAGAAGGCTGCAGGGAGACCTGAGAGCAGCTGCCAGGGCCTGGAGGGGCTGCGAGAGATCTGGAGAGGGGCTGGGACAAGTGTGTGGGGTGACAGGACAAGGGGGGATGGCTTCACACTGCAAGCGGGTAGGCTCTGACTGGATGCAAGGCAGAAATTCTTCCCCATGAGGGTGGTGAGGCCCTGGCCCAGGCTGCCCAGAGAAGCTGTGGCTGCCTGCTCCCTGGCAGTGCTCAAGGCCAGGTTGGACGGGGCTCCGAGTACCCTGGTCTGGTAGAAGGGGTCCCTGCCCACGGCAAGGGGTTGGAATGGGATGATCTATCAGGTCCCCCCAACCCACATCACTCTGTGATTCTATGATAATCAGAAAGGCACTGTTTTCAAGTGTGAGCACTAAGGTGTCTTTTCGATATTTGTGACTGCACCCAACTAAATATACAGCAAACAGTAACAAACTTCGGAGACTGCAACAAAAATTGAATCGCAAAGATCTCCATCTGCCTCCATCCAGCAGCAACAACCCAAGCTGCCTTGGTCACAACTGCGCTGACAGCGAAACACGCCGTGAGGAAAGTTTCTGCACCACAGGTGGTCCCGCAGCCCACCCGAGACAGCCGCCGACAGCAGGGACGCAGGCAGGGGCAGCACGGCCGCCCGCCTGTGCTCGCTGCAGCCGGGCGCGGGGCCCGGCCTGCCCTCGGGACAGCCATGCCTCCTGCCCTCACGCTTCTGCAACCCAGCCTGCGCTGCTCGGTGGCCAGCACCGCGCCGCGCTCCGGGGCCGAACAGCCCTGCGGCGCAACACAAGCGCTTCCTCCATCGGCCGGCTCTCACCGGGCGCGAAACGCTGCCGACCCTGCCCGAAACCCTCCCGAGCAGGGTCCCGCAGAAGCCACCAGAATTGCTCGTGGGCCCAAGAGTGTCCCAGAGGAGCTTTCCTCCATGCCAGCTCGGGCATCTTGTCACAGATGTCGGCACGGCTTTCTGCCGGTCACCCACACGCACAGCCCTCGGGAGGACGAGCTCGCACCGCCGGCCCGCTCTCATCGGCCCCAACATCAGCTGCTCACGCCAGGGGTTTGTCCCAGGGGAAATCAAACGGCATTAAGCTGTTTACAAGTAACTGAAAAGACTGAAAAGGATACAGCAGACAGGAAAAAAAGACAGCACGTTAAAGTAATTGAAATCCTACACAGCAGAGGCAGTGAAGGGCCAGGCAGACGGATCCTGCGGGCAGTACGGCTCATGGAAAGGTACACGCGAGGTTTTGTCTGGGCAGACAGAGGAGGCAAAGAAAGCAAAGGGACTGGGGCGGGGATCGGAACAGGAATCTCTCCCTCTCTTTCCTGAGGGACAGACTCATATCACAGAATGGTTTGGGTCGGAAGGGACCTTACCCATCGCCTCGCCCAACCCCCTGCCATGGGCAGGTGCTTCAGAGGAGGGAAAAAAGAGAGAAAGAATGACCCAGAGGTAACCCGAACTCCACCGTCTGTTGTTAGCAAGAGCATACACTGTGACAAAAAACAGGAAACGTTTATACAGCAAGACAAGCTTTAAGTGCTTAAGGAAACACGAACGTACCAGAAATCATACACATTCATATTCATGAGCTGCACGTGTTCATCTAACTCTGAAGTATACTCGTAGATCTAATACAGCATTAACATTTTTAATGAAGCAGCAAAACTATTCGAGGAGTGAAACAAACCCAGCACAGTCCTTCACTGGTAACATGTTTATTCATGAGCTCCCAGGTCACCATTGCAACAGGTGGATGCAGATGGCTGGCAGGAGCAAACCAGTATGTTGTAACTTGCGACTGGCAATCGGAGAGCAAAAAAATCTCAATTTTATCTTCTTTGCAAAAGTGGAGCCAGGTCAGCAATACCAGTGATCTAAGAACGAAGACCCCATTCAGACAAGCCCGTCTACCAAAGGGATTTTGAGTTACTCTCCTATAAAACACTGGTCGCAGCTGCACCTACAGCTACGCGCCAGCCCCGCGAACAGCACAGAGAGCACACCTGAAGCGCCAAGCGTCCTGTGGCCGCACGGCAGCACGCTGGCCACGCTGCACACACCGGAGCAAGGTCCGCCACAGAGCCAGCACCCGAGGGCTGATCGTGTGGAAAGGGGGAGCAGAACTCCCACCCATGGGGGCTGGGCAGCTTCAGCAGCTGGAGACCCCCATTGCTAGCACCCCCTGCCCGGGGGGCCCTTACGTGGGGTGCCTGCCCCGGAGCCGGGCAGAGGATGCGCCCCAGAGGGCTTCCGGCCTGTGATGGCTCGGATCCCCAGTGCAAGAGCAGACGGCACCGCGTCAGTGCAGGACACTTGGACCCGAGCACCCCATCCATGCGGGGTCTCTGCGCCGTGTCGTGAAAACGCCTATCGCTACACTACACTGAGGTCTGGCAAAATTTGGTTAAAAATGTAGTGTTTAACTAAAATACAAATCACCAATTGAAATTTGAAATCAGAAATGGGAAAAAACAGATTAAAGGAACCAGAAATGGTTTTCCAGCCCAGCTTCGGTGAAGTCCAGCAAAGCACGAATCCTTGTTCATAACCGAAATCACTTTGGGTCAGAGCAGAGAAACCTACTCCTGCACTGAACAGGACGAGCCCAACAAACAGGGACAGCTCCACCACGTAACTCGAAAGCTGAGTTCCCACACCAAGCTCATGTCATCTTCGCTGTGCCTGAAGCGCACCAACGTTCCCCCCGAAACCTGACCGGGCAGCCGCCAGCCCCGACCCCAGCAGCCACAACCGCGATCACGAAAGCTCAGACCGGTCCTTCCATTCCCCACCCCGCGGTGGAACGTACCCAAATAAGCCCGGTTTCGTCGCTGTAGAAAACTAATTTTCCGTTGCAAGGGAGTAACTTGCTAGAGCAGAAGCAGCCCCCTCTTCGGTCACGCCGAACACGCTTCCCCTTCCCCGGGAACACCGGCGAGTCTCAGACACGGACTCGGAGCAGGCAGGAGGTCAGTCCGTCCGGCAGCCCCGCATCTCCCGGTGGCGGGGCTCCGAAGCGGCCGCCCTCGCCCCGCTCAGCCGCAGGGGCGGGCAGCGGAGCACCGCGACCGGGGCGGGCTGGGGCAGCGGGGTATCGCCGCCAGCCCCCCGCGGCGGTGGTCGCGGCAGACGGGGGGCAGGGCCCGCAGGACCCCGCCGGACACCCCGCGGCTCCGCTCACACGCGGACCCCGCGCAAGCCGAAGGGGCATTCCCCGCGCCCGCCTCACGCGGCCGGCGCACCGAGCGCCAGCAGCCGCGGTGACAGCTGCCGAAGTTCACCGAACCGGGCAGGGGCGAGCTGCGCGCCCGGCCCGCGGCGCTGCTCCGGGCCAGCCCTCGGCCGCGGGGAGCCGAGCCGACCCCGCGGACCGGGGGGTAAAGGGGGAGCACAGACCCCCGGCAGCCGGCCGCTGCCGCGCACTCGGCGGCTCCCGGCCCGGCGGTCCGCAGCCCGGCTGCCGCTCCGGACACCCGCGGACGCCGGCCCAGCCCACGCACGCTCCGCAGGAACCCGCCTGCTCCCCGCTGAAGCGGAGCCCGCGCCCGCGACCCGCGGCGTGCCCGGGAGGATGCTCGGCCGCCGGCTGCCGCCCCGGGACACCCCCCCTGCCCCTGCTCCCCTCCGCCGCGGGCCGAGCGGGAGCGGAGCGGGCGGGGGGCGGCGGCGCGGAGACCCCCGTGCCCCCCCCCCCCGGCCGCGGTACTTACGTCGTCAAAGAGGGACCCGACGTTGGCCGTCACCAGGAGCACCCCGGCGCCGGCCGCGGCCCCCTTCACCGCCATGGCGCCGGCGGCGGGCGGGCGGAAGCGCGGAGCGCGGCCGGCAGCGGCGGCGCTGCGGGGAGCCCGGGGGCGGGCGTGGGGCGCTGCGGGGAGCGGGGCGCCTGGCCCGGCCCGGCGGCGCGGGCGGGCGGGCGGGGGGCGCGGGCGGCGGCTGGTCCTCCCGGCGCGGGCAGCCCGCGGACATCCGCGCCGCGGCGGGCCGGCCGCCCTGCGGCTGCTGCGGGGCCGCGGCGCTCAGCGCTCGCCCGCCGCCGCCGTCGCGCTGCTGCCGGGACGGCTCCCGCCGGCGGAGGCTGGCGCCGGGCCGCGGCGCATGGCAGGGCGGCGGGGCGGGACGGGGCGGCGGGGCCGGGCTGAGCTCGGCGGTGCCCGGCGGGGCTGGGCTGGGCGGGCGCTGCGCGAACCGCGCTCCTGCTGCTGCCGCCGCTCCCGACTCCGGCGGCGCGGCGGGCGGGCCGGCCTAGGGCTCTGCGCCCGCGACGTCACAGCGGCACCGCGCGCCTCTTAAAAGGGCAACGCCAGCCCCGGGGAGGGGGCGCGCGCGGGAGGCGGCCGGCGGCGCTGTCCCCTGGCCCGGCCCGGCCCCGCTGCGCTCGCCGCAGCCTCAGGGCAGGGGCAGGGCGGCCGCACCAGGGGCAGGGGCAGGGGCAGGGGCAGGGGCGGGGGCAGGGCGGCCGCACCAGGGGCAGGGGCGGGGCGGCCGCACCAGGGGCAGGGGCAGGGCCGGCCCTGACCCACGCGGGAGCGCGGCCCGGCCTGGCGGAGCGGGTGTGCGGGGTCTCGGCTCTGCGCTGCCCCAGGCCCCGGGCGGCCCGGCAGGCCGGCGGTGCCGGCTCCCGAGAAGCGCCCCAGCACAGCGCGTTTCCCCCGCTGCCGTGTGAGTGGTTTTGGCCCACGCGTGGGAAACCCACGGCATTGCCAGGAGGGTCCGTCGTGGGGCGGGAGATGGGATGGCTGTTGGTGACGCTGGACAAACCGCCTGGATCCCAGCCGGCGGAGGAGTTGGCTGAAATGGTCCGCGCGGAGCCGGGAGCGCACCGAGGTAATCTTCAGTTTGCAAAAACACCCTTTGCATTGCAACCGTCTCAATAACTTTGATTAAGAAACCGGAGAAATGATAGATCGATCTTTGCTAGGCTGCGCAAAATAGCTGGCTCCCAAGTTATCTGTATTTCACGGCCGATTAGTAATAGGAACAAAATGTGCAGAAGCTGGTATTACAAGGCTGGTGGAGGTCTTACTGAGCCTCAGAGCTGGGGAAGCTGTTGTCCAAGCAGCACGTGGATGGTGTGGCCAGAGAGTCGCCCAACAGAGCAGGGAGAACAGGAAACCCAAATGAGAGCCAAGAGCAACTCCACAAATACACAAAACTGAGCGGAAAACGAAATGTCAAGGCAGATCTGGCAGCACTGTGGCAGAAGATGTGATGGTGAAGAAGGCCCAGCAGATGACACGCACCGTAGCAAAGGTGAGGAGGGAAAGCACCAAAGGCCGAAACACCCATAGCACTGAGTAGGAAGACATCACACTGAACAGTAAGGCTTGGCCAGACAAACGTGCATGCCCCTGTCAGAGAAAGAGGATTGTTACTGCTCCTCAGCAGAATGTTCTTTCTCCTCAGCTCTTGGCTGTGTCTCCCCAGGGAGAGGTGTCTGACGGGCAGCAAAGAATCACGTCTGGCTCCATACACAAGGCAAAGAAAATGTATCTGTCTCCCACATGGGCCTTCAGGGGTGGTTTATGCAAAAATTACTGTATTTTGCATTGTAGTCGACAAAGCGTGCTCATGGTCAGTTAACAAGCCTCTCCCAAGTTAAAGATACATTAGCTCAGCTGCTCGTGCTTGCAGTGAATGAGATTTTGTGTGCGGCACAAAAATTGTTCCAAGCCAGGCCGTCTCCAGTGACGCTGGACTTGGTGAGTCAGTCCTGTAAAGTCTCTTCTTTGCGGCAAACTTTCTCAGGTAGGGATGCAAGTGGAACGACAAAAGCTCTGCTAGGTCGTGACCGCTGGCCTTCTTTGCTAAAAGGTGCAAATTAAATGCACAATTAAATAAAAAAGAAGTTGAAATTGTGGAAGTCTGCCTCATACGTGGGATACTTACTGACCTCCAGCGAGCTGTGGCACGCAGATAAATGCAGCGCAGAATGTGCTCGTGCCCAGAGACACTAAACACTGCTGGACCTCTCTGGGGAATTTCCTTGGAGGTTTTGTGCTGTTCCCAAGACAACTATTGCATAAAGTTGCACTGCAGACACCCTGTAGTGGGCATGGTGGTGCTGGTTAATGGTTGGACATGATGATCTTAGAGGTCTTTTCCAACCTTAGTGATTCTGTGATCTTACCTGGATGCAGCCATCAGAGGTATCAAAGATCAGTTGATCAAACATACAATCCTGATACACCTTGACATGTTCACACGTAAGAAGAGAGAAAATGGGAGAGAGAGAGAGTGGAAAAACCCATTCACGGCTGTGTTTTTGGCACACAAGCCTTACAACTTTCAGCCCACAGCGATTACGTTGCAGTCAGGGTGTGCCGGAGGAAGCTGTGTCAGATTACACCCAGCTGGAAAGGGATCCCGAGCCATATGGCGTCCAGGTGAGAAGTCTGGCAGTGCTCAGGAACAGGAAATGAGAGTAGGAAGTGGCTGCAGACCACGAGCGGTTCCTTGGACAGAACCAGGCAGCAATCACTGCAACCTAGATGTGCTTTGCCGGTTTCTTTGGTGGAGGAAGTACCGCAGCACGAAAATGTCACGACTGCGTAAAAGTAAAGTGGTGACTGACCAATGACTGATCTGATATCTGCCAATCCCGTGCCTTTTTCAAGGAAAAGAGTGGATAAAACCTGAGAAAACAGGACCACAAAATATAGCATCACACAGAAAGCGCGTTCAAAAGAATTCCTGAGCGCTGACTCTCCCAATAAGGGATTGTGACAGGAGCCGCTTCCAACAGCAGGAAGGGCTGAGCGCTGAGCGAGGCACAGAGGTGTCTTACACCTGCGGATGCGTGTGGGGCGGCGCAGGCTGAGCAGAAGGCCCAGCCTCCCCGGAGGGAAGCAAAGCAGACGCCAACCAGCCCGGTGCCAGGCGGACAGCCTGCTTCTTGCCGCGGAGCGTTGCTCAGCGATGCCTGCAGCAGCGGGCATTAGTGATTCGGGGCAGTGTCTCAGCAGATGCAGAACTCAGACTACGCTGTTTGAGGCAATGGATCCCAGCTGCCGCCAGGTTTTTTGCTGCTTTCTCCAGGGTCAGAATTAATTCATCCCATCAAACGGCTGCATCCTATCAGTAATAAATGTTTCCAATTAAAAAAGCAAGAAGTCGCTGAAGCGGTCTGTCCACACTCAGTTGCAGGGGCCCAGTACAAATACTGGTGGAAGACACACGTGGCCAGCCACTTTTCAGAGCAGGGGAGGTGGTGAGGTGATGTGAGCTGATTTTGTGAAGACAAACTGAGCAGAGCTGATACTCGGTAAACTCAGATGAGCAAGATCTATACCTGTGCTGGGGGAGTGGGGGAAGGGGGCAAATCTATGTCCAAATATAAAAGTTTGCCAATGGCAAAGGTGAAAGAGTAAAAGGGTAAAACCATCCTGAAGTCTGTATTACGTGACCTTTGGCGTGAATGTGAAACCTGTGTGTGCTGTGGAGCTCGTACTTAATTTTGCTACCGATAATGCAATGGATAGCTTGCAAGAGGAGATGTTGCAGTGTAATGATGGGGAAACAGGAATAAGTACTGAAGTACCTCTTTGCACCCTGTTGAGCCGTGGAAGTTGTAACCGCCTCCAGCTGTATCCACACTGGTGCCAGCTCCAGCTCCAGGGTTCACAGCCCTGACCCCTGGGCCAAGTCCGGTTGGCTGGAGGTGCACATACAGGTCAGAACATTTCTCTTCCTCCTCCGCACAGAGACAGAAACTGATGGGTATTGATCAGTGGTGGTGTTGTAAGGAAAGCACCACTACTAGCTAAGGTTGCCTAACATTTTCTGTTACAGCTCCCAGCTTTCCAGTGCTTACGACCCAGACGGTGTAGTCTGAATATTTTCAGTCTTGGTGCCTGCCTTGAATGTTAAGTTTGAGCAAGAGGGCTCAAGAATCAGGTTAGTTTTTACTAACTGGCTTTGCTGCTATGAGGGAAAAAATGTTTTTGAGGTTTATTTTTCAAATGAGCCTGAGGGTCAGGTAAGTGCACAACATCACCGTCCCCATGAATTTTCATTACACAGCTTGGAAAACTCTTGTCACCACTTGCACAGATGCCATGGAGAAGTTGTCTGGTAGGTTTTGGCTCTTGCATTTTTGGCCAAAGCTCTAATGTTTTCACAGCTTTTGAAACAAATCACAAGTAAGATGATAAAGAGTTACTTGACATTATTCCTTGGCACGTCCTCAGAAAATGGGATGGAAACGGGCAGGGAGAGGGGATGTGCGGTATTCCACACCCACCGATGCACCTTCTGAAGAGCGCAGGCAAACTCAGGCAAGGAAAGAGCAGCAGCGTTTGCTGTCGGACAGGAACGGCGGAGCCCGTGCAGGTGGCACGCAAGGCAACAGGCGTGAAGGCAGGCGGGCAGGCAGGCAGCGGCAAGAGGCAGGACGGGGCACGGGCCGAGAGCCCGAATCACCCGGCCTCGTCCCTTCGCGGTGCGGATGGCTGGGGCCTGGCCTGCAGCCCGCCAGCCTGCGGACTAGGTGGGGTTGAAGGTTTCAGCACGCCAGGTTTCAGTGGGGGTTGCAAGACGGATTTTGCTGCCGGTGAAAACTTGGCTGGAAGCAAATTCGCTTTTTCAGCTGAAAAAAATACTGCGACCTCCGCCCCAAGCCTGGTCAGGCCAGCTGCCTGCACAGCAGACCTGAGCGTGTTAACAGAAAACAGAGCTTCCTTCGTTGTCTCGAGAACACACACACACCGCGCTTGGCTGTGTTGCACCCGTGTCTTGCCCCGCGGCCCTCGGCGTGTGAAAGCCGGGTGGCTGCTGACGGCCTCGAGCGCCGCGTGCCCCTGCGCACCCCAGCCTGGGCAGCCGGGCGCAGCGCGGGCACGGGGCCTGCGGCACCGTCAGGCACCCCCGGCCGCGGCTCCCGGCCCGCAGGAGCCCCCCGGGCGGGGGCAGAGGTGGACCCCCGGCCGGGAAGGGCCGGCGGTGGGGCTGGGCCTTGGCCCGGCTGGGTGCTGGGCTGGGGGCAGGGTAGCGGGTGGGCTCAACCTTACCAGTAACGCAGCGCTGACCGGACTGGTTTGTAATGGCAGTCTCCGTAGACTTGGAGGAGCTCATCCTCTGAAAGTACAGGTGAGATATTAATCGCACTGTGCTTGGGAAAGGGAAGACGGAAGTTTCAAAGTCTGCTAAATGGTGTGCCTCTGTCCGGAGTAGAACCGCGCGCGGCGAGGGGAAGCAGCTGCTCCCCGGCGCTGTCCCCACGCCGCCGGCCCGCTGTCCCCGCGGTGGGTGGGCGCCTGGCCCCCGCGTCCCCCAGCCCCGCGCAGAGCTCCGGCTGCCGGAGCCGCTGGGGCGCGGCGCTGCGGGGAGCCCAGCGGCACGGGCGCCCGGTCCGTCGCGAAGGGGCGGCCGAGGAAGCACTCGTAGGCCGATGCCACTTGTGCAATTCCTCCATCGTTGTATCTGACTTACTTTCATCACTGTCTTTATGGCTTTACTAATTGGCTTATGCTTTTATTAGAAAGATCTTTATGAAGAGCTTTTTGTACTGGCAGGAAAAACAACAAAAAACCCAAACTGTATTGGATTAAAACCCTTAAATGCAATGCAATATTTGCTGCCTGAAAGCTCTTTCATAACGCTGAGGGATGGACTCTGTTCTTCTCAGAGATGGATCTCAGTGGGCTTTGTGAGCCTATCCCGGCATTTCATTAAAGGGGCCATTTTGTACTTCATAGACTGCAAAATACAGCTGGAAGGAAATGGTCTCAGAGTTTTCACTGTCCTTTTCTAGCTCACACTTTGAAAGTCAGGAAGGGTGGCACAAGTGGCTGCTCCCTAAATGTACTGAGTTCCCGCAGCCACGGGGACCAGAGGTGGAAAACCCCAAATCGGGTACGTGGGTGTCTAATCCCCGCTTCAGACCACAGGTTGCTAACGTCCAGTGAAAGCGTGCCGACCGAGTCCTGCAGGTGTCGGAGCACGGTGCTGGGTACGCTCGCGGCTATGTCCGGAGACCGGAGGACGGGGCGCTTGCATCCTCGTTAGTACAGGCCTCCAGCTTGGCCTCAAAACAACTACTTCTGCCTACTGTTAATCAGAACCAATTGGAAATATTCAATACCTGTCTTACTTCTGGTATGGAAGCAGGCAAATCTAGCTTCTGACAGACTATGACCGTTTGCTAGAGTGGTTACAAATGCTGTTGCTTTTATTTAAAATTCTCTTATGGTGCCACTTGATCTGTGACCCAGATGAGAAGAAGATTCTTTGTATTTCCCAGAGCGGACAGCCCTTACCCCAACAAGCACCGAATCCAGTGACAGTCAA
Source organism: Opisthocomus hoazin (assembly GCF_030867145.1). NCBI lineage: Eukaryota > Metazoa > Chordata > Aves > Opisthocomiformes > Opisthocomidae > Opisthocomus > Opisthocomus hoazin. The sequence goes on along the minus strand of NC_134419.1, from coordinate 80,442,378 downwards.
TGCTACGCATTGCAAACAGCCCTAAAGCAATTAATCAATGACTGAATTTGTTATTCAAAAAACTTCCAGGTGCACCATTACGGTTTCCAGCATGCCTGAAATTGGTTTAATGTTGCTGTTTTATAGCAAGGCTGATTTACAGACAAGACAGTGTCCACTTACGCAACGAGTAGGACGTGGTTTATTTTATGCTAAGAATACAGAAGCAGGAGTAAATCAGAACAGAAAGGAGATCACAGACTAGTGTCTTCAGTGAGATGCTACTTCTTTCAGCTGCTCAGAGTTTGCAGAAGTTAGGCAGAGGGGTTTGCTTTAACACAGCTGGTTACCATTAGAGTTTTGCCCTTCAGAAAGCTAGCACGTTTGGTCTTAGGATGAATGCCTATCCCAGGCGCTCCAAAATTACACTATGAAATTTGGCCTCCCACAGTTGCTCCCAACAGAGAAACATGGTAGTAGCCAAAACCTCAAAGAGCACTTAAAAGCAACCCTTCAGCCCAAATCCTTAAAAATCTATTTCCTTTTCGTAGGCGTCTATAATCACTTGCTTTTATACTTTCCCTGTGCTTTATGTCCCCTCCGGAAGGAAAGCAGCTCAGGGGAGCGCGTTGGGGAACTCACGGTTCCAGACACTGGCGTGCAGCCCGAGGCTCTCCTCCTCCTCCCCGAGAGCGACGGGGCTGGCTGCTGCCCCGCGGGGCAAGTCCTCCCCACCTGCCCTGCTGCTGTCGTCCCTCGCTGCCTGCGGCTGAGCCAACCCCCTCGCTCTGCTGCTCCTCTTGCAGGGTAAGGCCGGTGGAGAAGCGCTCGTTCAGCTGCGGAGAATGGCACGACAGCTGGTGGAAGCGCAAACGGTGAAGGTTGCCCCTTTGCTGCTACCCTGAGCAGCAATACCTGTATTGGTTGCTGTGTAGTTACAAAGTCCACAGTTAGAAGGATCTTAAAGAGTAGGACTAGCATGCACGGAAATAAAACTTAGTGGCTCAGAAATCCACTCCTTTAACAACAGACAGCTGCACTGTTTTCTCTGCAACACCTATGCTTTATTTAAGGTGCCAGTACCCTGTATAAAATATCACCGAACACTCTAATGCTTGTGAGAACCAGAACATGTACCGCAGGAAAATGGTCATATAAACCAGAGACTTCAACTTTTTGTTTCGCCTTTATCCCTATAGCGCTATTTGTTATGATGTAACTTGCAGAGAAGCCCGCAAATTACGTGACGTTGTTCTTCGTCCACTTTTGGCACCCAAATCACACCCAAGACTGACAGGTGAGGCTCTTGGATGCCAGCAGTGCAGCAGACTGAGCAGTTTGGGGAGCTCCCGCACACGGGAGTTAATTCTGTCCCTAGAAGGATGTCATTCTGGCGCAGCTAGTGACATTAACCAAGCGACTGGGTTTTGTCCAGCATCTTTCAGGTTCAAAAAATTATTTGAGAATATTTAGAAAATAATAATAAATCTTTTGGCTAAGAAAGTTAGCATCAATTGGTTTATATGGGATTCAGATATGAATGCCAACATTGTATAAGAAAAAAGGTTATTAGTAAACAAAGTTTATACACTGCAAAAATGAAAAGGAAGAAAAAATTTCATTAAATAATAGCAGGTGCTTCTGGAGCCTATTTTATTTCTTAGTATTTGCTTTCTGCTTATCACACTAGGTTAACAGTTTCAGCCTCCTCAAGAGCCACGTACCATGTGCCAGGCTCTGCCAAGTGTCGCTGTTTTAAGCCTGGTCCAGTGAAAATAAACCAGCAGTGACAGTGCGTGTGTTAAAGCCCTTTCCACCCCCAGGCGTGGGGTGAGCCAGCAGGCTTGACAACGCCGTGGTGGACGTGGCCAGGTTCAATGCCACTGGCACGATGGCAGTAGGAAGCCTGTACAATAAAAGTTGTATCTCGGGATAGGGAGCTTGTACAGAGCTTTTCTTCCTTTCTCACAGCAATCTGCAGAAAAAGCACATTTTTTATGAGAAAAAAATTCATCTAGGAACCTCCCCTATTCAATGGCACTGGAAATAGAAAATGTTTCAATTGCAGAAAAATGCATTCTTGTTCATTATAAAAGACAGAAGCAGAAATGATGACCCCAATTTTTCTTTTTTAAGAATCTCTGATTTGGGGAAGCAAGGGAAGCTCGATGTGGCAAGCACAGATTTAGTTTCATTTTGGCAATCAGTGAGCAGTGCTGCACGTGTGGTTTGTGAGCGGTTCCTCAGCGGCTCTGTGCCATGCAGACTTCGGACTTTGATCAAAACTCTGGACCGGGGCTGTCTTCCATGCTTGGGGCAGTTCCAGTTCGTGACATCCTCAAGGACAGCTCACTGCAGTTTGCTGCTGTCGGCAAAGGGACGAGTTGAACAAAACATGCCTTCACAGCTAGTAAACGCCTACATGTTGAGGTAGCAGACAGAGCAAAACGCACAGCTCGCGAATCGCCACCGGAGAGGTATTGCTGTATCAGCGCCAGCGGGAGGACTCCATCTAATAATGCAGAGCTCTTTAAAGAGCCTCTTGGCAAAAGCATCTTGAGCAAGAAGTGCACAATTGTTGGTCTGTCACGACAATCATGCGTACAGGATCATCTGCAACTACATTAGCTTTAGCTGGTATACAACAGAGAGAAAGTTAACGCCATCTCTCCTCCATTCTTCCCTCCCGAGTACGTGCAGGATAAAGCAGGTACAGTTGTACGCTACTTCATCCTCTCATACCTGGGTGTTTATGATATTTACAGAGGCAGTTCCAGAAAAGTTAACGCCCAACACTGAATGGGAACGGGTTGTCGATATTTCACTTACTCATTGTGCCATGCGATTCGTAACTTCCCGAACGTAGCTGCATTAGTTACAACCGCTATACATCCCTTACTGTCTAGCTTCCTTCAGTGACATTACTGCTGTTACTGGACCGAGGCACTCCATAGCACAAGGATACTCTGTGGACTTGGCAATTACCTGATAAGAGAAAGGGGGATAGGGTGAATAAGCCATTTTTTTCTTCATCTTTCAAAATGTGTTTCCAGCAAAGCACCCGCTGGATCAGCACCGCCAGGATTCCTGGCGCAGAGGGTTACCTGCTGTATGGGTAGCCCACAGCGTGGTCTGGATCTAAACGGTGAGACACAGGCAGCGACATGTCTGCTACTGTACTTCCTGGAGCCCAAAGTAAGGCCTTTTGCACTGCTGACTAATAATGTCTTTCATTAAAGCTTAGTTCTGCCATTGTACTGCAATTTTTTCCTATCAGGCATTCCACGGGTGTCCTTACAATGGTATTAGTGCTGTCTTCAGTTACCGGTGGGTTCTTACCCACAGACTGACTTTGTAGCGTTACACCACACACATTTCCAAATGAAACTTAACTGAAGTTCTATAATAATCAAGGTGTAACCTAACCTAGAAATTTTTGTTTGTTGTTTTAGTGTTTGTCATTCACCAAGTAAAGAAGAGCAGAGAATTTTGTCTTTTTTAAACTTAAGCCAAACTAAGTATTATTGTAGAAAATAAAGAACCGCCCTCTCCCTGCACTGAGTTTGTAACTTCTGTTTTTAACCTTTTTGCAGACTAAAAGATTTTTTGTACAGTCTTCCACCTCTTTGCGTTTCTCATATTTATTCTCTTCTCATAGTTCTTTCCCTTAGAGGATTTAGCTGCGGATAGATCCATCTGGTCTGCTATTCCAGTGCTAAAGGCCAAATATTTACTTTTGTACGGCTCATAAACAGTCATACCTTGCAAGCACTCCTTGAGAAATCCTAAAACATCGCATAGACTTTATGTGTCGAGGCATTTAAACTCCCAATGATGTGCAGCTGCTCCTGGAGAAGGGCAGAGCGACTGTCTGTCGCGTGGTCTTGACCCTCTGGCAGCGGTGTCGGGTCGGAGGACAGTGCCCCGGCAGATCACGCCTGCCATTCCCAGCATTGTTCCCGCTCCGAGGCAGGAAGCCACGTTCTGAACAACAGGAACTGGGAAAGGTTGGGCCCGTAGCGTTGGAAAGCTGCAATGCCATCTATTTATTCAATTCAAATATGGCTCGAGTGCTTGATTCCTTCCAATGTAGCTTGAGTGGTGATTCCTTCCAATATGGCAATCAATGCTGCAGCTGCCTCACTGGTTTGCCGTTATCCTGCGCTCCGAACTGCGCTCTCCTGCCAGGAGCGTGGGAAGAGCCGCGTGTGCCCGGGGTCTTACAGCAGACCCACGCCGGAGAGGTGTCACCGGGCACCCTCGGTGTCGTGACGTGGTCGTACCGGGGCTTTGCTTCAGCACGGAGAACGCCAGTGAATGAGCACGCAGCACTCTCCTGACTCCCCTGGGTCTGCTTCAGACATCCAAGGTCCACACCTCCTCAGACACCAGAAAACTAACGAGGCCACTGACGTTCAGGGACAATGAAATGTGCCCTCGACGTGTTGCTCACAGACTGAGTCTGCCGCTGCCCACCCGTCGCTTGTCACCGACAGAACCCTGGAGGCTGTACAACAGCTCAGCTGTCTGGCTCTCCGACTAATGTCCTGTTGCTTACCTCACACCCCGTTTTCATTCCCTCTGCTGAGATCACTCAGAATTAATTACCCTGCGGTTTACGTCGCTGCCTGCTGGTGATGGTCCGGCTTTGTTTTCTCGTTGGTGAAGTTTAGTCTCCATTATCACAAAGTTTCAGAGATGCATGTGAAGGTGAGATACAGAACATTTTATAAATACATGGAACAGATTAGAGAAAGCAAGATACAAATAGCTAACCACTGATTACTCTTCTGCATAGCTACCTCCCAGACTACAATAACAATCTTTGAGACAATTCATGAATGATACCATTTCTTCCAGCCCTTGTATCAAGTAAAAAGAAAAGTTGAGTACTCTCAGCTGATTCTACTGTAAGAGCAGACAAAGAGTGGTTTGGGGGATATTAAGAAACTCAGCTCTACTCTGTGGTATCAGTCCTTCGTTTTCATATAAAATGGTAACAAAACCTCCAAAAGACCACAGCATCACAGGATTAGTGTGGAAAAAATAATAGTAATAGAAGAAAGCACAGCTTGTTAAACATGACTATACCCATAAAATAGGTATTGCAATGTATGCAGTTGCATATATTGTTTTTGAAAAGTTGTATTTAGTATATTGCAAATTTATGCCTGGTAGAACAAACATTTCCCTAAAAACAAAGGAAAAAACACAGCCGCAGGGTAGCTGTGAGCTGTGTGGTGGCAGACTAAGAGAATTAACGACTTATGCTAAACAATTTCATAACAAAAATTTTTAAAAACCTCATCCCAGAAGGCCAGCAACTTTCATCATAAGAAGGATTACCCATCCTCTGGTCATTTTAAATTATTAAATTGTTTCCGGATGACTGCAGAGGACTGTCAGGATTTTTATTTTTTTTTTTCTAATAAATTCTGCCTTGGCGGTAAAGCCAGAGCAGAAGCAGGCGGTGTTGGGGGCGCAGAGCGAGCGGGGGCAGCTGCTCTCTGCTGTGGCTGACCTTTCTGCTGAGCGGCCGGTGCAGAAAGCGGGACGTGCTGGGCGATGCCACCGAGCACCAAACCAGAGCAACCAGGGCGGGAGCTGCCGGGGTCCCGGTGCCGCAGAGGAGGGGTCCCACGGCCCCAGGAGGGTCTGGCCGGCTGCCACAGGCGGGAACACGGGGGTCCTGCTGCTGCGGGCGCTGCGCAGGGGCACTGGGGACACGGCTTGGCTGCTGCGGGCAGCAGAAGCTGGTCCGTACGGGGTCTGCGGGCTGCCTCAGCCCCTTCGCAAGGTATTTTCACAGCAGGCCGTGTGCGAGGCGACTGCAGCCTTCCCGGATTCATAAGCAAAGAGTCCATACACGGATCTCACATGGGGAAGCGATTCATTTATAATTTAAGCCACTTAATGTTCCTCGGCATTTGATTTCTTTTAAGTGAGGAATATGATGTCATGTGGGTGTGTGTCTGTGTGATTTGGCCAGTTCTGCTGTCTCCACAGCGCTCCTAACCCTTCACTGCCAGAGACAAACTATCAGGTACCCCAGCGTAACAAATCCTGTCCTTTTTCTGCACCCAGATTTTTCTAGAAAACTGGTTTTCCTCACACCTGTTACACAAACCTCAGAGACTGGGTGGCAAGGCACAGCGGCGGGACATGGTGGTAAGGACATGGCAGCAGGCTGCGCATCCTCCTCACGTTTGGAAACCACCTCGAAGGAGGCCACGTCCTGGGACGTGCTTCCCCACAGCTCCTGCAGAAAGCGAAACCTGGAGACAGCCACGAAGTCCAGGCCCGTCACAGACGCGCGTTGGCAGCGTGCAAGCTATTCCTTGTGAGGCCGGTCTTCTCCATCCCTTCGCAATCTGCCCACGGGTTGGTATAAAAATGCGAATGTCATCTGTCCTCCCGTAGTTCCAAATGGGGATTGTATTCTGCGGAGCCCCCGTAGATTACACAGCCACTCCCCTTTACACCTTTTTTGTACCATGTCCTGGGGCTGGGACAGAGAAACTGCTGAGGAACAGAACCTTTTTTTAACTGGATTACACAAGAAGTAATAGTGTCAATATCATTGCTGCAAAAAGTCTATTACCTAATCGCCTAACCTTAAAGAAGTAGATTAACATGGTGTCTGTTCTCACAGGACCATAGATATTTTTATGGGATAGGGCATTATAATAAAAATTCCCTAGACTTCAGTTTAATCTAGAAAACTCATTAAATAGGTTCAATACACTATGGAATTCTATATAGAAATTTTATTGTTAAATGTGTACCATATTTCTCTGCCTTCTTTGCCCAATAATTTTTATGTTGTAGCATATTTTACAGTGTGGACAAGATAGAAAGAAGACTCAGAACTGGCTTTAAAGATCATTGACCTGTGCTTTACTACATGGGATGATGGGAGGAAAAGGGTGATAATTTATAAATTACTTCATTGCTGAGGATGAGCTTAGCACGAACAGAAAACCAGGACTAGGACGTAACTTGGTGGGGTTTCAGATCCTCAGCCAAAGCTGTGTTACAGAAGACAAACGGAACACTAACATGCGCTGTCGGTGAATCGCCAGCACTGGGGCAAGCCCCGTTTTTGGAGCCATCGGTCACGTGAGAGCCGCCCCGGGGAACAGGCACAGGACACATGCGTGGCTGCGCCTCGCCTGCGCGCAGCAGTGCAACGACCCGAGCACGGAGCCGTCAGCCTGTGGGCAGCGTCGGCCGGCGATGCGTCCTAGGGCACGTCTCACGGGGCGGCAGGAGCAGGGCCCGTCCATCCGGCACGCTCCGCAGCCTTCGGGAGGCTGCTATGGAGCCCTGCTCAGGATCTCCACCCTGGTCGCAAGGCCCCCGCTGCCGAGAGCCCACACAGCCAGCAGGTCAATGCGCACGAGGTGACGATCACAATCAGCAGCTACGCTCCTCTGGCAAGACAGACGCTAATACGTGTAAAGCTTTAAAGGAAGAGCAGAAGGTGTAACTGCCAGGACCAGCTTGAGACTCTTGAAGAAATTCCTGCAGGATCTGAGGCTCGTCACAAATCTCACTGTCTTACTGCAGGAGGTGCATTTTTAAAGCAGAGTCTTGCTTGGGTGTTATCGTATTCCATATGGATGTTAAAATATCGCACACAAGAAGAAAATGCTTCATAACGTGTATTTTTTCCCCACCAGAAAGCAAACTAAATGACAGCAGCTAATCCCCTCACCAACTGCAGTTAAGCACCAACAGGGAATCAGTCCTGAAAAATTAGCAGCCATATAGTGGCAACTCTTAAAAAGATGCTTTGATTCCCCTGTTTTTAAACCCAGGGATGAAAACTTATTTCTTTTTCAGCAGTCCAGCTTAAAGGCATTGTGTATAGTATGGTTCAGTTAACGAGAGGTGCGTTTGTGTTGGTAATGTTTTCAGGCTATACCTCAAAGTATTGGAATTACTGAAATACTGTCAGTATAACTGAGCTGTAAGCTCAGGTTGTGGAAGTTTTTTAGGGTTGTACCCGTGAATAATTTTTCTGAAGGAAAATAAAATTGTGCTGCAAGGCAGCATCCTTGTTTTCAAGCAACATATGGAAGTAATAGCTCCAAAAATGCATTAGAATAAACTCTCCTGCTTGCAGATAAACAACCGTACACTCTGTGAAGCAACTGCACGGCCCCTTCGCTCCCTTGGACACCACTTGTGTTTAAAAATAAGATGTTTGGTTAGCATGTCCCTACCACTAGTGAAAGTAAAAAGCATTCCCGTTTCAGAGGAGCTGTCTCCCCACACCGAGGAGGGAGGGAGGGCGAGCAGGCGCCCGGGGCGCAGCCGGAGGGGAAGCAGAGGGAGCTGGGAGGCTGAGGCTCCTCCTTCCCAACCAAGTCATGGAAAAATGATGTCAGAATTCCAGCGTCTGAATAAATACGTGCCCTGTGACCTTAATCCCCTAGGAACCGAAAACATCCAGAGCGAGATAAAAATAGTACACCCTTTACATTGCTGAGGGAGAACAGCGCTGCTCGCAGCTAATTAGCTAAATCCTGTTAACGGCACCGGGGCTGGGAAGGGAGTCGTTGGGAGACGCAGGAGCCGAACGCGCAGCAGACGACGAAGCAGCGGGCGGGCGCGTGGCGAGGCGCTTACGGGCATCAGACCGCGCGAAGCAGGCGAACGGCACGCGGTGCCGAGCCAGGTCGGAGGGTTCCCCGTGCACGGCACCCACCCCAGCTGCGGCACCGTGCCACACGCTTCGAAGGAGACCCGCCACAATGACTCCCCGTTGATCGCAGCTGCTGTCCGAGCCCCCAGAACTCCTCCCAACAACATTACAGACCTTGCCTGCTTGCTCACTTGTGCTGGAAACAGCTCGGCAGCAAGGATCCTTTTTTTTTTTCCCCCCCTTTAAAAAGAGAATTACAGTGATCCTGACAGCAAACGTCAATGAACCGTTCAGGTTCAGTTGTACCATTCTATTTGAAGTACTACAGCTTCACACTGTGCCAAAGATGAACTATTTATTCATGCCATAGTGGAGACAATAGATTGCTTCAAACAGCATTCGCAAATGTTTGCTCTAATTCCGAGTGACTTTTTCATTAGTCAGCACTATTTTTTCTTTGTTATTGCCCGTTTGCAAACACTAACGCCAGCCGAGTCTGACATGGCAAGTGTTTTCCCCACGCTGTGCCTGCCTATACCCGCACCTCGGCCGGGGTCTGGCAGCACGGCCGGGCTCGGTGCCCGTCCTCCACACGCAACAGCCGCCGCGCTGTGCCGGCCGAGGCGCAGCCGCCTCGCAACGCCCTCGCCGCAGCAGAGCCGCGCCGGGCACGGCCGCAGACCCCAGACCGCAGCAGCAGGGATTTATCACTGCCAGTTAGGGTGTCTTGAGGCAGTAACTACTCCCGAAGTGCTCTCAGCATCTTCGTCTGTCGAGCATAACACAGGGGGTTTTGCCAGAGACATTTCCCTCTAGCAATTTGCGCTTGAATTTTAGCTAAACTACTTCCAGGGTGAGAAATTACTTTGACATAGTTTTCAGTTCTGGTGCATGTACGGCATATTTCTGCAAAACCACTGCAAATATTTGTTTCTGAAATGATCTGACAAGCCATTAGAACAGTTTGCTTGCTACCAGAAGGACAGCAAGTCTGTGTCCGGTGCGTGCTTTGAAATGCAAGTCTGGGAGTGCTTACGTTCTGCAAACCACGGTGAGCTTTGCCCGGAACTCCAAGCCAGAGCTTGGATGGCAGCAGCCTTGCTCCCGAGACTGCGCGGGGAAACACTGCAGAGCACTGTGCTGCACCTTCCATCCACAGCACCTGGCGTGTTACACGGCATTTTTCAGCCACAAAAAAATGACAGTGTGCGTGCATGCGGTACATAACACATTGCTTTGCAAGTGGAAGGCAGCGGTCTGAGGCACGGACCCCACAGCCTTTTGGGGTGCCTGGAGGGAGCAACGTTTTTGAAAATGCAAAGTTTCCCCAGAAAATGCTGCTTTGGCACCTGCCAAGGTGTGTTGTGGCCATGGGGTTCCACACCCAGGGGCCAGGTGCAACAGCTCCATGGCATCGCTACACCAAGAAGCTAGTTCCCTTGTTTTATGTTTTGTTTGTTTCTTAAAAGCATACTTGAAAGCATCACCTATCTCTGTGGCACAATAAAAGAAACATGTATTTAACCAATATTTTACATTGTGCACTTTTTACAGACAAAAACCCGTGACTGGCTGGTGGTCACAAAACCAGACAATTTTCTCAGATCACTGTATTTCACACTGTTACTAAGACTGAAGTTTCGCATTTCCACTCCATAAAAAAAAAAAGCTGTCTGAGAGCAGAGTTAATTTCATGCCATCTCAAGCTTTAAAAGCTGACTAATTCTTATCCTTAGAGTAACACAAGGATTGAGCTGTTCATAGCAACGCGCTTGCAGGCTGAAAGGGACGGCTGTGCTTGCGTCCGTGCCGTGGGGTGAAGCGCCCGGCTGCGAGGAGCCGTGCTGCGGCAGGGTGTCACAGCCCAGCAGGACACGGGGACACCGGCCAGCACTGGGGTCTTGCAGTGGGCTGGTGGCACAGCGGGGAGCTGCCGCGGGGATTCGGAGGAGCCCTGCCCCGGCCCCACAGCTCACATGAGCCAAGGATGGTACATGGGAAACCAGAGAGCTTGGACCAGAGGCCCTGGACGTGGAACCGTGCTGTCAGGGGTGTAGGGCTCCTCCACCCGAGGCATCCAACAAGCCTGCCTCCATGCCACCGGCCCCTCCCCCAGCTGGGCTCACACCAGGGGTGACACCCTGCGCAGCCGGAGCTCGGCAAACCCCACCTGGGCACCCGGCTGCTGATGACACCACGGTTACCTTCAGGTGGGTGAGAAGCTGGAAACATCTCAAACACCCGTGTATTTCCCTCCCCCCACCCTTGTATTTCACTGAAATAGACAAACTCAGTCCAGGGTTAAAAACCGCCCAAAATTGATGTGAAATTCAGCCTTTTTCTGCTGTTGAAACGAACCTCTGGGCACCAGGGCCCGTCTCCTGGTAGCTGTGGAGCTCTGGCAGCAGCCTGGGAGGTGCTGGGGCCGTGGGCAGCACAAACCCGGCCATCTGGAGATGGCAATCCCTGTCAGCTCGCTCATCCCTTGGCACCACTGCCACATGCCTCCAACACCTGCATCGTCTCCATCCCACGGCTTGCTCACACTTGTGAGGATGACGAGAGGCGAGGTGGCATCACCACCTCCCAGAGCTACGCGATAACTGCCTGCTCAGGTGCGCTGTGAGGTTTCCCCAGCCCACAGCTGCCTAACCTTTGTCAGCACTGCTTTACCTCCCTCCTACTTCTCTTTCTTCACTGTGCAAGAAGAGCACAACTTAAACAGCAAGGAAGAGTCACCCTTTGCCTCACGGCTTTGTAAGTTAAAAGCAACATCTGAGCAGCCAGACCCTGATGACAGTGTCCCTCTTGCAGGCTGGTGAGAGGAAGGTCAAAGCCTTTGAACTAACCTCCCTCTGCACCCAGACCCAACAAGGCGCAAGGGCTCTCAAGGCAGCACAAAGTAAACAGAGATGTGACTCCAGAGCATTCCCACTGCTCTTCAACACCCGGGCACACGCTCTTCCCTCAGGACTAGCCCAGGCACATCACCTCCACGTCACTGCTGAGCTGCCCCGTGCCCACTCCGAGGTGAGCACGCAGGTGGGCATGCAGAGCAGCAGAGGCACACCTCACTGCACAGCAGGAACATTTCCCTGGGTACACCAAAAACCCGACCAAGAGCACTTCAGCCTGGGTGGCACCAGCTTGATTTACCCCCCAGCTCCCGCAGTTCAGCTTCCCTGGCACTGCACATACCTGATGGGACCCTCACCCAGGGACCCTGGCTCCAGCTTTCCTCCCCACTGCACATTTGCTTTGTTTCCTTCTCCCTTGCCCTCTCTCCCATGCTCATTTAAGTAATCTCTCATTACCTAGGGCACCCTCTGCAGCTGTGTGCCTTACAGCTGCTGCTTAATTAGCACCTGGATTAACTGCTTTGCCATGTCAGCCTGCTCCACGTCTCCCACCGAGTGGGGAAGCCTCCCGGACCTCGCAGGGCGACAGTGGTTGTAGGGGTAGCACTGGCAGGCAGCAGATCCCTTTGCAGAGTGGTTGCTGGGCTCCTTCAGCAGCTGAGCTGAACCCAGTCTGAATGTCGCAGCAGTATATCCCCATGTTAGCAAGTGACTCTGAGAGCTGAGGATTACCATCCCGTGCCAGCTCCCGGTCAGGCACAGAGCACACGTCAGGTTCAGCGCTTCCCATTGAGACTGTCCATACAGACACGTTGACAGAGAACACAGGACTATGCCAAAGCGAAAACGTGTCACTTGCTGAGTTTCAAGTGCTCTAAAGAGTTAACTTTTTCTTCCTCTGTCTCTCCCACTGTGGAGAAGGTTTGTACAGAGCTTTTCCCTAGAAGCAGGCATAGTAACTGGGAATCTCGTCATCAGTAAGACAGGTCCTGAAGCAAAGTGTGCAGTCCTGATTCACAAGTACACTCAGGCCAAAACCACGCAATAAATGCTAAGCACAGCTGTTTGGTGAGGTGCAAGTGCAAAAGCAGCTCCCCGCCAACAGGATTTTCCACCTCAGACTACTTCAAATACTACAGCAGCAATAAAATTAACAAATGCAAAGCCTTGTACAGAATCACGTTGCTTTCAAACCTCTGCTCATCCTCTGAAGCTGCACCTGTGCACAATACTCGCTTGCAAAGTACCCGGAGGAGAACGTGGGCAGCAGACTAGCTCACTGCAGGCGGGCAGGCTGCCTGGAAGAGGCACAGGCAGGAGCACGGGTGGCAGGCACCGCTCCTTCCTTCCCTCTGCTCTGAGACGTGGAAGCAGGCAACTAGGAGGAAGAAATGGAGTAGCTCCAAGGCAAGATACAGATTACTTTCACTAAATGCTTCCTTACCCCTTTCCTCTCTCAAAAAGGCACCAGAAGAGGCATCTCACTGTGAGTTTATTTGCAGAGATGTATTTCAATTCCTTTATGAAACGTTATTGCTTACTGCCCTTCTTGTAGCTGAAATTCTGTTTCCATTTTTAAAGAAACACCTGCACTTTACTTTTTCAGTAGCTGCCAAAGGATAGATAACCAGATGAAAAATATTGTCATTATCCTGTTTTTTCTGTTTTCAAGAAGCCTAGTAGATGAAAGGTGATCTGGTAAAATATCCAACACTTCACATAAGCAGTCTACAAGCCACCGCATTCATAGGCTAGGTGGTGGGTTAGTAGCTGTGGCATCAGCCTTAAACCTGGACCACTCATACTTACCATGTTACTAGTCAGTGCCACGGAGAAGTAATGTAACGGGTAAGATCTGGACAAGATGAAGTGCAAAGTGCCTTTTTCTAAATACAGCTTGCGATCCCCCGTCCCGCTTTCCGGGCAGCTGACGACAGGCTGCAGAGGCTGGGACCTGCAGGGGTGCATCCCGGACCCGTCAGCAGCCGTTCGACCTCTGAAAGCTCCACGCCCACGACACTTTGGTCCCATCTCGGGGACTGGAGAATAAGCAATGGGTGGGCATCTGCTGCTTTTTTCGCAACACGTATGACTTTTTGGGCTCATTTTAACTAATTTGGTTTTCTTCCTTCAGGAGCTGTTTGAAACCAAGGAAAAGACGTGAGATAGAGACCACCTACAGGGTCTTATTCTCCTCTTATGTAAACCCGTTAAAAACAGTAATAGCCCCATTAAAGTGAACAGATTTATATCAGAATAAAAACAGTGTGAGCAGCAAGAGAATTGGCTGCTTGGGGTATAAATTCATGAAAGTCATTTGAAGGCTCTCTGGGAGCATAATTAGAAACACGAAGTCCTGGGATGCCTTCCTTCCTTTTTAATCCAAAACTACTTTCAAGAGCTGCTGTCAGCTTGAAAAGTGGTTATTAAAAGAGAAACAGCTCCAGACAGTTTGAGGAACAATGCAGACTATGAAGTTTCTCTGCTAACTGTAGGGTTTGGGCTCCTTTTTTTTTTACCCTTTTCTCTCCCCCTGCCCCCCATGCATGATTATTGGGCAAAAGATCTTTTTAATCAATAGGGGACAAGACACAGGCTGATTCTGGGGCACAAAGGGATGTCAAAAGAGTGAAAGGGAAATAGTCCTTCAATCTGTCTCATGGTAATTTCATTCAAAGCAAAAGATACTTTTTGGAGCAATGCTACATGCAAAATTTTCAGATGAAGGTATGCTTGTAAAGTTCACACAATCCCTTTAGGCACTGGCAATACATAAGATTACATGAGAGAGCCTGGCAAGAGCTTGTTCCTGTTACATTATCTAGGGACAATAAATCAAGCGTAGAGAGGAAACCGAATTCATCCAAGATGCTATTTTCAAAGGCTTCTCTGCCTTGATAAATAATATTTCCCTTTGGGAAGAGCAACAGGGAAGGAAGTACAAAGAGCAGCTACCGGTCATGTGTTGAGTTGCTGGAGGGTGCTCAGACGGCAAAGTGATGGACACGCTGAAAGCTATTAAAAGGTAGCTAAGACTGGTATTTGTCCGTGTCTGAAAGCCAGCCTTTCCTTCCCCTTCTCCCCTAGAGCTTGCGCAGTGAGACCTATGTGGAGCCAACCTCCTTTCAGTGCTCTCTCCAAGGGCAAAGCACATCTTCTCCGATTCCTATCCTAGAAAGGTTCATGCTGATGTTTTAGAGAAAAGCTCTAAGCTGGAGGATTTTTTCTCTGCCTTTGACTCCCAGGTTCCCAGGGATCCTGGAGATGGTGCATTTGGCTTTCAGGACCCTGGTACAGGATCAGAATATACTGCATTCATGAAGGTTACAATTCAGCAATGGTTTTGGCAAAGTCAGACCAGATGTGCCCTCCTGCACATGGCATAAACCAAACAGCTACATGCTTCAGCTCTGTCAGGGGTTATTTATGACTCGAATCAAGTTTTGGTGGTCTGCATAATGAGCATGGAGCATGGCTACAGCACCATCAGTTAGAAGCAGCTCTTGGCTTGTGACCTCTTAGAAATCCCCATGGCCCAAAATCAGTGACCAAGATGTAAACCATGTCTTATGCCAGCTGTAACAGACAATATACAATGGAAAAAGTACAAGCAGAGAAGAGGAGGGGAAAGCGGGTTGGAACTGGAAGCAATTATTGCTCTTACCATGAAGAGCTATAGTAAGCTGGCTGGTCCCAGCTTTGCAGAAAGAGAGTAGGGGACAAGGCAGGTGTCTTTCCTGTAGCTGTTCATTACTTCTGCCACTCTGCGTCTTCTCAATATGATCATCCATTCACACTTTTATTGGAAAATGACTACAAAATTTATTTATGTCTCTTTGAAGATATACAGTTACAAACGGTGCCTCTTCCCCTGGTGTAACTGTCCCTCTGGCATTTGAGTAACAGGAAATCCTTGGGGACAGTAGTGTTTGTTTCAGTCCCATCAAAGGCTGGCCTCCAGGAAAGGAAAAACTAAACACACGAAATGCCAGTGCAGTCAGCTCCTTCATCCAAACCCAAAGAAGATGTAAGGTAGCAATCTCATCGGGAGATGCAGGGACCCCAGCACACCCAGCGCGTGGGTGGGACGGCGGGACCACCTGCAGCGACTGCTCACACACTGTTTCAGGGCACAGAGGGGTGTGTAGACGTCAAGGCAGCGTGTGCCCAGGGAGCTTACGATTCACCACCAAGGCAATGAGGGGACAGCCTGCAAAGGTGGTGGGCATTCATTCTGGGTTTCCTTGTGATAGAATTGGCTTCACCACCTCGTGGCCACGGCAAGGTGCACAGTGGAGAGCGGGCAGAGCAGAGCTGCACGCACCGCAGGTGCTCAGCGATGGCAACTCGAGTGGGTGAACCGGTGACGAAGGGCTTTAAAAATTAGCTTCATGTTTTTCAAAGGTTTGATGACGAACAATGTGTCCCAGAGATGCGCAGCAGCATCGGGAGCAAAGCTGAGAGGCTTCGCAGCCTCTCCGTGGGATGCCGAGGAAATGTCAAGCTGTCCTTAGCCTGGAAGTGAAAAGGTTACACTGAGTTAGGAAATCAGCACTGACTGACTTTTTCTCCCCTGGAAGTCCAACAAAATGTCAAGAGCCTGCCCAGGCTGCGGCACCAGGAGGGAGGCGCATGGGACGCTGGCTGCCGGGGGTGCCGGTGGTGGGGCCGGGACCCCGGGAGAGGCAGAAGGGCCGCGGGGGTGGGGGTCTGCAGGAGCACGGGCTGGGACGCGGGCCCCGGCTGCAGCGGAGCGAGCGAGGGGCCGAGCACCGGCACCCCTGCGTCGGGAGCGGGAGCCACCAGCCCTCCGGGAGGAGCGGGTGGAAACTGTGCTTGGGTGCCTGTCTCCAGCTGATAAATGGGGTAGCGTAACTGAAGGAAACAGCCAGTCGGAGAGGAAGGCCAAAGGAAATAATGACTCACGGCTTGGCAGCTGAGCAAGTGCCATCCGAGCCCTCCGGTTCCCCGCAGAGCCGGTCCTCGCAGCGCGAAGGCGAGCTGGCACCACACGGAGCCGGGAGGGCTCTGCTCCGCTCGGCAGCGTCCGGCTGCGCCGAGCACAGGCACGCTGCGCGCCGACGCCTCTGCCATCCCCAGGTGTGCCACAGGCTGTGGCTGTTTGCTGTGACCTGCGGCCATTGCGGCTTCACTACGATTTCTAGTACGACAGAAATTAGTCCCAGCCCCTGTTTACCTGGCGACTTGGTGTTGTCTCCGTGAACCTGCCTGACTGAGGACTGGCACCAGACCGTGCTCCTGCGTGAAGTCTTAACAAAATACTTTTTCCTGGACGCACTAATACACCACAGAGCTTGCTGATGTCAGGAAGCAGGCACAGGACAAACCGTCCCAAAGACGGAGGGTGGCGTGGAACCCCCTCCGAAGGCGTGCCAGCCGTCCCATGGCAGCAGCACCAGCGCTCTGTGAAGAGTCACACACTGCACCGAAGCTGGCTGGTGTCACACGTGTCACTGCTCTTTAACGCAGAGAGCCTTCAGTGCCAAATAATTTTAACTTCAGAAAAAATATATTCTTAGTGTAACTGTAGGGTTTTTTGACTTTTTCTATAATTGAGGTGAATTAAGTGTAATTGGAAGCATCTGCTCTTATTTTGGCGCCCAATATAGCGTGGTATTCTACATCTCCTGGAAGACACTCTCCTTCTCCAACTCCCACTAGATCCAGCTAAAAATAGTTAATCTAAATCCCATTCTCTCAGGCAAAAGTGCTCTTCAGCTCTCAGGATTTGTCCCTCTGTGCCAAACAACGGCCCCCTGCCCTCCTGCCCTGGCGGGATCGGGGGGAGGCTCCCCCGGCCCCATTCTGCCCGAGCAGCACGCGCTGTCACCAACCCCTCGCCTGGGGAGCGGCTGCGGTCAATGCCTGGCAAAGCCGTGACACCGGGGCAAGGCGGGCGGCCCCAGCACCCCGGACGTCCCGACAGCACCCCAAGCTCCTCCAGTGCCACAGCTGTGGCCGCAGCCCACGCAGTGACCGGCTCAGGGCTCGGGACACCTTCCCCGGCATCCGGGGGAACGTCACCTCCTGTGTGACAGAGGCCAGCTTGGTCTGGTGGGACCTCGAGCCGTCCCTGCTGCCTGGGGGAGCCCCCTCTCCTGCCCAGAGCCTCAGCCAGGGCCGCGTTCCCTCCGACGAGTTCCTCACACCAGTGACCACATGCTTCTATCTTACTTGGGGCAAATATTCCAGTGTCAGGGTTTTTTCCTCATTTTTGAGCAAAGTATAGGCTGAACAAGCCTGGAAAATCTCGGGAGAGAAAACCTGAACAAAAAGATTTGCATAGATGGCTTGGCACAGCTGCAGAAAGCTGCACTTACATTAGACCAACGACTGGAAACTCAGAAAATTCAATTAAGCCTAAAAGCTAAAAAGAAACTTGAAGCTGTGAAGAAAGTCTGGGTATTTACTGGGATTTCTCTATCTGATCGCACGCTCGAGCCAGTGGTCCTCGTTTCTGAAAAGATTCCCGGACAAATTCCTTTCAGAAAGTGCTCCAGGACACGAAACAGTTAAACCACAGAATACCCACGCCTGGAACTGGCAACGAAGATCTAAAAGATGATGGCTGCCCGAATATTAAGGGCATTTTTTTTCCTTCCAGTGGGAATAAACCAGCTGTAACGTTTTGTCTTCCTTGCTCTGCAGGCCGGGGCATGGGCCAGGGTGGGGTGGGGAGCCCGGTCAAGGGGCTGAGGGGGATCAGGGGTCTGAGGAGGATGAGGAGGCTGAGGGGGATCAGGGGGTTGCGGGGGCTCAGGGGGCTCAGGTGTGCCCCCTCCTCCCGCAGCACCTCGGGCACGTGCCCCCGTGCCTGCACCGCTGGGGCTCCGCTGCCGGTCCCCGCTGCTGGGGCTGTACAGCAATATTTCCCCGTGACACGGGCTGTCCCCGGCTCGGCGCTGGCTGTGGGAGCCCGCCCTGCGAGCAGCTCGAGGGCTGCAGCGGGGCAGCAGCCCCGGTGATGCCCCTGCCCCCAGACTGCCTCCCCCTGCTGCCACTGCCCGGGGATGGCCGGGTGCTCCCGCCCGCTCAGACACGGCTCTCCCCGAGTCCCATCCATCTTCTGTTCAGGGGGGCTATAAATACATCTTCTATTCTATACAAGTAAGGCATGCACTGAAAATATTTATGCATCGCATTCACTCGCCCAGTCCTCTGGATTCCAGCCTTGACAACAGTAAAAAAGCCATCATTACTCCATCACGTGGGCGGGAGAAAATTCTGGTGTGTATGAAAGTGAGTTTATCTTTTAGGAAGTTTGAGGAAATTTCACTTCTGCGGAGACTGCAGCACTGACAGCTAAACCTGGCCCTTTAAGGAAATGTCCTCTAAAAGAAGGCAAGGTTTATTGGGTTTTATGCTGTTGCACTTTTAGACTGTTCAAAACTCTCCCAGGAATCCTTTTAATATTCCCATAAAATTGAAATACGAGTTATGTAATTATAATTAGAGCACCATACTCTCGATAACATTCACTTTGTTTCTTTAAAAGCTGTTTACTTCCTAACTTGTACCTAGAAGAAATCTTAAAAACACCCAAGCAGTTCCCCTCTCCCCCATTAAAGCACACACCAAACCGCTAATTGCTGGAAACTCATTAGAGCTGTTCTTACAAGAACTGTGTTTCCGCAGCGCTGCCTCCCTCCGCAGTCGCCGCGCCTGACGGCGGGTCGGTCGCGGGCATTTCTTGCGCGGTCAGTGGCACCGCTGCGGCACGAGGGGCTGGAGCCCTCGGCAAACGCGGCGCTGTGCTGTCCGTCTGGAAAAGCCGGACACATGAGATTTGGCAAGGGCTGGATGTGGCAGCCCCCTCATACCTCAGCTGCCTTCCCTGGGAAAGTCACAAACGTCTTAAAAATGCCAAACTCCCCCACCCCCAGCATCCGCGTGTGCTGTAGCAGCCGTGGGGCTCCCAGCCGGGACAGAGAGCCGGAGCCAGGCTGCCCACGGTGTTACGGGGCAGGACGGGCGGTAACGGGCACGAACCGACGGCAGGGAGCTTCAGGGTGGGTGCAAAGAAAACCTTTCTGCCCCTGCGGACAGCCGAGCAGAGCTGCTCAGCTCAGAGGGGCTGTGCGGTCTCCATCCTCCACCGCTTCCAGACCTGGCCAGGTAAAGGTGCCCCGCAGCTGGCCCGGCGGGCAGCGGGAGGCTGGGTCGCCCGTCTCACGAGGTCCCTTCCCACCTCAGCTGCCCTGGGATCCCAATATTGATCCGGTGCCATCGGAGATGTCGAGGGCACAGCTTGACTGGGAGCTTTTCTGTTTGTTGTCTGTGGTGTCGTTGCAAGACGTGAGGTGTCGATGCTTGACGAACGGCCCGGCACGCACTGCCGTGCACCGTGGCTGTCAGCAGCAGGGAGAGAAACCTTCAGCCGTGACCTTGAAGCAGTCTAAAAGCACAGAAGTCAAAGGGCATTTTAAAACAAGCACTGAAAAATGGGGTGGGGTTGTGAATTGTGAGCAGCTTTGCACAGTCTTTGAGGACCTGGCTGAACTCAGGCTGGGTTACCGTGAGCCACGCTTGTGTCACTTCGTGGTGTGACAGCTGGCGGCTCCTCCAACAGTGGGGTTGTGGCACTGGGGTGTCCCGAGGTGCCTTAGATAACTCAGTGAAAGACACAAAATAAATGCAGTCTGTTCTTTTCCGTGTCTCTTTCATTCTGAAAATAGAAATTGCACAGGTTAATCTTTTTATGCTGAGGTTTGACATCTGTTAGAGCCCAATAAAAGCATCACCAAGTAATTTCCCTTGCTTCCCTTTGATTTTAGCACTCTTGGTACTAGTTTGTGCTGCCACCTTCAATTATTAAGCAGCAATATCCATAGGGTAATCCTCAGAATTTAAACTCTGCAGACTACCAGGAAGCACAGATTTTATTTTATTCGAGAGGAGCCCACATATCCTTCACAGAAGAGAGATGATGTGACTGAATATGATGAGCCAGGAGAACGGAGCCTCCTTCCCCTGCCCTTGTGCACAGCGTCGGGCTGGGGTGGGGGTGCCAGGGGTTACCCCTCGCCCACAGACCCATTGGCACCGAGCTCTGCTGAACTCCTGCTCCGCAGAGGGTCCCTTCCTCAGAGCACACTGCCCAGCGGCCATATTACGATTTTAAAGTTAAAATGCTGAACTACACTAATGACCCTGAGGGGTTAAGATAAAATTTATCCTGAACACTTTTGTCCTCACTTCACACGTACGTGCAGAAGGCTTGTAGGTATCTTTGCCAATAGCTACAATATTCAATCAAAACAACCCCTCATATGTAAACAAAATATGAACTAAGTGTAAGCGGCCAGAGTAAACCTGTCGGGTTATGCAGCCTGCTGCAGCCCAGCTGGGACCCGTGCGGTGCCAGAGCCCTCGTCTCGGTGCCCATCTCCTGCCCTTTCCAGCCAGCCAGGAACTGCACCGTAAATGTGTTCTTAACCTTTGCGAGGGAAGCGAGAGCGCTGGGGCTGGTATTTGCGTTTCAAAGCTGGCACCCCTGCCATCCTCAGAGAAGGGATAAAACAGAGGAGAAATATGACAATTTTGCATGTAAATGCTTTTGAAATCATGCAATATCAAATGAAAAGATTGTTAACATTCTCCTAGCTTCCTTGAAGCTGAATAATATTATTATGGGTAATACTTAGAAAGCTCAGCTGGTGTGTGTCACCCAAAGATAACACATTCCTGCTCAAAGTGCTTCAGAAAAGCAGGCAGTTTTCTGCTGGCCGCAGAAAGCCGGCGAAACGCCGGGCAGGGTCACGCGACGAGCCCGTGCGACAGCACCGGAACCCAGGGTTGTGTGGCTTGGGCAGGGCTCAGCCGCGGGGATTCCTCATCCACCTCTGCTCCCACCCCCTCGGGAGGGGATGTTGTAGGGCCGGTACCGACCCGCAGACTGGTGCGGGCTACCACGGCCTGAGCTGTGCCGGTGGGACCGGGGGCAGGGGCAGCCGCCTCCCGCAGACACTGTGGGGAGAGAAGAGGGGCCCCCGCGTTTCCTCCCAGGGCTTACGGGTTGGCTTGCAGCAGAGAACCAGTTCCCTGAAACCCCTCCAAAAGAGACTGACACTTGACATATCAAAATATAATAAAGTTAGAAAAGCAAGGGAACAGATAGTTTAATAGGGAGCCACTTCTGGTGGTTACTAGATAAGATTTGAAAAAATGGTTTCATCCTGACTTGACCTAAATGGAGTGGAAAATTACCATGACTACATTTATCTGAAATCATAAAGTGCGTTCTGATTAGACCGTGATAAAAAGGATGGTATAAATTGATCCAAAGATAAAGAAAGGGCAGGGAAAATGAGATGAGATTAAGAAAAGAAGCAGACGCTAAAAAGGAAGGATAATACAGCGAGTTTCTGAAGCTGTATTAAAAATAGCTGTAGGAACTGGAACATAAATAGTTCGGTGCTTCACTTTCTGCTCGTTGCGCTGCGGCTCGGACGCAATAGTTGGGAGTCCAAATTATCTCCTCGTTAATCCCAAGCCCTTCGTCAGACCGCTAAATGAGAAGTAGGTCTAGACCAGGCAGCCGCCCTCACCTGAGGACCAAACCCGGGCTAAGCCGCTGTCTGTCTGTCCGTCCATCCGGCTGCGGGACCTCCTGCCTCCCCTCCTGGGTGAAACCTCCAGTTGGTTAATGTGCTTCAGCCCCTATCAAATTACACTGAAATTCATCAAAAGATTAGAAAACAAGTGCAATGGATCTGGAAACAAACAAACAAACCAGAAGGAGTGACTGGCTGAACCTCACTTCCTAGAGATAAGGCACTTGCCGCTGGCAGAAGCTTTGATGGTCATGGAAACAAATTTTTCTCTGATAAAAATTGTCTTTCAATTTCCTAGAAAGAAATAAAAAAAGTGAAAGAAACCTTTTTTTTGGAACCCGACTGGGCTGCGTAACTGGCTGTCTGAGGGCTCGGTGTTTGCGGCACCGTGATGGCGCTGAGCGGGGAGGAAAGCCACAAGCCGTGAGGTCGCGGAAGCCTCGTGAGAAACGCGAACAACAGCCCGCGCCGGAGGGGCTCCCGGCCCCGGCGTGCTGCGCCGGCTCATGGCAGGGGCTGCAGCCGTGCCCCAGCACCCGGGGGTCCCGCTGACGGGCCTCAGCGGAAGCTTCAATCGGCAGTAACCCCGTGCTCCGCGAGCCACGCGCCCCACCGTTCCCCGCGAGTCCGCCCCGGCTCAGGAGTGGCAGACGGATACTCGCGGTGGTTTGCTCTGAAGATCGTCTGTCCCAGAAAACATTCCTGACAGTCTGCAAACGCCGCTGCTATTCTGCTTGTTAAACGTGGATCAGAAATGGATAAGGGACTGACACGACCTTCCTTCTCAGCTATTTTTTTCCTCTTCAGTCTAAAGACTGGAACGTCCAGCCTCTCTCTAGAGCAGGAAAGCAGTTTATGTATCTAATCCCTCATGACTCTGACCTCAATCGGTTTTATCTAAGCGCAGCACTGAAC